>NC_056735.1:43833978-44136978 GCF_019279795.1 Protopterus annectens
TTGAGCCTGTAGATGCACTTGGTAGCTCAAGGCTGTGTTCCACAGAGCCATGGCTAGTCTGCAGAGGGGGTAAGAATGAGTTCCCCCCCCTGCTTGTTTATGTACCACATAACAGTGGTGTCATCTGTCTTCACCATTAATTGTCCTGGAAAGATGTGATCCTAAGGCTGTTGAGAGCATTCTGTACAGCTAACATTTCTTTTTGATTGATATGCAGGTACATTTGACTTGGGTTCCATTTGTCCTGAATGCACTTCCATGCCAGGTGAGCCCCCCCATGCATAGTCTGATGAGTCTGTTGTTAGGGTTTGGGCGGCAGGGGGTAGAGTGAATGGTAGACCCTTGTTTTGGTGGCAGGCCTCTGCCCACCAAAGGAACTCTAACCATAGGCAAGGTATGATAGGAATCATTGCTTCTAGATCCTGAGAATGTTGACACCATAGGCTTTTTAGATACCATTGTAGTTTCCTCATATGCAGTCTTGCATATGGAATTAGTAGAATGCAGGAGGCCATGAACCCCAAGGCTTGTAGTATTTGCCTTGCAGATAGCAGGGTTTTTGTGGCCATTAGTTTGAAGTAAGTTGTCAAATGAATGTGTTTCTCTGGTGTGAGGAAAGCCATCTGGGAAGTTGTGTTCAAGCTTGCTCCCAGGAATATAATTTGTTGCCAGGGTAACAGCTGTGACTTTTTCGTTTATGGTGTACCCCAGACAAGTTAGCACCAAATGCCAGATGATTCAAAAGTATGTCCCGGTTTTCTGCCTGAATTAGACAATCGCCCAGGTATGGGTATATTTGAATATTTCTTTGCCTGCAAAATGCAATGACTGGAGCTAGGCACTTGGTGAATACCCCGGGTGCAGTAGATAAGCCAAAGGGCAGTGCAGAGAACTGACAGTGCATGTAGCATGCTTTGAAGCATAGGTATCTTATGCAAGATTCCCTTATTGGGATGTGCAGGTAGGCTTCCTTTAAATCCAGTGTTGCCAACCAGGCATCTTTTCCTACCATAGGCAGTAACTGGTGAAGAGATAGCATCTTCAATTTTGGAATTTCCAAAATGGTGTTCAAAATAGAAAGGTCCAGGATAGGACGCCATGAGTTGTCTTTTCTGGGTACCAGGAAAAGTCTTAAGTAGAAACCTTGTCCCATTTCCTCTTCTGGTACAGCTTGGATAGCCTTTATGCTTAAGAAAGAGAGTACTTGCTTTTGAACCTCTGCCCACTGATTTGGGGTAGATCTGGCCAACCGTTTGTGGTTGATAACATGTGGAAGTGAAATCTGTATCCTTGGGAAACTATATTTAAAACCCATTTGTCCTGGGTAATGAGTTCCCAGTTTTTTGCCTGCAGAGCATTCTTTCCCCCTAAAGGAGCAGTCAGTTGAAAAGTGCTTGGTAGTTTTTAAGTGTCATTGAGACAGTTTACCATGGGGGCAGTCTTACTACTCTCTGATTTGGAAGTGGGTGCTCCCCACTGCTTAGTTCTGAGCGTACCCTGGGGTTGAAGCCTGAGAGCTCTGCTGGTTCTGGCCTTTGACTGAGAAGGCTTGGAAGAGGCAGGAAAAGACCAATTCTTAGAGGGCCAATGCCTACTAAATCTTGGAGGCTGTACTTGTAGGAAATCTTTAAAAGTTTACATAGATTTAGCTTTTTCTTTCATCTTTTTAAGAACTTCTGCTTTGTTGCCAAACAGGCGGTCCTGGTTTAAGGAAGCATCCAGCAATTTAGCTTTAACATGATCTGGTAAAGATTGTTCCTTAAGCCAAGCATGCCTTCTAAGTACAGACCCAGTGACAGCAGCCCTGCAAGATGCTTCTGGTGAATCAAAACCACAATGCAAAGCATGCTTTCCAACCTGTTCAGCAGAATGCATTAAATCCTGTAAATCCTTATTTTCAGTACAGTCAGGAATCAACATCATTTTCTGTTTAAGCAATCCAATGATATGCTGCTGATATTTTAACATATGAAATTGGCAGTTTAAGGCCCTAATGGCCAGAGTTGTAGAAGTGTATACCTTCTTACCCCATCTATCCAGCTCTCTGGAGTCTCTATCAGAAGGGGTAGGATATTTGGCAGTAGTAGCTTTAATGCGCTTAGGTACTTGTGAAATGGTCTCAGGATCCGCAGTAGGATTTTTAAAAAGGAACTTGTGAGAGTCAGGAACCCTGTAATATCTATCAGGTTTTCTGGGAGCAGGAGGTAAAGAATCAGGGGCCAAGCTAGATTCCAAAAATGCATCAACAATGTCTAGTACAGGAGGGATAGCCAAAGGCCTGTGTTGGGGCAGGAGTAAGAAATCCCTAAGCCCCTTTTTAGAATCAGTGTAATCCTGGCTTTCCCAGCAAAAGTGCTCCCTAAGAATTTGCAGGGTTTCACCAAAAGAGAAATCCTCTGGGGGCGTGGGAAGCAGAGGGAATAGAGTCCTCTGCATCAGAATCCTCATAGGTAGATAAGGGTAAATCCTGGTCATCAGAAGAAACAGAAATTTCAGAATCCTGGTCAGAAGTATCATAAGCAAATTCAGTCCTAGGTCTCAGAGGGGGAAGGTTGGCGTCCCCTGATTAAAGTAATAAGGTCTTCAGCCATTCTTAACATTTGATTTTTAGGCATAGAGGCCTGACCAAGCGGTCTGGGCATCATTTTTTTAGGCATGGTTCAAGAATTAGGCCTTGAAGAGAAAAAAAAAAAAGCGGTTTAATATGCAAGTCAGTAGGTCTGAATACACCCTCAGAAGCCGGTGCCTGCACAGCGGCTCTGGACCCATCCAAGGTAGAGACATCCACAGGTTCCACAGTTGAAGCATCTCACGGTATACTGGACTCAGAACGGGTCTCAGTAGAGGTCTGCGAATCTTAAGTAGCGGGCATCAGGGGCTGCGAAAGCACCTCACTGAGTACCAGCGAACTGGCGACTGACTTAGAAGCATAGTCGGCAGCTTTGGACCTAGGCGGCCTGTCTTTATCTTTGCGTTTTTTCATAATATCAGTAGTCGGATGTCTTACTGAAGACATACCTAGGTAATTGAACTGAGTACCAAAATATTTAGAATGATAAATATATCGACGACGAATAGTTCATTGTTTAAATAAGGCACAAAACCGACAGCGGGGTACGTCATGGTCAGGGCCTAAGCAAGGAATACAGTACGAATGAAAATCTTAGTAAGGTACTTGCTTTCCACAAGAAATACAATTACTGACTTTTACTGACATCGGTTAGAGCAAGAAAAAGTTTCCCCAACGGGGTACTTAGCTTTAGTTGAAGACTTCGGTTCTGAAACTCGAAAACAAAAATTTCAGGAGTCGGCCAACCGGCACTTGCGAACTGCTTCTGCTTCGGGCACTGCACGGCAAGAAAGACTGATGTAATGGCGTCGCCTACATGCTTTATACCCCTGACTACCTGACGTCACGGAAGATGAGACCGCAACCGACGCAGGACCCAAGATTCTGATCAGGCCGACTGAGGGCTACTGCAAGCAGATACCAAATGTAATGACTGCAATAGTGAAACATGAACAACATCTATGAACCAGTACTGTCTTGGCCAAAAGGGAGTCAATTTTTGGTTTGTCCTGTAGAATTTTCAACAGGACTTTGTGAATTAAGGGGAGGGGGGGGGTTGCACAGAAGAACCTCCCCTTCCATGAGAGGGCACCCACCTTCCACACTTGAGGATAAGGAGCCCTAGCGCAAAAGCAAGGAAGTTGTTTGTTCATAGGGGAGGCAAATAGGTCCAGTTCTGGAGTACCCCCACCGGTGAACTAGGTCCAGGAACACATCCTGTGGAGCATCCACTTGTGAGATTGTCATGGACCTGCTCAATGCGCCTGCCACCGAGTTCTGGTTTGAAGGAGGGTACACAGCATGCAGTTACCCTGTATAAGGCAGCCACTTCCCAAACTTTGACGGCCAAACGACAGAGGAGATAAGATTTTGGACCCCCTGCTTGTTTATGTACCAAAGGACCATGGTACTGTCCGTGAAGATCTTTAGGGGTCTTGGCCAGAGTAGCGGGTGAAAGGTCTGCAAGACTAAGTAAAGCCCTCATTTCCTTGATGTTGATATGTTCCTTCCTTTGAGAAGGGGACCAAAGGCCCTGAACTTTCCTGGAAACAAAGGTTGCTCCCCATCCAAAGTCTGAGGTGCCTGAAGAGTTGCTGAACTAGTTGAGGAACCCGAAGAGGTAAGCCACGGTTCTGATTGAGTTGCTGCATCCACCAACCTAACTCTGCTTTCAGGCAGGAGAGGAGAGGATTAATGACATCTAAGGGATGAGCATGCTGGGACCAAACTGTCTTGAGAAACCACTGGAACTTTCTCATGTGTAGCTTTGCAAAGGGCAGCATGGGAATAGTCGAAGCCATGAACCCCAGCAGTCTCAGAAACACACTAGCCATGAAGGAAAGAAGAGGCAGAAGAGTCTCCATGAATGCCCTGAGATAGGTTGCTTTCTCCACAGGAAGGAAAACCATAATCAAATATGTGCGAAACCTGCACCCAGGGAATACAAGATCCTGACTTGGTGTGAGACATGATTTTTTTGAGATTTACTGGGAAACCCAGTGCCTGCAGAAAAGGGATGGCTAGGTTCAAATGTTGAGTTAAGAGATCTGGGTTGCTGGCCAGAAACAGCAAGTTGTCTAAATATGGGTATACCTGAAGTTCTTTCAGCCTTAAATATGCAAAGGCCGGGGTTAGGCACTTTATGAATACCCTTGGAGCAGTAGAAAGATCAAAGGGCAAGGCAGTAACATGAAAGTGCAAAGAACCCACAGAGAAGCGCAAAAATCTTCTGAAGAGGGAGTGTATAGGGATATGTAGGTATGCATCCTTGAGATCCAGGGAAGCTAAGAAATCTTGATGGGTGACCAGGTGCAGAAGAGTAAGTAGGGATAACATTCTGAAGGAAGGTGCCACCAGGAAGGTATTTAATACGGAGAGATCTAAGATAGGCCTCCAAGGGCCATCTTTCCTTGAAACTAGAAACATCCTGGAATAAAAAAACCCTTCCCTGCTGGTCTTCGGGGACAGGCAATGGTTCCTTGTTTGGATAGTTGATACAGAATCAGGGGAAACAGATGCAGTTGACTGCAGGGAAGTCGAGTTATTCCCTAAAAAGGAGGGAGGGTCTTCCATGTCATCAAGTATCCATTTTGGATAACTGAAATCACTCAGGAGTCGTGAATGATCTCCATCCAAGCTGGTATGGAAAGTGAGAGGCAAAGGGACAGAAGGGTGTGACTTGGAAGAGGGTGCAAGGTGTCACACAGGACTTTGTGCTGAAAGGGCTGCTGAGGAGGGGCCACAACACCAGCTGTAGGAGTAACAGCCTTGGCCTCAGGGTGACTCCTGGAAGGCTTGCAGGGTCTAGTTCCAGAAAGAACCGAAGTGGAGGAACGAGCAGGTTTCCGAACAAAGGAAGTCTTGGCAGGGAAATTTCTATAAAATTTTGGAACTGGTGAAACCAGTAGGCGTTTCAAAATGCTGGAGTTCCCTACTTTTTTCCTCCAGTGACTTACTCTGCAGCTGCTTTTCCAAACATTGAGGAATTGTCAAGAGAAGCATCAAGCAATTTTGCCTTGATGTCATCAGGAAGCGCCTAGAGACGTAGCCAGGCATGTCTTCTTCGAACAAAAGCAGAAGCTGCTGCTCTGGTAGAGGCCTCCACTGCATCGTAACTGCACTTAATAGTGTATCTGGCTACCTGAGAGGAGGATGTGAGGAAAGAAAGGGCTACAGATTTTGCCTCAGAATCTGGCAATGGGGAAAGATCCTCAGTGGCCTGTGTAAGCATACCTGGACATGTGTGTCTGGTAATTAATTGTCCTGATAGCCAAGGAAGACGTATATACCTTCTTGCCCAAACTTTCCAAAAGTTTACTTTCCTTATCAGCAGGGAGCAACTTGGTAGGAGAAAGCCATGAGGACTTATCTGAGGTAATGGGAACCACAGCAGAATTAGTTGAGGGGCATTTAAAAAGAAATTTGCAATCCTCAGGGACCTTATAGAAATAATCAGGTCTCTTTGGGGCAGGGGTATAGGAGTCAGGGGTCTTAGATGCAGCCTTGAAAACATCTAAAAAGGCTGGCAGTACTGGAAGGACTGCTGAAGGTGCAGGGGCCTCCACCTGTAGAAGCTCATAATATCTCTTCTGTTCTTCTGAGATCTGAGAGGAATCCCACTTAAACTCTCTCATTTTTTTTAAACAGTTTCCCCAAAGGACAGCTCTTCCATGGGATAACCATCCCCATTAGACTCCTCCTCCTCTGGGGAAGCATATTCCAGAGGAGACAGAATTTGAGTGGATTATATTAAAGAGTCTTCATCAGATGAAGATGCCTCAGAATCTGTGTCATGAATTTGAAGTTCTGCAGGCTGTCCTGAGATGAGGCCTTGGACCCCAGATGGTTATACTGAAGAAGCAAAGGCCAGGCCCACTATAGGGGAAGGCAAAGCCACAGGCCTCAAAGCCATCAGGGCCTTAAGGCCCTGGGCGAAAACTTCCCAATCCGACGCTGGGGGTAGAAGGAGCGGGAACATGCCTAGTCTTTTGCTTCTTTTTCACAGTCTTTTCCTGTTGAGGAGAGAAGGCACACGTAGGCCTAACCTCTGGTAGTTCTTTGGACAAGGAAGTTGGAGCAATTCCTGAGTCTTTGTCTTCTGCAATCACAAGCCACGGTTTCCCCAAGTCATTCAAACCGGACATCTGCATACCCTCGGACATGCTAGGATCCACACTCCTGACTGCTTCCATCCCTTTACCAGCCGAGGGAGCGGACCCCAACTCCAATCTTACCACCGGGGTTTTCATCAACCTCAAGAGGAACATTGGAAGGAGCAGGTGCAGCTAAAGAGGACTCGCGCCTAGCCTTGCTGACCTTCTTCTGTACAGATGGCTCAGAAGTACTCACAGAACCCTCCAAAGTGTTCCTAGCCAGAGTCTTTGGTTTTCTAAGTATAAATTCAAAGCCGACAAACGACTGTGCAATGTTTTGGGAATGAAGGCCTGACAAATAGAACAGGACCAGTGGTCATGAGTAGGCCCTAAGGAAAACAAGCACAGCTCGTAACTAACTTTATGTGGAATTTGCCTTACACACCTACACTTGCCCTTCCTGGAGGACATTAACAAAATAAAAGGGAGTAGCAATATATTAAGTCCCCTATGAGGTACTTATCTGAAACTGTAATAAGAACCAATGGGATCCAAAAGCAGACCGAACATACAAGTCTACCTTTCCAAATGGCAGCGAAAAAGTTCTGAAGATGGTACGTGCAAATGTCCCTTTTATGGCTGATGTCTGTGCCTATGTGCAGTGTCACTGAGACAGGAAAAGACATGCATTTTTTTTTTTTACAGAAATTTCTGAAGAAACAGACATAGAAATGCCAGCATTAACCTCCCTAGGGATGGGCACAGCTGCCTAAGCTGCTCCTCCTCCCAGGACTGACAAGAGGAGTTCCCCCCTACTCACCAACAGCTGTAGATAATATGTCTCAACTCCTGTCCATGGTGGCCATAGGGACTACACTAGCAAGACTCAAGGTTAAAAATGAGTGGCTCAAGGAACCAGCTTTGGCCTCAGAGCAGTCATCTGCCTGCAGGTGAGGCATTTTATCAGTTTGCTGTGGTAGCAAAGGCTGCTTAACAATCCTTTTCTTTTTGTGGCTGGAAGGAAGAACCAAAAGAACCAGTAGGCTGTTACATGGTTAAGCTAGAAAAGGTGCCCAATTCCCAGACAAGTCTAGCAGCAGTAGTAGGGAAACAGGTAAATTATAGAAAAGTAACTTTTTCCCCTGCTAAACACAGTTCATAGGTGTGAACTAGGCTAACAGCCCTGGAGCCTTTACAAGCCTAGCCCATAGAAGTGCCTTGGCATTGTGCTGCCCGACGTTAGTTCCCAGTGCCTCTATCAAGTAGAGGCCACTGGAGTGATCCCCGGGGTGAAAGTACAGTTGTGCACACTTACCATAAATGTAGATGTTAGAGTGTATTCACTGTTGCAGTCCTTAAAAAATGGGATATCCGGCAACCAGTAGCCCGCAGTCAGCCAGAATATCAAAATCCTTGGTATACATGACATCAACTGCCTCCGGCTGTAAGCCCAACGTCAGGTATAAAGGAAGGCAGCCAACGTCATTTCCTTAGTTTTTCTTGCCATAACTGTCAGGAGCCCCGCCCAAAGAGGCTAGACCAGGAAAAGAAATCCCTGGAAACATACCATCCACAAAGAAAAAAGCAGTCTGTGCCTTAGGAAAAAAGGGGGGGGGGGACCAGAACCGCAACAGTGAATACACTCGAACATCTACATTTATGATAAGTGTACACAACTGTACTATGTTCATAGTGTTTCATTGTTGCATTCCTTGCAAAATGGGCTGATTCCCAAAGCCCAGAGAAAATAAAAGGGAGGAGGAACACCCACTGTTTAAGGGTTGGAAAGAATGCCCTGCAACACTGCAGTGGCAAAGCCAGCCCTGGACTTAGAGAACAAAGGTAAATCGTAATGCTTTGTTATGGACAGAAGTCCAAGTAGTTGCTTCCAAGATGTCTTTAGTAGACACACCTCTTGAAAAAGCTGCTGAGGCAGAAGCTGCTCTGGTAGAATGAGTCCTAATACTCCGTGGAGGAACCTTGCCATGCTGTAAGGAACAAAAGTGAATACAATGAGCAATCCATTTAGAAAGGGCCCGTTTAGAAATAGCTTTGCACTGAGATCCAGGTGCAAAACTGACCAACAACTGATCCAACTTCAGAAAAGGTTTAGTCCTGTCCAGGTAAAATCTAAGCTGTCTATGCACATCAAGGGAATGAAGTAACCTTTCCCCTTTATTCTGAGGTTTAGGGAAAAAGGTAGGTAGGTGAATAGACTGGTTAAGAGTCAGGCTAGAAACCACCTTAGGCATAAAGGAGGGATTAGTTCGAAGATAAACCCGATCCACATGGAAGATGATATAAAAGGCTCTATTGCCAGTCTGCAACTCAGACTCTTCTAGTTGAAGTGATGGCCGAAAGAAAGGCAGTTTTCCAAGAGAGAAACTTTAAATCTGCAGAGGCAGCTGGTTCGAAAGGAGGCAGAGTAAGTTTCTCCAGCACAAAATTAAGATCCCAAGCAGGAGTAGGAACCCTTCTGGGAGGTTTCAAAATTGCTAGCTCCCCTGAGGAACTGCTTCATCAAGGGATGAGAGAAAATGGGTTTTTCAAAAGAACAATAAACAGAAATAGCTGAAGCATGAATCTTGATTGAAGAAAAGGAAAGTCCACTCTTAAGATAATCAAGAATAAGGGGTAGAGTTAGTTGAGAAGAGTCAACCCCTTTATCCTGCATCCAAATGTAAAATCTTTTCTATTTGCCTGCATAAGATTTTCTAGTACTAGGCCTCCTGGCCTCACGAAGGACCTCAACCACCTGCTGGGATAGGTTTATACTATTAGCTAGGCCGCCAAATGTAGAGTCTGAAGATGAGGATGCAGAAACTTTCCCTCTTCCTGAACCAATAGATCTAGTATCAGGGGAAGATGCCAAGACTGAGACTGGGAAAGACTGCAAAGCAGTGGATACCAATGTTGTCTGGGCCAATCTGGTGCTATGACAATGACCTTGGCTTTTCATCCCTTATCTTTAACAGTACTCTGGGAAGAAGAGGCAGTGGAGGAAAGGCATAAACTGAGAGCAGAGTCCATGGCAAGAACAGAGCATCCAATCTCCAGGCTTTGTCGTGAAAATCCCTTGTGCAAAAGGTTGGCAGAAGGTGGTTGGTCGGAGAAGCGAAGAGATCCACTTGAGGAGTGCTCCAACACTGAACAATGCGGTTGAAGATAGTCTTGTTCAGTATCCACTCGTGAGAATCCAGGGCCTGCCTGCTCAACTGGTCTGCCAAGGTGTTGAGTCTGTCTGGAAGAAACTGGGCTAACAGCTGTAAGTCCATGGAGGCTGCTATGGACCAGAGAATCATACTTTGTCTGCACAGGGGGTAAGAGTGAGTCCCTCCCTGCTTGCTGATGTACCACATGACTGTGGTGTCTGTCCTGACTAGAAGAGTTCCAGGAGAGAGAAGATGCTTGAAAGCCAGCAAGGCATGCTGGACCGCTATCAATTCCTTCAGATTGATGAACAGTCGAATCTGTTGGCTGTCCCAAGTCCCCTGAATGCATCTGCCATCTATATGTGCTCCCCAAGCGTAGTCCGAGGCATCTGTGGTGAGAGTCTGGTTGGCAGGAGGCGGGCAAAAAGGCAGTCCTTGTTCTGAGAATAAGCTGTTGCCTACCAAAGAAACTCTGTCTGCAGACAGGGAATCAGAGGAAGAATGAAGTCCAAATCCTGCGTGTGTTGACACCAAAGGTTTTTAAGGTACCACTGTATTTTCCTCATATGCAGCCTTGCATATGGAATCATCAGAATACACGAGGCCATAAATCCCAGGGCTTGCAGGAATTGCCTTGCAGACAGCTGGGTCATGGTTGCAAAATCCTTGAAGTCGAAAGATCCATCTGCTTCTCTTGAGGGAGGAATACCATCTGGATGGCTGTGTTCAGACTCTCTCCCAGGAATACCATCTCCCTGGAGGGTACCAATTGTGACTTCTTTTCGTTGAGAGTGTAGCCCAAAGGAGGTGAGAAGGTTCTTTGCAAAGTCCAAATCCTTTAAAAGTTGTTCTAGAGAGCTTGCTTGAATGAGACAATCGTCCAAATAAGAGTAAATTTGAATGTTCCTCTGCCTGCAAAAAGCAATTACCGGAGCCAAGCATTTTGTGAAAACTCTGGGAGCAGCAGATAAGCCAAAGTGCAATGCAGAGAATTGAAAGTGTCGCTTGCCAGCTCTGAAGTGAAGGTACTGCCTGCAACTCTCCCGAATTGGAATATGTAGGTAAGCTTCTTTGAGATCCAAAGTCACCAGCCAAGAATCTTTGGCCAGCATTTGCAGCAATTGCTGAAGGGTGAGCATTTTGAATTTGGGAATTACCAGAAAAGTGTTCAAAGTGGACAGGTCTAGAATAGGACACCAGGTGCCCCCTTTTTTGGGAACTAGGAAAAGTTTGGAGTAGAAACCTTGGCCTACTTGAGATGCAGGAACTGGCTCTATTGCACCCAGGTTTAACAAAGAAAAAATTAGATTTTCTGCTTTTGCCCTTTGATTGGGGGGGAATATCTGGGTATCCTTGAGTAACAGGGAAGGTGTGAAAGGAAAACTTGTAGCCCTGGGATACTATTTTTTAATACCCATTATCGTCTGTGATGGTGGGCCAAATGTCTGCAAACATGGCCAACCTTCCCCCCAACGGATACCCAGGGCCGGCAGGGGAAGAACTAAGTCATTGAGAATGCTTGCTTTGGGAGGATTGCTTAGAACTCGCAGATTTAGAAGAGGAAGCATGCCACTGCTTTGCCTTATGACAGGAAGAAGACTGTCCCCTAGAAGACCTGGAACCTCTGGGACCTGGTACGACCCTGTTTATTGGGATCTGGAAATGTCCAGAGGGGTAATTCCTACTGAAGCGAGGTGGCTGAACTTGCAGGAAATCTTTTAACAGTTTGCATACATTTGGCTTTATCTTCCAACTTTTTCAACACTTCCTCAGCTTTGTTACCAAAAAGATTGTCCTTGTGCAAAGGTACATCCAGTAACTTAGATTTGATAAGTTCAGACAGGGGCTGCCCCCTGAGCCAAGCATGCCTAATAACAGATCCAGTGGCAGCTGCCCTACAAGAAGCCTCCAAAGTATCAAAACCACAATTAAAAGAATGCTTAGTGACAAGAGTGGCAGAATTTAATAAGTCTTGCATGTCCTTACTCTCCACCAGGGAAGAACAGTAGCAATTTTAGTCTTAATAGTCTCCAAAGTATGCTGCTGATATTTAAGCATATGGAAAAAGCAATTAATAGATCTAATAGCAAGGGTGGCTGAAGTATAAACTTTCTTACCCCACCTGTCCAAGGCCCTAGATTCCCTGTCACAGGGAACAGGATTTTTTGCAACTGTGGCCTTAACACCTTTAGGGCCGTGAGAAATAATTTCTGGATCAGCAGTAGGATTCTTGAAAAGAAACTGATGAGAATCAGGAAATCTATAATACCAGTCAGGTTTCCTGGGGGCAGGAGGAACAGAATTGGGGGTCAAAGAATTCTCCATAAAAACACTGACAACCTCCAACGCCAGAGGGATAGCCAGAGGCTTGTGCTGTGGCAAATTAAAAAATTCCATAATCCTTTTCTTAGACTGAGGACAATCCTGACTTTCCCATTTGAAATGCTCTCCAAGAGTATTCAGGGTATCTCCAAAAGAAAAGTCTTCTGCAGGAGAGGCTGAAGTAACAGATTCTTCAGCATCAGAATCTTCAAAACCAGAAAAAAGATAAGAATTTTCTTCATCAGCAGAATTGCTGGAAACCTCAGAATCTGAGGCAGACGAAACTTCTGGGGACAAATCCCTAGCCCTCTTAGGAGGAGGTGGCCGAGAGCCCTGGATAAGGGTTAGGAGATCACTAGCCATCTTAATCAACTGAGACCGAAGCATTTGAGGGGAGGCCAACACCTGTTTAGAAGCGAGTTTGCGGCTGCTAGAAAACCAGAGGGACTCGGGAGGCCTAGCTACAGCAGAAGACTGAACCAAGGTCGGTCTGGATCTGGTCTCAGGACGCAAGAAAGAGGCCGCAAAAGCCGATGCCTGCTTGGCAGCTCTGGACCCATCGGAGGTAGCGACAGGCGGTTGACCCTAGGCCTGTCTCGGTCTTTATCCTTGCACTTCTTAGGGACATCGGATGTCAGGAGACCTGTAGACACCATACCAATGAACCTAGGCCAAACTCCGAAATGCCTGAATAAAATTTTAGCTCTATGGCGTATGGTACACGGGTTAAAGGAAGCACAGAGATCACAATTAGGGACGTCATGCTCAAGGCCCAAACAAGTAATACAGTAAGAATGAAAATCAGGGTGCAGAATCTGTTTTCCACAGGCAAGACAAGTTATTAACTTTCTCTGACATTCGTTAAAGCAAGAAAAAAAGAGCGTCCCCAACGGGGCATTTAGCTGAAGAGGTCTTCAACTTCGGAAGCTGGAATCAAAAGAAGGTAATCTGCCAAATGGCACCCATGCAAATTGCTTCTGCTTTGGGCTCCGCGGCAAGAAAGACTGAGGAAATGACGTCGGCTGCCTTCCTTTATACCCGACGATGGGCTTACAGCCATTGGCAGCTGACGTCATATACCAAGGACTTCGGTATTCTGGCCGACTGCGGGCTACCGGGAGCCGGATAAAAAGAAGTTATGTACTCACCATAATGTTCCATCGGAGTAGGTAACTTCATTTGTCAGCAACCTGTGGGTATCGGATCCGACCTGGATCAGAGCCGGCAGCTTTCCAAGCTAAAGATCTGAGCTCTTAGCTCCTCCCCCTTACCCATAATACCCTCCTACCTTCCTCCAGTCCTCAGATCGAGTTTGCCACTTATCAACCACAACAGTCAAACATACTCGAAAGAGAAACACTAACCTGATGCGCAACAGAAGGAAAAACCTTCTGTTGTGAAAAAGATCACGAAACAAGCTAGGGGGAAGGAGGGGGGTCGGTTGCTGACAAATGAAAATACCTACTCAGATGGAACGTTATGGTGAGTACATAACTTCTTTATCTGAAGTAGTTAACTTCATTTGATCAGCAACCTGTGGGACAAAGTCCCCAGCTACCAAAACCTGGGAGGTCCTCATGGAAGGATATTCCGGAGCACTGTGGAGCCAAAGGCTGCCCGACCTCTAGAGATGAGATCCAGCTTGTAATGAGAAATTAAGGTATGAGAAGAGGCCCAAGTAGCCGCTGAACAGATGTCATCTAAGAGAACTCTTGACCAAAATGCTGCAGAAGTAGCGATAGACCGGGTAGAATGAGCATGAACCCCCAAGGGTTCTGGCCTACCGGAAGATGCAGTGGGATATCCATCTGGCTAAAGTACCTTTTGTAACTGGCTTGCCCAAGAACGGCTTAGCGAAAGACACGAAAAGCTGTTCTGATTTGCGAGAAGCAGCTGTCCTGTGCAAGTAAAATCGCAATAGTCTATGCACGTCCAACAAATGCAGTTTATATTCCCCTTTGTTTTGAAAGTTGGGAAAGAAAACAGGCAAATTGATGATTTGATTTGATTGATATTGGCCTCGGAGGCCACTTTAGGCAAGAATGAAAGATTAGTCCTGAGAGATGCTCTGTCTTTAGGGAAAACCAAGTACGGGGGTTTCGTACAAAGGGCTTGGAAGTTCAGATACCCTCCTAGCCGACGTAATTGCAGTCAAGAAGGCAGTCTTCCAAGATAAGAATTTTAAGTCAACAGAAGCTGCAGGTTCAAAGGGTGGACCCGTTAGGGCCTGGAGAACTAGAGTTAAGTCCCATGGGGGAACCGAATTCTTGACCGGAGGTCTTAAGAGAAAGGTGGCTTTCAAAAAGGTCTTGCATAACTTAGTGGAAGCTAAGGGTTTAAGGTTATCCCCAACGTGGAAATGAAATGGCAGCCATCTGAACCTTTCAGTAGAAGAACTGGCCCCCTGATGGAAAATGTGGGACAGAAATTCCAGAACTGCTGGAATGGGAGCCGAGAAAGGATCCAAATCCTTATCCTTGGCCCGGATGGAAAAACGCTTCCATTTACTGTTGTAGATTTTCCTGGTAGAGGTTTTATGTGCCACTACCACAATAGTCTTTACAGAAGACGAGATACCGGGAGTCCTAGCCGTTAGTGGAACTGGATCAACCAAGCCGTGAGCTTGAGGTCGTCCAGGTTTGGAGTTTGCAATCCCAAAGGATGAGAGATCAGATCTGGAATGGGATCCAAGACCCAAGGAGGGGCTATGATGTGAAACCGCAGATATGGGAACCAGATCTGACGAGGCCAGAATGGGGCTATGAGGATTATTTTGCTCCCCAACCGACGAGCTTTCTGCAGGAACTTCATCATTAGTGGAAAAGGAGGGTAAGCATAAAGAAGACCGGGTGGCCAAGCATGGATCAGAGCGTCTCTGGGGTTCTCCCCCCGGTGGGGGAATTAAAACAAAAAACTTGCTGCATTTCGCGTTTAAAGGAGACGTAAAGAGATCGAAGCAAGGCTGACCCCATCTGAGGAAGATCGGTTTCGCTACTAAGGGGTTTAGAGACCACTCGTAAGGTGTGAGGAAAGAACGACCCAGCTTGTCCGCTAGAATGCTGGACCGACCCGGAATGTGCGTTGCTATCAGAAAGCGGTTGGTGGAAGTCGCCCATTCCCAAACTCTCATAGCCTCTTGACAAAGTGGGTAAGACCTGGTTCCTCCCTGTTTGTTGATGTACCAGACTACCGCAATGTTGTCTGTCTGGATTGCAATAGTCCCTGGAGGAAGAAGGTCCTGAAGGGCTTGGAACACTAAAAGCACAGCCCTCATCTCCAGAACACTGATATGCAGACCGGTCTCTACAGGGGTCCACGTGCCTTGGACGGTTCTGTCCATGCAATGCCCCCCCCACCCGTTGCAAGAAGGTACGTGGTCAGCGTGGCTTGGGGTAGAGGCATCACGAATGGTCTCCCTTCCCAAAGCTCTCGGGAATGAAGCCACCAGAGAATGGAGCTCCTGCAAACCTTGCTCAGGGGAATCTGTGAATCCAAAGGGTGTAGAAGGAGGGACCATTGAACCTGAAGGGTCCACTGAAGGACTCCTGTGTAGTCAAGCAAGAGGTGAAAGGCTGATGGCCGCCGCCATGGACCTAGGGCTCTCAGGACTAATTCTGCGGGTGGAGCCGGGGACTGAAGAAGTTCTATTACATGGAGTGACAAGGTGCGTAACCTGTCCGTTGTCAGAAAGGCCCTGGACTGGAGTGTTTTTTTCCTGGCCCCTTTGAAATCTATAACTTGAACAGGTTGAAGAGAAGACTTCTTGAAATTTATGGTAATGCCGAGGTGATTGACCAAGAGCAAAGCATAATCCCTGGCGGGAGAGAGTAGATGCCTGGTGGAGGCGGTGAGGAGCCAGTCGTCTAGATACAGAAAGACCTGAATTCCCTGAAGTCTCAGGTGGGCTGCTACAACTGCCATGACCTTGGTGAACACCCTAGGGGCAGTGGTGAGGCCGAATGGAAGAACCCTGAACTGGTAATGACTGGCCCCCAGCCGAAAACATAGATACCTCCTGGATCGTCTGTCCATGAGAATGTGGTAGTACGCATCCTTGAGGTCTATGGAGCACATCCAATCGTTCTCCTGCAGAAGGGGGAGAATAGATTGTAGAGTGACCATCCGGAATTTTTCTTTGGCAATGAACAGGTTCAAGGTTGACAGGTCGAGAATTGGCCTTAAGTCCCCCGTCATTTTTGGCACTAAAAAGAACCTGGAGTAATTGCCTAACCTGGATTGCTCTGGGGGGACGTGTTGGACGGCCCTTTCTAGTAATTTCGTTATTTCTGAGGCCACAGCCTCCCTCTGATCGGGTGGGACATCGGGGAGGTGCCTCACTAACGAGGAGAAGATTCAGGAAGGGGATAGAGTAACCCCTGGATATTATTCGGAGCACCCAGCGATCTGTAGTAATGGACTCTCAACTTGCTAGATGCTCCGAAAAACGCCCCTCGACTGCCTCCAGAGAGGGACAGTCGGGCAACCTCTCAGGGCTGCTGCGTGGGTCGGAGAAGGGCTCTCAACCTGAAATTCTTTGGCCCCCCTCTGCCTCTGGGCCGGCGTCCACCTTGTTCTCCCCTGCCTTGGAAGGACGAAGGGTCCGGAGCGGGACGGGACTGCTGAGATTTCCGGAACCACATCTTCTTTTGCCCCCTCTGGCTCCTTGAAAAGGATCTCGGAGGAGCAGAGAAGCGGATTCCGACGGCAGACAGCGTCTTCCTGTCTTTCTCGCTCTGGAGTACCGTGTCGCGGACGGTTTGGCCAAAAAGCAAAGAATCGTCAAAGGGAGAGTTAGCGAAGGACGCCTTGAAGGGTTCTGCAAAGACGGAGCCAGGCGTGGCGCCGCAGGGCGACCCCTGCTCCGCTGGCTCTAGCCACCCCCTCTGTGGCATGGGAGAGAAGCCGCATGGAAGAGAAGCCGCATAGAAGTGTTTGATATAGACTTTAGAGTGGCCATGCGAGCCGAGAATGTACGTTTGTCCTTGGCCGCAATGGACTCTGGGGGAGACCCAGCGTACTCTTTTATCAGATCCCGCTGGAGCCTAATGACGTGTGCCAGATAATTAAGCGCCCTTATAGAAGAGGTGGCTGAAGCAAACATCCACTTTCCAATGCGGTCCATCATCCGAGACTCCTTATCAGGAGGATGGACCGAGGAACTTTCTTGTGCCAGTTCCTTCTTGGTGGCAGCCGCCACCACCATGGCATCTACCGGGGAACCTTTATTCCACACGGGTTTGTCAGAAGGGGGACTAAGGATTTTGTCCAGCCTCTTGGGGATTGGCTCCACAGTGTCCGGCTCCTTCCAAGCCCTGGTAGTAATCAAGTCTACCAAGGGGTCGGCCGGGGGGGGGGGGGCCAGGAGGTAGACGGGCCTGCGTCAAATGCCTCCAGAAACACAGACTCATCTGAGGAAGGCTTCTGGGCTGACCACCCCCCCCCCCTCTTATGCGCAATCTCCATAATGTCTCCAAAGGAGACGTCCTCCAGGGGTGACCTGGGGGAACCTTCCCCTTCCTCCAAGTCTGTGTCCTCCATGAAGGACTCAGGAGAGTCCAAGTGCCTCCTCTTGCACTTTCGTTTGTGAGGGGCCTCCTCGGCGGGACTGTCAGAGGAGGGCTCACCAATGGGGTCTTGTTCCTCTAAAGGAACCAACTGGGGCACAGACGCAGGCTGTCCTTGGGGCCGGACGATGGAAGACAGGCTCATATGCGAGGGAGTGAAGGGTGGATCCGCAGCACGGACCGGGGACTTCGAACTCCTCGACAGTACCCTCTCCACCACGTCGAATGCCGAAGGTGAACCACTCTCCCCTGGCTCCGAGAGTAGTCCCCTCGACTCCGACGTGAGGACCCGTGTCGGAGCCGATGCCATAGGACCCGCGAGGGAAGTGCGCTCCGACAACAACGGAGCCGAAGACGCACACACCCCCACGGATCTGATAAACCCGAGGGTAAAGCCGGTGAAGTAACAACTACTATTGGTGACGACTCGGATCCAACGGCTCCGAAATCAGATAGTGGATCGGAGAAGGAGCAATTGATGCAAAGAAAGGGCCCGAGCTCCCTCCCGGAGGGGGGGGGGGCAGGAGGACCCCCATCTGCATCTGGGCCTGCAGGAATCGACGCATCATCCGGTCCATATCTGCGTCGGACAAACTCCTGGTAGACCTCTAAGTCGTCGAGGCGGGCCTGGAGGGCCACCTAAACGACCTCAAGAGTGACCGGGACTCCTCTTCCGGCTCCAGAGAGAAGCGTGGAGAGCAGAGCCGAGAGGGGGAAGACCTGGAAACCCTTGCAGGGGAACCAAACACCTTAGCCGGTGGAGTCAAAGGGGCTGATTCGGCCCGTCGCTTATGGCTTTTATGCCCATCTCTTTCCTTCTCTTTCTCCCTGTGCCCCCTGTCTTTCTTAGAAGAGCCCCCCTCTCCCTGGGACACAGTGGGAGGTTGAGTCCCAGCTAGGGGAGGGGAAGCTGAAGGCTGGACAGCCGCAACCGCGACTGGCGCCACTGAGGGAGAGGAGGAAGAAGAATCCGGGGGTAAGAGTCCCGCCAAGATTAACTTGTTCCTCCTGTCCCTCACAGCCCGGGGGTTGAAGGTCACACAAATCTGGCAGCCCGATGTTAAGTGGGCTACCCCCAGGCAGAGAATGCACTGAGTGTGGCCATCCACTGGAAACAGCTTATGACCACACTCAGCACATTTCGAAAAAATGGACTTAGGGCCCTCGGCCATAACGTACAAGCACACACCCTAACACACACTAGTAGGGGGAAAGGAAAAACACTAATTTACCACTAAAAGTAAATAAAAACGGTTTAACTAAACTATGGATCTATAAGACACACTCACACACTCAAATCGCTAGAATATGAACAAGAAAACTCCTAAATTCCTCTCACCTAAAAACGCCAAGAGCTCGTCCCTATGTTTCAGAATCCGCGGCAAACGAGATCTGAACACTGGAGGGAGATAGCAGGGTATTATGGGTAAGGGGGAGGAGCTAAGAGCTCGGATCTTTAGCTTGGAAAGTTGCTGGCTAAGATCCAGGTCGGATCAGATACCCACAGGTTGCTGATCAAATGAAGTTAACTACTTCAGATTACAGTGTTTGAAGATGGGGGTGAAGACATTTGCCCCCTTCTGAACAAAGAGATCCGGTATCACGGGTAGATGCCAAGGTTGAGCCTGGGAAAGACTGTGTAGAAGTGGATACTAATGCTGCCTGGGCCAATCTGGGGCTATGAGAATAGTTCTTGGTTTTTCGTCCCTTATCTTTAGCAAGACTCTGGGGAGAAGATGCAGATGGGGGAATGCATAGATCCAGAGATTTGTCCATTTGAAGAAGGATAAAGCGTCCAATCTCCAGGCTTTGTTGTGATACTCCCTAGTGCAGAAGGTTGGAAGATGATTGTCTGGGGAAGAGAATAGATCCACCTGTGGAGTGCCCCTTATCCGAGTGATGCGATGGAAGATTATGTTCAGCTGCCACTCGTGAGGGTCCAGAACCTGTCTGCTCAATTGATCCGCCAAGGTGTTGAGACGCCCTGGAAGGTACTGGGCTATGAGGTGAAAGCCCATGGAGGCTGCAGTGGTCCATATCATGCTTTGTCTGCACAGGGGATAAGAGCGAGTCCCTCCCTGCTTGTTGATGCACCACATGACTGTGGTGTTCTGTCCTGATCAGAAGAGAACCTGGTGAGAGAAGGTGCTTGAATGCCAACAAAGCTTACTGGACTACCATCAATTCTTTCAAGTTTATGTGCAGATGAATCTGTTAAGTACTCCACGTCCCCTGTATGCACCTGCCCTCCAGATGCGCTCCCCATGCATACTCTTGAGGCATCTGTGGTGATAGTCTGGCTGGCAGGAGGTGTGCAGAAAGTAACACCCCTGTTCTGCAGACAGGCTGTTGCCCACCAGAGAAACTCCCTTTGCAGGCAGGGAATCAGAGGAAGAGTCCTGTCCAAGTCCTGTGTGTGTTAACACCAGATGTCTTTGAGGTATCACGGTATTTTCCTCATATGTAGTCTTGCATATGGCATCATCAGAATATATGAAGCCATGAACCCCAGAGCTTTCAGGAATAGCTTTGCAAGGAGCAGAGTCATGCTTGCCAAACCCTTGAAGTAAAAGGAAAGACCTCTCGGTTTCTGTAGAGGGAGGAATACCATCTGGGCGGCTGTATTCAGATTCGCTCCCAGGAATACAATCTCCCTTGTAGGTACCAGTTTTGACTTTTCTTCGTTGAGAGTGTAGCCCAAGGAGGTTAGGAGGTTTTTTACGAAGTGCAAAACCTGTAGAAGTTGTTTTGGAGAGTTTGCTTGAATGAGACAGTCATCCAGATAAGGGTAAATTTGAATACTGTTTTGTCTGCAGAAGGCAATGACTGGTGCTAGGCACTTTGTGAAGACCCTGGGAGCGGTAGATAAGCCAAAAGCCAGTGCAGAGAATTGAAAATGTTGCACTCCAGCCCTGAAACGAAGGAACTTCCTGCAACTTTCTCTTATTTGGATGTGCAGGTAAGCTTCTTTTAGATCTAAGGTTATCAACCAGGAGTCCTTGTTCAGCATTGGTAGTAACTGTTGAAGAGTGAGCATCTTGAATTTGGGAATTAGCAAAAAAAGTGTTTAGAGTGGACAAATCCAGAAAGGGGCGCCAGGCGTCCCCTTGTTTGGGCACCAGGAAAAGCCTTGAATAAAACCCTTGGCCTGTCTGATTTGCAGGAAAGTACAGTTGTGTACACTTGCCATAAATGTAGATGTTAGAGTGCATTCACTGTTGCAGTCATTACATTTGGGTAATCCTGCTGGCACGTTGCCCTCAGCCGGCCTGAATTCCAAAGTCTTGGGTCCTGTGTCGGATGCTGCCGCCCCTTCCCTGATGTCAGGTCGTCAGGGGTATAAAAGAAGCAGCCGACGCCATTTTCTTCAGTTTTTCTTGCCCCAGATGTCAGGTGCCCCTTAAAAGGGTAGCCAAAATTTATTTACTTATAGATGCATATATATATATATATATATATATATATATATATCATTGGATCCATAGAAAAAAGGGGGGAGGCGGATGGGTAACCTGGACTGCAACAGTGAATACACCAACATCTACATTTATGGTAAGTGTACACAACTGTACCATGATCTTCGTGTTTCACTGTTGCAGTCATTACATTTGGGTAGAGTCCCAAAGCTATGGTTGGGAGGCTGGAGCTAAACAGCATTAGGAGCGGCTATGAGGTCCTGCAGAACTGCAGTGGCAAAGCCTGCCCTGGATTTAGAGTAGAGTGGCAGATGATAGTGCTTTGTGAAGGTGTGCACTGAACTCCAAGAAGCAGCCTCTAAAATGTCTTTGGTTGGTACTCCCCTGAGAAAGGCTGCTGAAGTGGCTGCAGCTCTGGTTGAGTGTGGCCTAATGCCCTTAGGCACTGGCTTGCCATACTGTAAATAGCAGAAACGAATGCAGTGGCCTATCCACTTTGAAATAGTCTGCTTTGAGACAGCCTTTCCTTGTGATCCTGCAGCATATGCCACTAGTAATTGCTCTGTCTTCCTGAAAACTTTGGTCCTGTCCAAGTAGAATCTAAGCTGTCTGTGTATGTCCAAAGAATGCAGAATTCTCTCCCCCTTGTTCTGTGGATTTGGGTAAAAAGTTGGCAGACGAATAGTTTGGTTAAGAGCCACACTGGACACCACCTTAAGCATAAATGTTGGGTTTGTCCTCAGAGAGACCCTGTCTGGATAAAAAATGATAAAAGGTTCCCAAGCCGTGAGTGCCTGTAGCTCCTCTTTCAGACGTTATTGCTAGGAGCAGAGCCGTTTTCCAAGATAAAAACTTTATATCAGCCTGGCTCAAATGGAGGCATGGTGAGTTTTTCCAAGACATAGTTGAGGTCCCATGCAGGTATTGGTGATCTCCTTGGAGGCCTTAAATTTTTGGCTCCTCTGAGGTACTGCCTTAATAAAGGGTGAGAAAAGATTGGTGGCTCTGTATTGTAATGAGCTGAAATGGCAGAGGCATGAATTTTAATTGATGAAAAGGACAGGCCTTTGTCCAGCATCTCATCTGATTAATATTTGGTACAGCTGTATCAGTTCCTTGTGCCTGGTTCCAAGCACAGAATCTCTTCCATTTTCCAGCAACAGATTTTCGAGTACTAGGCTTTCTGGCTTCCAAAATGACATCCATCACAGCTTTACTGACAGGTGCGTTTTGTATGACTACATTATCCGCCATGCTGCCAGGTTTAAATCCCGAGTTAGCTGTGCAGGATTTGATTGTTTTGCTGGGACAGTAGATGAGGTATTGGAGGCAAGGTCCAAGCTGGGTATTGAGACAAATTCCTTAGGATTGGATACCAGTACTGGTGGGGCCAGTCTGGAGCAATCAGTATCATCTTTGGCTTCTTCTGTCTGACCTTTAGGAGTACCCTGGAGAGGAGAGGCAGTGGAGGAAAGGCATATACTGAAAGGTTTTTCCAGCTAAAAGATAGGACATCCACTTTCCAAGCTTGCCTGTGATAAGTCCTTGTGCAGAATCTTTTTAGTTGGTAGCTGTGAAGGGAGGCAAATAGATCTATGTCCGGGCATCCCCATTTCTTTGTTATCATGCTGAAGACTTGTGGATCCAGCTGCCACTAGTGGGGATCCATGAGGTTTCTGCTTAGTTCGTCTGCCAGAGTATTTTCCTTTCCTGGCAGGAATTGTGCCTGCAGATGTACTTGGCAAGTGAATGCTGTGTCCCACAATATCATGGCTAGTCTGCAAAGGGGACAATAATGAGTGCCTCCTTGCTTGTTTATATACCACATAACCATGGTGTTGTCTGTCTTTATCCGTAGTTGTCCCGGATGAAGTAGGTCCTTGAAGGCTGTCAGGGCATTTTGAACAGCTAGCATCTCTTTTTGATTGATATGTAGAGGCATTTGGTTTGAGGACCACGTGCCCTGAATGCATCTTCCTGCCATGTGGGCCCCCCAGGCATACTCTGATGCGTCCGTTGTTAGGTTCTGCCTGGCTGGGGGTAATGTGAATGGCTGTCCCTTGTTCTGGTGACAAGCCTTCGCCCACCATCGAAACTCCTGTTGCAGGCAGGGAATGAAAGTAATCATTGGTTTCCAGGCTGTGGCAATGTTGAGTCCAAACACTTTTTAGGTACCATTGAAGTTTCCTCGTATGCAGTCTTGCATATGGAATTAGTAAGATGCAGGATGCCATGAAGCCCAAAGCCTGCAGAATTTTTCTTGCAGATAACTGGGCTTTTGTTGCCAACATTTTGAAATAGGTAGTCAGTTGCCTTTGTCTGGCGCGAGATAAGCCATCTGGGAAGTTGTATTTAAGCTTGCACCCAGGCATATTATCTCTTGAGAGGGTACTAGTTTTGATTTGTTTTCGTTGACTGTGTACCCTAGGCATGTTAGAAGTCTTTTCACAAACGCCAGATGCTGTAGTAGAATGTCCTTGTCCTCTGCTTGAATTAGACAGTCGTCCAAGTAAGGATATATTTGTATTCCTCTTTGTCTGCAGAATGCCATTACTGGTGCCAGGCACTTTGTAAAGTCCCTGGGCGCAGTAGATAAGTCAAATAGCAGTGCAGAGAATTGGTAATGCATTGAGCCAGCCTTGAATCTGAGATATCTTCTGCATGATTGTCTGATTGGGACATGCAGGTATGCCTCTTTTAGGTCTAAAATCACAAACCAAGCCTTCTTGCCCAGCATGGGCAGAAGCTGCTGCAAAGTCAACATTATGAATTTTGGTATATCCAGGAATGTGTTTAGAATAGATAGGTCCAGTATTGGTCTCCAGGTCTTGTCCTTTCTGGGTACCAAGAACAGTCTTGAATAAAATCCTTGTCCCTGCTCTTGCTCTGGTACTTGTTGAATGGCCCCCATGTCCATGAGATGAGACTTGTTTTTGTGCCTCTGCCCACTGATTTTTTGGCAGATCTGGAAAGCCATTTGCCTTTGGCAGGGTATGGAAATGGAACTTGTAGCCTTGTGATACTATATTTAGGACACGCTTGGCGTGGGTAATAATGTGCCAATTTTGTGTGAAAAGTGCTAACTTCCCCTAAGGATGCTGCCAGGAGATAAGTGCTTGGCGCAGGCAGGGGGAAGTCATTGGGATTGTTTCCTGTATGGTTGTGATTTGTCTTCTCCAACTTTGGAGGTAGAAACACCACATTGCTTTGACCTGTATGAACCTTGTGCTTGGGATCTGCCTCTAGGGTGTCTGGATCTGCCCCTTTGAGGTCTGTCTGATACAGGAAATGACCAATTCTTTGTAGGCCAGTGCCTGCTAAACCTAGGTGGCTGTACTTGCAAGAAATCTTTGACAGTTTGCATAGATTTAGCTTTGTCCTCCATTTTCTTTAATACCTCTTCTGCCTTAACACCAAACAAAGAATCATGCTGTAAAGGTGCATCTAATAATTTAATTTTGACATGATCAGGCAGATTTTGTTCCTTTAACCAAGCATGCCTTCTGATTACAGAACCCGTAACTGCGGCTCTGCAGGAGGCCTCTAAAGAATCAAAAAACACATTGCAAAGTATGCTTTCCAACTTGTTCAGCCGCATGCAAGAATTCCTGCATTTCCTTGTTTTCAGCACAGACTTTAATAACATTTTCTGTTTAAGCAATGCCATGACATGTTGCTGATATTTGAGCATATGAAACTGACAGTTTAAAACCCTTTAGCCAAGGTAGCAGAAGTGTAAACCTTTTTTCCCCACCTATCCAGTGCCCTGGGATCCTTATCTGAGGGGGTAGGGTTTTTTGCTGCGGAAGTTTCAACTCCTTTGGGACCCTGTGAAACAGTTTCTGGGTCTGCAGTAGGGTTTTTACAAAGGAATTTATAAGAGTCAGGAACTTTTAGTTATGTACTTACCATAACTTCGGATGTATGGGATCCATCTCGCCTACATTCATAACAGATGGGTTCGGAGCCGATCCATCGGCTCCGACTCGGCAACTAATACACTAGCACGAAGTCTCTCATTGGCTGGGCTACTCCCTATCCCAGGATGCACTACACCTGCTTCCCCAGATCTTGTTTGTTCGCTTTCATACATCCATGCAAACACAGAAAAACTAGTAGTCACTATAACCAACTAAAGTTCTTCAAGAAAGATCACCAAGAAAAAGGGACTACAGCTCCTCTAAATCCAATGGAAGGGGAAGGAGGGGTACTTATGAATGAGTAGATGGATCCCATACATCCGGGTTATGGTAAGTACATAACTAAAAGATGTAATGGGATCCTATCTCGCCTACATTCATAACAGATGGGACAGCCCCTAGCACCTAAATCCCGGTGGCTCATTGGAAAACACTCCTGAGAACTGTGGAACCAAAGGAAGCTCTGCCTCGAGAAACCACATCCAATTTGTAATGAGAAATGAAAGTGTGCGGAGAATTCCAGGTTGCCGCAGCACAAATATCATCTATTGATAACTTGGAGTGAAAAGCTACAGAAGTAGCCATTGCCCTGGTAGAATGAGCCTTGACTGGAAAGGGAAGCTCTTTGTTAGCCTGTGAATAAATAAAATGATACAATCTTTAATCCATTTAGATATGGAGGTTTTGTTACTGGTTGACCCAATTTGTTCATTGCAAAGGAAACAAACAATTGATTTGATTTCCGCGGTGAGCGGTTCTATTCAAGTAAAAACGCAGTTGTCTATATCCAATTGATGCAAGGTATATTCTGCGTTATTAGAGAATTCTGGGAAAAACACAGGGAGTTCTATAGTTTGTTGAATACAGAAAGAGGAGGCCACTTTTGGTATAAATGAAGGGTTTAATTTCAATGAAACTCTATGCTTGTGAAAAATCAAATAGGGAGGATCAGAACAAAGAGCTTGAAGTTCTGAAACTCGCCTGGCAGAAGTTATGGCTACTAAAAAGGCCGTTTTCCAAGACAGAAATCTTAAATCACAGGTAGAAGCTGGTTCGAAAGGACGGGCAGTTAGGGCAGCAAGAACCATATTCAAATCCCAAGGGGGGACAGGATGAGATAATGGAGGCCTAAGGAGCCAAGCCCCTTTAAGGAAAGCCTTACAAAGTTTGAGAGACATCAATGAAGGTTCAAATGAGGCATGAAAATTAGAGATCGCCGCTAGCTGAACCTTAATGGTAGAAACTGAAGAGCCCAACTGAAAAAGGGAGGCCAGAAAATTCAGAACCTCCGATACTGGTGCAGTGAGAGGATCTATACCCGCTCTTGAGCCCAGAAGGCAAACCTTTTCCATTTACTGGAATAAAGTTTGATAGTGGAAGGTTTATGAGAAGAAGACAATATGTGGACCACGTCCGCGAAAGGGCATTGTCTCGGACTAAGGATGGAAGTGGAGTAACCATGCTGCCAACTTCAAGGACCTGAGACGGATGAAGCCGTCCTGACTGATGAGTCAGCAGGTCTGGCACCGGATCCAGAAACCATGGACCTTCTATCGCATGCCTCTGTAGGAAAGGGAACCAAACTTGACGAGGCCAGTGCGGGGCAATCAAAATCATCTCGCTCTCCAGGTAAATGGCCTTCTGTATCACCCTCGGTAGGAGGGGAAACGGGGGGAAGGCGTAGAGAAGACCGGGGGGCCAAATGTGGGTCAGAGCGTCCCTGGGAATCTGTCCCTGAGAAGGGAACAGCGTGAAGCACTCTCTGCATTTCGCATTGTGAGGGCTGGCAAAAGTACAGTTTTGTACCTACCATAAATGTAGATGTTCGAGGGCTATTACAGCTGCAGTAGTTACATATGGGTTTTCAGCCGGCAGGCGGTCCCTCGGTCGGCCGAATTCCAAAGTCTTGGTCCGGCGTCGGTTGTTGTCGCGTACTCTTCTGACGTCAGGGAGGCTAGAGTATAAAAGACACAGCCGACGCCATCTTCTTCAGTCTTTCTTGCCCCAGATGTCAGGTGCCCCCAAAAAGGAAGGCAATACATAAATTAGTGTAATACACAAATGTAAGCAAATAAAACATAGTAGGATAACCCAGTCAGCAGGTATGAATAGGTATTCAAAACCCCAAGGTCTTACCAAGAGGGAAGGAGGGTGGAAACCTGTACTGCAGCTGTAATAGCCCTCGAACATCTACATTTATGGTAGGTACAAAACTGTACTATGTTCATCGTGCATTACAGCTGCAGTAGTTACATATGGGTAGAATCCCAAAGCTATGTATAGGGTGGTAGGTACTATACGGAACTGGGTTGAGCTAGAATGCCCTGCAGAACTGCAGTGGCAAAGCCTGCTCTGGTTCTGGAGTATAAAGGCAGATGGTAATGCTTTGTGAAAGTATGTACAGAACTCCAAGTGGCTGCCTCCAAGATCTCTTTAGTAGGCACTCCTCTGAGGAAGGCTGTAGAGGTGGCTGTGGCCCTAGTGGAATGAGATCTGATACCAGTAGGTACGAGCTTTCCATGATGGGAATAACAAAAACGTATGCAGTGACCAATCCACTTGGAAATGGTCTGTTTAGTTACAGGTTTCCCTTGACCCCCCACAGCATAGGAAACTAGGAGTTGATCTGATTTTCTAAATGTCTTGGTTCTGTCCAAGTAGTAACGTAGCTGCCTGTGGATATCTAAAGAATGAAGCAGCCTTTCCCCTTTGTTTTGAGGGTTAGAGTAGAAGGTAGGAAGGTGGATGGCCTGGTTTAGGGCTACCCTAGATACTACTTTAGGCATAAAGGAGGGGTTAGTACGCAGGGAAACCCTGTCCTGATGGAATATTAGGAATGGCTGCACCGCCATGAGGGCCTGTAACTCAGAAACCCTATGAGCTGAAGTGATGGCCAGTAGAAAAGCTGTTTTCCAGGACAAATATTGTAATTCTGCTGAAACAGCTGGTTCAAAAGGAGGCAATGTCAATTTTTCCAGCACATAGTTAAGGTCCCAAGCTGGTACTGGTTGTTTCCTTGGAGGCCTTATGTTCTTAGCCCCTCTGAGGAACTGTCGCAGTAGAGGGTGTGAGAATAAAGGAGGATCCATGTTGAATTCTGCAGATATTGCTGAGGCATGTATCTTGATTGATGAAAAGGAAAGTCCCTTGTTCAAAAGTTCAGTTAGGTACTGTAAAATCTGAGGCAGGTTTAATTTTCTAGGATCCTGTCCTCTTTCTTCATTCCAACAGCAAAACCGCTTCCATTTTGTGGAGTAAGCTTTTCTTGTAGATGGTCTTCTAGCCTCCAAAATGACATCCTGCACTTCTTTGGAGAGTAGTGCCTGATGTGAAGTTAAGGGATTTTCCATGCAGCTAGACTGAGAGTTTTCAGCTGACTGTGAAGAGTTTTGAAATTGTTCTGCGTCAGCAATAGAGGTGTTAGAGGCAGGGGCCACGGAGGAGTGTGAGTTAGGTTCCTCAATAGTGGATACCAATGTTGTCTCGGCCAATCTGGAGCAATCAGTATCATCCTTGGCTTGTCTGTTCTTGCTTTCAGAAGCACTTTGGGCAGCAGAGGTAGTGGTGGGAATGCATAAACTGACCAAGTTGTCCATGTGAATGAAAGGGCGTCCACTTTCCAAGCCTTTGGGTGGAAGGTCCTTGAGCAAAACTTTTTTAATTGATGATTTTTGTGGGAGGCAAAAAGGTCTATGTCTGGCCTTCCCCATGCTTGGACAATCTCTGTGAATACGGCTGGATGTAGCCTCTATTCGTGAGGGACTGTCATGCCTGCTCAGAGTATCTGCCAGCGTGTTTTCCATTCCTGGTAGGTACTGAGCCTGGAGTTCTATTTGTCTTTCCAGAGCTAGATTCCAAAGAGTCATGGTTAATCTGCACAAGGGGTATGAATGGGTCCCTCCTTGTTTGTTTATGTACCACATTACCGTGGTGTTGTCTGTTCTTATGAGCAGCTGTCCTGGATGCAGGAATTGTTTGAAAGCTGAAAATCCCTTTATTACTGCCAGCATTTCTTTTTGATTTATGTGAAGGTGCTTTTCTGTCTTGTGCCATCTGCCTTGAATGCACCTGTCCTTCATGTGCGCCCCCCAGGCGTAATCTGAGGCGCCTGTGGTGATGACTTGTATAGCTTGAGGCTTGCAGAATGGGAGGCCTTTGTTTACTTTGCATGCTTGAGCCCACCATATGAATTCCTTTTGTAGGCAGGGAATTATTGGAATTTCCACTTCTAAGCTGTGACTGTGTTGAGACCATAGATTTTTAGGTACCATTGAAGTTTCCTCATGTGCAGCTTTGCACATGGGATTAGAAGAATGCAAGATGCCATGAATCCCAGAGCCTGCAGGATTTTCCTTGCAGTAAGCCTGGTACTTTTTGCAAGCATTTTGAAGTAGTGAGATAGTTGCCCTTGTTTGTCTGTTGTTAGGTAAGCCATCTGAGTGTTTGTGTCCAAGTTGGCACCCAGGAAGGTAATTTTCTGAGAGGGTGTTAGTTTTGATTTCTCCTTGTTGATGGTGTATCCCAGAGAAAGCAGTAAACGTGTCACATATGCCAGATGTTTGTGAAGTACGAGTTTGCTGTCCGCTTGGATCAGGCAGTCGTCCAGATAAGGGTAAATTTGTATCCCTTGAAGTCTGCAGTATGCAATCACTGATGCCAGGCACTTGGTGAATACTCTGGGCAGTAGATAAGCCAAAGGGCAATGCAGAGAATTGATAGTGTTTTGAACCTGCAAGAAATCTGAGGTATCTTCTGCAACTTTGTCTGATTGGGACATGCAGGTATGCCTCCTTGAGGTCCAATGTTACCAGCCAAAACCCCTTGCCCAGCATGGGAAGGAGTTGCTGTAGTGTGAGCATCTTGAATTTTGGCACTAGAAGAAATGTGTTGAGAATGGATAAGTCCAGAATGGGTCTCCAGTCGCTTCCTTTTCTTGGCACCAGAAAAAGCCTTGAATAAAAACCTTGTGCTTGTTGGTGCGTAGGTACCTTTTGTATAGCCCCCATGTTTAGGAGCTTTGCAATTTGTAGTTGTGCCTCTACCCTTTGATTTTGTGGTAGGTTTGGCATGCCTCTCATTTTTGGAAGAGTGTGGAAATGAAATTTGTAGCCTCTGTTTATTATGTCCAGAATCCATTTGTCTGTTGTGACAATATGCCAATTTTTTGCAAATAGTGCCAGTTTTCCTCCCAAAGGTGCTGCCAGTTGAATTCTGCTTGGCATGGCAATGAGGGAGTCATTGAGTTTGCTTTCTGTATGGCTGTGCACTGTCGTCACCACTTCTTGGTGTAGGTGATTGCCATTGTCTGCCTCTGTAGGATCCTTGGGGTTGTCCTCTGCCCTTCCGCTGCCTGTATCTGCCCCTTTGGGCTTTGTCAGTCGTTGGAAAGGACCAGTTTTTTGATGGCCAATTCCTGCTGAACCTTGGTGGCTGAACCTGTAAGAAAGCTTTGACAGTCTGCATAGATTTTGCCTTTTCTTCCATTTTACGTAAAATATCCTCAGCATTACCACCAAAAAGGGCATCCTTATGTAATGGTGCATCTAGAATTTTTGCTTTCACTTGATCTGGAAGATTTTGTTCCCTTAGCCATGCATGTCTGCGAATGACTGCTCCAGTGGCGGCTGATCTGCTGGAGGCCTCTAGTGCATCATAACCACATTGTAAGGTGTGCTTGCCCACTTGCTCAGCACTATGCATCATATCCTGCAACTCTTTTAAATCTGGTTGTTCAGGTTGTGACATTTTTGTTTTTAATTGAGATAACAGAAATTGCTGATATCTAATCATATGAAACTGGCAGTTTAAGGCCCTCATGGCAAGGGTGGCCGAGGTGTAAACTTTCTTTCCCCACCTTTCTAGAGATCTAGATTCCCTTTCCGAAGGCAGTGGGTTCTTGGCCGTGAAGCTTTAATTCCTTTAGGGCCTTGAGAAATAGTTTCAGGATCTGCATTGTGGCCTTTATAGAGGAACTGATGAGAATTAGGAACTCTGTAATACCTATCTGGCTTAACTGGTGCAGGAGGCAGAGAATCAGGATTTAAACAGGCCTCCGAGTAAACATCATCTAAAACCTCCAAAACAGGAGGGATAGCCAGAGGCCTATGCTGAGGTAACCAGAGGAATTCCCTGAGCCTTTTCTTGGAGTCGGAAAAAACCTGGCCTTCCCAATGGAAGTGCTCTCTCAAGGAGTGTAAAGTTTCCCCAAATGAAAAATCCTCAGGGGGGGATACAGAAGGAATGGACTGCTCTGCATCCGAATCCTCGAAGGGAGAATAAGACTGTTCTTCAGCATCAGAATGTTCTGATAAAATGGAATCTTGGTCAGAAGGAGGAGAATCCTCCTCCACTCTGGGTCTCTTGTCAGGAGGGGCCTGTGAGCCTCTAATAAGAGTGATCAGGTCTTCAGCCATCTTAAGCATGTGCTTCTTAGGCGTGGGCCCAGGTCTTGGGCCTTGTGAGGCAGGCCTAGAAAGTTGCTTGGCTGATTTAGCTTTTGTAAAAGCCTTGATGGAGAAGGAAGATGAAGGCCGAAATACACCATGGGTGGATGTAGATCTATCCACATTGGTGAGTTCGGCAAGAGCAGGTGCTTCGGTAGTAGTCTGGGAAAGGGCCGAAGAACCAGCGGTCTCAGGCACAGAAGACCCCGCCGATGGAGTGTCGTTGGTAGTCAGGGACTGCAAAGGCGTCTCACTGAGAACCGGTCCACGTGGAGCTTGTTTCGGCGTGGTGTCGGTGGAGACCGCAGTTCTCGACTGACTGTCCTTTCTTTTTCTGGACATAGCGGTAGTCGGAGTATCCGGCGACATTTTATAGTTAAACGCTTTTCCAAAATAATGTTACGTACTCCGACGCTTGATAGTGCGTTTATTGAAAGAAGCAAAAGCGCAGCCCGAGACGCCGTGGTCTGGGCCCAAACAAGGTATGCAAAGGGAATGGAAATCCTTATGCGGTATTTGCTTCCCACAAGAAATACAATTATTAACTTTTTCTGACATCGGTCTGAGGCAAGAAAAGGTTCCCAACGGGTACTTAGCTTTAACGAAGACTTCGGTTCCGAAATTTTTTCGTAATTCAGGAGCTGGCCGACCGGCACTTGCGAACTGCTTCTGCTTCAGGCACCGTGCGGCAAAAAAGACTGGAGAAGATGGCGTCGGCTGTGTCTTTTATACTCTAGCCTCCCTGACGTCAGAAGAGTACGCGACAACAACCGACGCCGGACCAAGACTTTGGAATTCGGCCGACCGAGGGACCGCCTGCCGGCTGAAAACCCATATGTAACTACTGCAGCTGTAATGCACGATGAACATCAGGTCGCAGCAAGGAAGACCCCATCTGTCGAAGATTTTCGCAGTTATTCTCTGGTTGAGGGACCACTCGTGGGGTAAAAGAATGGTCCTGCTTAATCTGTCCGCAATCACATTGGACTTCCCCGGTATGTGCGTTGCCATTAGAAAGCGGTTGGTAGCTACCGCCCAGTGCCAAAGTCTCATGGCTTCTCTGCACAGTGGGTAAGACCTGGTTCCACCTTGCTTGTTTATGTACCACACCACCGACATGTTGTCGGATAGGATAGTAATCGGGCCTTGTGGGAGAGCGTGATGGAGAGCTTGGAGTACCAATAGTACTGCTCTCATCTCCAGGACATTGATATGCAAATGCGTTTCCTGGATCTGCCATGTGCCTTGGACCGAGCTGTCCAGGTAATGACCCCCCCACCCTACCTGGGAGGCGTCCGTAGTCACAGTGGCAACGGGACGTTGAGGTATAAAGGGTCGCCCCTGGTCGAGATTGGATTGGAGAAGCCACCAATGCAGATCTCGACGGCACCTTTCCATGATCATGATTAAATGGTTCAAGGGAAGTTCCTGATAAGACCATTGAACCGACAGTAGCCATTGTAAAATTCGCATGTGAAGTCTGGCCAAGGGAACTAAAAGTATGGTTGACGCCATCGAGCCCAACAGTTGTAGAATCCGATGGGCCGGGGCTCTTAGTAGGGGAAGACAGGATTTGACTTGATCTTGTAGGACCTGAATTCTTGCTGCCGGTAAAAAGGCGCGCATTCTTTTTGTGTCTAAGTCTGCGCCTATAAAAGTAATACGCTGAGATGGCTGTAGTACAGATTTTTGCAAATTGAACGTGATCCCTAAGAAACGGCCCAAGGTGAACGTGGCGCTGAGCGCCTGGAATAGTAGATGCTCGGAGGTGGCAGTAAGGAGCCAGTCGTCTAGATATGGAAACACTTGGAATCCCAGACTTCTCAGGTGAGCAGTTACCACTGCCAGACACTTGGTGAACACCCTGGGGGCTGTGGTGAGACCAAAGGGCAGTGCTCGGAACTGGAAATGACTGACTCCGAGGCGGAAGCGTAAGTGTCTCCTGGACTCTTGAGCTATCGGAATGTGATAGTAAGCGTCCTGGAGATCTATGGAGCACATCCATGCATCTTTTTCCAGCAAAGGAAGAATAGATTGAAGAGTGACCATTCGGAATTTGGACTTTTTTACAAAACGATTCAATGAACTGAGGTCCAAAATGGGCCTGAAGTCCCCTGTCTTTTTTGGTACCAAAAATAATCTTGAGTAAGTTCCTAATCCGATCTGGTCGATGGGGACAGGCTGGATGGCTCCTTTTTCTAGCAGCTTTGAAACCTCTAATGCTGCCTGATCCCGCTGACTGGGTGGTACGTCCGGGATTTCCCTTAAAGAAGGGGGGGATTTGTGGAAAGGGATGTTGTATCCTCCGGTAATAATGCGAAGCACCCACTGATCGCTTGTTATGGATTCCCAAGCTTGTGGGTGCGCCGCAAATCGACCCCCGACTGGCTCCGGAGATGCACAGTCGGGCAACAACTCAGGGGCGCTGGTTGTATGAAGAACCACGAAAGGAATCGCGGTCTCCAGAGTTACGGGGGCCTCTGCCACCTCTGGGGCGGCGTCTTCCAGAATTTCCCCCTCCCCTGCCTCTGGAGGGGGGATCACTGGATGGAGTAGGGAAAGACTTCTGAGATTTTCTAAACCACATTTTCCCTCCTCTCTGAGCCTTGGGGTAAGGCCTAGAAGGAGCGGAAAATCGGGCCCCAACGGCAGTCAAAGTCTTGCCCTCCTGCTCGCACCGAGTTAGTGTGTCCTTCACCTTGGGTCCAAACAAAGATGACCCATCAAAGGGGGCGTCGGCGAAGGAAGACTTGAAGGCCTCCGCGAACGAACACAAGCGTAACCAGGCATGTCTCCTGAGGGCAACGCCTGTTCCGCACTCTACTCGCCTTCGGCCGCATATGAAATGAGCCTCATGGACGAGTTAACAATAGAAAAGAGGGTAGTCATCTGGGTGCCAACAGTCGGAGCCAGCGCCTCAGGTAGATTACCAACAAGGGAGTCATTTAGCTCTTTGAGGAGATCCCTTTGGAGCCTCGTAAAATGACATAAGTAGTTCAGCGACCGTAAGGCAAAGGCCGCTGAAGACAGGGTACGCTTCCGCATCTATCCATGCTCCTGGAATCCTTATTAGGAGGATGAACAGACGTCGAAGCCTCTGCCACGTCCTGCTGTGTGGCAGAAGCCACCACCAAAGCATCTACAGGCACACCCTTTGTGAGAAATTCCTTCTGGGGCTGACAAAACTTATTGGGCCTCGCAGGCACCGGTTCCACAGAATCAGGGTGTTCCCACGCCTTCGAGAAACCAAATCAAGGAGTTCATCAAGGGCGGAGACACCCAGGAGGCGGAAGGCTGGGCCCCAAAGGCCTTGAGGAAGACTGACTCCTCAGCTGAAGGGGTTTTGGCTTGCCAGTCACCTCTCTGTCTCAGAATCTCCAAGATGTCTGAGAAGGAGATATCATCCGAAGATGATTTGGGAGACCCTTCTGGCCATCGAGGTCAGTATCCGATGTAACAGACTCATCTTGGGAGTCTACGTGCTTCCTCTTACACAATTTCTTCCTTGGGGGTTCGTCCGAAGCAGTTTCGGACGGACCACCCGGAAGAAGGGAACCGCCGATGGGGGTATCCTCAGGCCCCGGGGCCCCGCTGCCGGTAGCTGCAACACAACAGAGGCACCAGTCTCCAAATCTAGGGACGGTGAGGTAGAATCTTGCTGAACCGGCAAAGGCATGGCCAGCGCGCTCCTCATGGCCTCAAAGGCCGGACCTCCAGAATCCAAGGAGGTCACTGGTCTAGAGGCCACGATGGCACCGGGAATTCCAGCAGCCGATGCTCCGAGAGGAAGACTAGGTACCGAAGCACCCAAACCCAAAGTGTTCCCTCGCCCCGCTGAAGAGGTCGCAGTACCAAACCCTGAACCTGAGGACAGGGTAGGAAGCACAGTCGGAACCGAGAGGCCTCGAAGGGGTCTCTGCTCCGACCGTATGGCTCCGCTTTGCTCCACCACCACCGACTCCAACGGCTCCGAGGAGGTTGGAGGAGGAATCGAATGTGTTGAGGGGATCGGCCCAAGCTAACTGTGCTGGAGCCGAGACCAATTTAGTAAAAACTGGAGATTGGAATAGCCTCTGTATAACCCTATCCAGGTCCGAATCAGAAAGTCTCGATGATTTAGAGGAGGTAGACAATCGAGAAGACTTTCCTCTCGGCTCCGAGAGAGAAGGGGACCGGCTCCGAAACGGCTCCAACGCTATCGGCGCCGACTCCACCACAGCATGGACCACCATCGGCGCCGAAGGAGCTTTCTTCGGAGCCGAGGGGGAAGAGTCTGAGCTGCACACCTCCACCGGCTCCAAAGCCATTGGAACCGATGGAGGTGATTAACCTCTCGATACTCCAACCTGCGGCTCCGAAAGCAATGGAGCCGAGGCAGAAGGTATCGAGGCAGACCCTTCGACCCTCGGCCCCGAAGTCAGTGGAGCCGAGGAAGAAGAAGTCAATTTTGGCTTTTTAGTAGACGGCTCCGACGGACTTGTCGGAGCCGACGATCTTTTCTTTTTGGAAGCAACAGGTGGATCTAAGGCTTCCTCAAAAGAAGGTTTAATAAGCCCTTTCAAAATTAGCTTGTTCTTGCGTTCTTGAAGAACTCTAGAGGAGAACGCATGACAGACGCTACAAGTCTCTTGCAGATGTTTCGGTCCCAAACAATAAACACAGACTGAATGGCTGTCTGTAATGGACATTTTATAACTGCACCGAGTGCATTTTTTAAAACCTGACTTTTGTTCCTTAGACATGATACAGGCCCCTCAACAAGTAAAATTCTATGGAAATCCTGACTCTACCACAACAAGTATAGCACTATAAACAAATTGCGCCAACTGAAAAGCGCGAGACACACTGGCACGAGTACTGATGAAAAAGTTTACCTCACAACAAACAGTAATAGAGAAAACAAGTTAAACGGCCCAAAGCCCTCTAATTTAAACGGGCTTGGCCCGAAAAACAATTAACCAAAAGTTAATTAAAGCTTGATAGCACTCAAAGGTAGGGCAAAGGCCCTCTAACTTAAACGGGCCTTGCCCGACTGAATAAAATAAATTTTTAGAAGACACTTAAGCACACAAATATAATAAGGAATAGCTGTTAAAACAGCTGTTTGGTTAATATAGACAAAAAACCCCCAGGTCAAAGACCAATAAAGGTAAAAAGAACCACTTAGCTCCAGCCAAGTCGAGACCACGTCCAGCTTGTTAAGCGGCAAACGAGATCTGGGGAAGCAGGTGTAGTGCATCCTGGGATAGGGAGTAGCCCAGCCAATGAGAGACTTCGTGCTAGTGTATTAGTTGCCGAGTCGGAGCCGATGGATCGGCTCCGAACCCATCTGTTATGAATGTAGGCGAGATAGGATCCCATTACATCCCTGTAATATCTGTCAGGCTTAACAGGAGCTGGTGGTAAGGAGTCAGGGGTTAGACTAGACTCCGAAAACACATCATCTACAATGTCTAACACAGGAGGAATGGCTAGTGGCTTGTGTTGAGAAGGAAATCCCTGAGCCTCTTTTTTGATTCAGCAAAATCTTGGCTCTCCCAGTGGAAATGCTCCCTCATGGTATGTAAGGTTTCCCCAAAAGAATAGTCCTCTGGAGGAGAGGCTGAAGGGATAGATTCTTCAGCATCAGAATCCTCATAGGGAGGAAGAGAAAATTCCTGATCAGAAGAGGAATCAGAAGAAATAGAAACCTGATATGAGGATTCATAGTCAGCCTCTTGCCTAGGCCTGTTATCAGGAGGGGGATGGGAACCCCTGATCAAGGTAATCAAGTCTTCGGCCATTTTGAGCATCTGCTTTTTGGGCATAGAGGCCTGTCCATGTGGCTCTTGAATTTGTTTGTTTTTGAAGGTGGTTTAGTCTTTGCCTTTGAAGCTGAAGTCGGTTTAATATAAATATGTTTTGGTCTGAATACACCCTCAGAAGCCGGTGCCTGCTCAGCGGCTCCGGACCCATCTGAAGGGATAGTATCCGAGGCTCCAATACCTCGAGTTTCCAGCGGCATGGCCGACTCCACGTGGGAGTCGGTAGCTGCCTGGGACTCTAAAATAGCGGGCGTTAGGGGCTGCGAAAGCGCCTCGCTGAGAACCGGCAACTGGCATAGGAGAAGCTTAGTCATCGGTTTTGGGCCTCGGTTGCTTATCTCTCTCTTTTTTCCTTGCGTTTCTTGTGAACTCCGGTAGTCGGATGGCTATCAGACGATATTTCTGGATAATTAAACTGGTGTCCAAAATAGTTTAAAGCAAAATCATACCGACGCTTAGTGCGTTGGTTAAATCTAGCACAAAACCAACAACCAGAAATGTTGTGATCAGGGCCTAGGCAAGGAATACAGTAAGAATGAAAGTCCTTATGAGGTATTTGCTTTCCACAAGAAATTAAATTATTTACTTTTTCTGAAATCGGACTGGAGCAAAAAAAAAGTTTCCCCAACGGGGTACTTAGCTTTATTGAAGACTTCGGATCTGAAATTCGAACACGAAAATCTCAGGAGTCGGCCTACCGGCACTTGCGAACTGTTTCGGGCCCCACGCTGCAAGAAAGACTGAAGAAAATGGCATCGGCTGCTTCTTTTATACCCCTGGCGACCTGACATCAGGGAAGGGCCGACAGCAACCGACGCAGGACCCAAGACTTTGGAATTCAGGCCGGCTGAGGGCAACCTGCCAGCAGGATTACCCAAATGTAATGACTGCAACAGTGAAACACGAAGAACATCAGGAGACAACTCCCTGGCTCTCTTGGAGGGGGGAGGTTGAGAACCCCTAATGAGAGATAAAAGATCAGTAGCCATTTTTACCAGCTGAGACTGGGCCAAAGGAGGGGAGGCAGACGCTTGTTTCTGTGTAGATTTGCGTCCGGAAGGCTTACTCAAAAACCAGAGGGACTCGGGAGGCCTAGCTACCGCCGTAATCTGAGTTAGGGTAGTCTGTCTGGGTCTGGTCTCATGGCGGTGAAAAGAGGCGTCAGAAGCCGATGCCTGCTTAGCGGCTCCGAACCCATCTGAGGTGGTGACAGGCAGAGGGTCTGATACAACAGGAGCCTGCGGCATGGAGGACTCAGAAATGGTCTCGGCAGAGGCCTGCGACTGAACATCTGTGGAGTGCAGGGGCTGCGAAAGTGCCTCGCTGAAAACCTGTGGGCCGACAACCATTTTACTCAGTGCGTCGTCAGCAGGTTTGACCCTAGGCCTGCAGCAGTCTTTGCGTTTCCTCGGCACATCCGAAGTCAGAAGACCAGACGACGCCATACTGACAAACCTAGGCCAGACTCGGAAATGCTTATACAAAATTTTCTCTCTACGGCGTATGGTACTAGGGTTGAATAAGGCACAGAGTTCACAGTTGGGTACGTCATGCTAAAGGCCCAAACAAGATATACAGTAAGAATGGAAGTCATGGTGCGGAATCGGTTTTCCACAGGCAAGACAGTTATTAACTTTATCTGACATTCGCTAAAGCATAAAAAGAGGGTCCACAACGGGGTACTTATCTGAAGTAGTCTTCAACTTAGCAACTGGAATCGAAAACAAAGGTAATCGTCCGACTGGCACTGGTGCTAAATCGCATCTGCTTTGGGCTCCGCGGCAAGAAAGACCGAGGAAAATGGTGCCGGCTGCCTCCCTTTATACCTGACGTCAGGTTTACAACAGACTGCAGCCGACAACGTTAACCAAATTCTTTGGTATTCAGGCCGGCTGAGGGCTACCAGGAGCTGGATAATCCATTTGTCAGGACTGCAACAGTGAAACACGAACATCGTGGAGTGAGAGTCTAGGGACATGGTTGGCGACCTATAGCAGGCTATGACCTGGCTCATCTTACCCAATGTTAGTTGTACCTGAAATATCTCTGATGCGTTCTGCTGGGCTACTAGTCTGGAGATGTGCATATCTTTTATGAATATGGAGACACCACCGTTTTTGGAGCTATGGTACATGTTTTGGGGCCAAAAGGTGTGGAATGAGTTATAGCCTGGTAGCGCAGGGGTGCTTTCTGCCGCTTTAAACCAGGTCTCCATTACAGAAAAAATGTCGATGTTCTCCATTTTGAGGAGTGCTTCGAGTGAGTGCATCTTGAGATTTACACTTCTAGCACTGAGCAGCATGACCCTCAGATTGCATTGATTTATAGATGTTAAGGTGGTTATTTGGCCTTTGGAACAACACCTAAAAAAGGCACTATAGGGGTGGTGACAGCCTTAGCCAGTACCCGGAAGCCCAGGGGTGACAGATGCAGGCCATCTCTGGCAAAGCATCGAGGTCTGTCAATGTAATCCCAAGCAGACAGGTGCTGGATCCCCTTAGAATGACACCAGAAACTTAGCCAGTTGTTGAAGTCAAGTCATTTTTTGTTTGTACTGCGGTACCATTCTGGATGATGGTAGGATACTGCTCAGGGCTAGGGTCATACCTGCCTGGGCCACATAATCAGAGAGCTCCACCGTGTCCCTTTTTATGTAGTCCAGGGAGGTGAGTCTCAGGTCATTCACACCCACATGGACAATGACAGTCATACTTGTTGTGGAGTGACCTGAATGCGTGTGCTATGTGTCGGATTCTGGCACCTGACAGACAGCTAATACCTTCGACTTATTCAACCTAGGGTGTGGGACATCTGTGTGCCTCACTACCGAGTCACCTATGACTAGTGTATTGGGCAAGGTGTTTAGACTTAGGGGATTAGGTTGAGGGGCACACTGTGGAGGTGAGCTGCGTGTCCTGTGGTTTGTGCTGTGTTGTGGTGGTCGAGTGCATTTCTGACTTGGAGGTCGCTGCTGTTTGGGTAAATTTCTACTGACAGCCACCACGAAGGTGGGTGTGTGGTTTATGCTTTTCTGTGAGAGATGTGAAGGTGGGTGTTCTGAAGGCTGTGTGTTCAGTGTTAAAAATCCCAGCCTCAGCAAGTAAAATAACACCAGTTTCTCCACAGAAAAGTAGTTTAAAATAAGTTTTAACAACTTTTTACAACAAAAACAGAAAAGTACTGCTCCTATTTAAAAGTGAACAAAAGTCACATGACAAGTCACAAAACACTTTCCTAGCTTAAATGTAAATGTTTTCCAAAAAAAGTAAGTTTTCTGTCACAAAAAATAAAGTACAAGTCCTCCACTCCCCCTACAAAGGAAGTTATCTGCCCAGCAACAGATCTGCGTTAGCCAACCATTGAAAGCCCGCAGCACAGGAGTATTCCTGCTGGACTTGGAGCCCAAACCTGACTTAATCAGTTCAACTTAAGCAGTCTAACATTTTAAGTGTGCAGAAGGTACCCTGAAGCTTTGGAAGCTGCCCAGATGATGTGTCCTTTGCAAGACATAACCCAGGCTTAGGGTAGTACAGTAGTGCTTAATATGAATAACATATTTTGCTACATTCAAGGAAGTTACCAATATCTTCTTAACTACTGAGATTAAGCAATGCTATCACCTAAACAGGACAAATCTCTGAAGGATATACGCATGCTTGTCATTTGTCGTTTCTAGATACCTACTTTATCCTTCGGGAAAGAAAACATCAAAAAGCTGAGGCCCTATACTGGTGATATCATTTTAACTTTTTTCTTCCTTTGCTGAAAATCTTTTGCATGCAACATTTCTTGTCCCACTTGAAGGATAGTTTCTCAGATGTGTAGGAAACTAGAACTAAACATGGCTAGATACAATTTCAATTTTCACAGTCAATTATCCATTGAAAGTTACTCAATTAATTGACCTCCTCCTCCCACCGCTAGCTCAAGTTTTCTGCCTGAAAGGTTATTCTTCCAGAGGGACAAACCAAGCTACACAAGGTCTGACACACAAGGCATTCTTGTTTGAGATAAACACACATTACTAACAAGCTTACAAGATACTGCTCTTCTGGCAACCAACCAGGACTGTGCTGACTGGACCTCTTAAGGAGTTCATGTACCTCCGTGCAAAAGTCCCATCTGCTGAAATAATACATTATTCATTCACTCTCCAATAAAAAAACGTTTGAAACCTTTGAAAATACTGTGGATTGTGGTCTTGTGAAGTGGAACTAAAAATAAACAGCTAAATGAGGAAAATGCTTCCTAAACTGGGACATTTAGTATTCTGTAGGCAGCTGATGCAGTACTCAAGACAGAATATTTCAAATCAGGACTGTGGTGCAAACTGAGAAGACGTGTGGCACCCCAATGTGCTAGCTACCCACCAAAAGGGGGGGGGGGGGATATCAAATCCAAGCAGAAAAAAAAGGATTCAACCACAGATGATACTTCACTTGCGTCAGGCTCTCACTCTCCTGTGCTGGACAGCAAGACCAAGCAGGACATGGGGAACAAACGAGTTAACTAGGAGACATTGGGATATAAACAAATGATCTGGGTGTGGAGTGATGCTAACATTCATTCTTTATATATACAGAGATGCAAGTTAATAAGGAGTACACATTGATCAGTTCTAGCTTGAAACTTTGATAAATTCATTACAGGTGACTTTTTCCTAACCTAGCTAGAGCAGACCAGTCCCTTGTACTCTCACTGCCCGTCACGGACTTGTCTTTGCACTTCCATTGTGCCCTTCTGCATTATTATGGACAAGCATGCTGTTCTACATTAACAATCACTGGAAATTCGGTACAAAAGATCACGCCTTAACAAAATAAGCATAACGATGAAAAACATACATGCAGTTCAAATTTAGCCTTCAATGACAGAAATAAAAACTAAAGTATGATGGGAGGAAATACAAGGAAGTCAGTTAAAAACACCAATGAACTTCCAATTCCCCAAAGAATATTTTGGAGAAGCACTGCTTGCTGAAAAGCCTACTGCGGTGGTGGTGCTGCGGTAGCGTTGTCGCCTCACAGGTAAGACGCTGTCCCGTTAGATTCTCAGCGAAAGCGTCTTCTGCGTGGAAACATGCATGAAGGGGCGTACCTTCGTTGAAGGTTGTGTGTCAGGGCCGGCAACTCAGCACGTAAAAATCTACTGCCAATCATTAGCAGACCGGAGTTCCACTGTGGCGACCCCTAACCGGGAAAAAGCCAAAAGATACAACTGCTTGCTGGAAAGCCTAATGCCAAATGCAAGCAGATATGTAGTAAAGATTAGTCAAAGATGAAGATAAATAACGCAACTCCTTTTTATACTTAGCGGCTTCAGAGTACTAGGTCCCATTGTAACATCTACTCTAAGAACAGTTTCCTTCCTCGGGTGGAGCTAAAATGTGTTAAAATGACTAATCTACAAATTTCAGGTCAGTTAAGATTTACGTCACTGGTAACCTCCCCCCAAGTTATACGGACTGCTAACCCTCAGCATGTCTCCCCCCAAGTTATACGGACTGCTAACCCTCAGCATCTGACATGCACTTACAAACAGATCCCTAATGAAGTTGTGAGTTAAACCAGTACAAAAGAAAACACTTGTAATGCCCCGGAATATAGCTATAATACAAATACACACAGGAGCAGTTACAGACAAACTCACCGACAGTTTTCTTGTTGAAATACCAGAGAGAATAGTAGAGAAAGCAAAACAGCAGCATCTCACTCAGACACTTCTTTCACATAGCCAGTATGGTTTAGCGCACCAACAGTAATAACACAGCCTTAGCAAAAGTCGAGACTGACGTTTTCCTTGGGATAAATATAGGAACATCACACAGCTGCTCTTTTTTGTTTTAATTTCATATAGAACACTGCTATCCATACTCTTCTTTCAGAAAAATTCTCAACTCGGCAATATATCTTTGCCATTTACCCGGTTCACCAATTATACACTTGAGGAAAACAAAATAAAACTGAAAAAGTACTCAACCACACAGATCGGTTAATGGTTCATTGCTTTTTAAGTGTTTGTAAATTATACACGGTAGATTTTTAGACAATGCAGTGCAGTACGAGACACCAAGGAATTCACAAAGCACTACAGTCATTTATGCCATTCCTGAAGCAATGGCTATTTAACAATACACCCCTGTTGGACACTTAAAAGGCAGTCCTACTTGATGGTGAAACTATCTGATCTCTCCATGAATCATTATCTTACAAATCATTCAAACAAGAGATTTGGGTCTGGAACTCAGCATCATATTTACACTGACAGCAGTGTAAGCATAAAACAAGTTTTATTTTTGCGCTTTGCTCCGACACCCTGAAAGCTAAGGCTGCTGCACCTTATGATAACCGTCAAAAGCCTATTGAAGTGTTTGCCACATTAGCTGACAACAGTATCCCACACTGTAATCAAGTTAACAGCACACACTTAGTAAAGGATGTGTCTAATTAGAAAATTACTCTGAATAAAGGGTTTCAGTAATCATCAAGATGCATAAAACCAGGTCTGCCACAGAAAATGAAAGTCTATTAAACTTCTGAACTAAACGCTAAGCAACGTATTCTCCCTTCCATTGATTTCCTCTGACCATACATGTCCTACCAGCTTTCTGTGCGGAGTCTGCATGTCCTCCCTGTATTTACGTAGGTTTCCTCCAGGTGCTCTAGTTTCCTCCCACACACCAAAGATGTACAGTAGGTGGACTGTACACTTTAAATTAGCCATAGGTGCGTGTGTGCATGAGAGTGTATGGTGTGGGAGAACTACTGCGGCAGGGCTAGCCACCCGGCGGTGTAAACATTGGCTCTAAGCGATTGTCACTGTTGAAGTAACACCCCGACCCCATGTGCAAAAATGGGAAAAAAGGGTTGCGGATGGATAAACCTTGTCTACATAAAGAGCTCATTACTTCACTAAATGTTAAATCTTTAAAAGTTTGGAGCTGTGCTCCCTCTATCATCAGCCCTAAAATACCTCACAACTAGTTAAGTTTCCCACTTATTTTTCATACTTTCCTTTTCATAATGCTATGATGCTCTCCTCCCTCTTAAACGGTCTTCTTCCTCATATAATCATTTCCTTTATTAACTCTCCACTGCTAGCTTCTCACACCCTCCAGTTTTCATCTTGGTTACTCTTCCTCCTACTCCAAATCTCCTCCACACGCTCTTCTCACAGAAGCTTCCACTTCTGTTTCTTTGAACTGCGATTTTTTTTTTTGGTCCCCCTTGCTTCATCCGTTGCTTCAGCCATATGACACTCAGTGCCCCGCATCCATAACAGGGTCTACCACCCTTCTACACATCAAACATTTTCCATATGAGCTGGGGCTCACACACAGCCTAAGGTCGTCCTGGGGGGGTCTGACCATCAAATCATCTGCTGGGGGATTTGTCATTCATGCCTTAAACCACTTTCCTCCTCCCCTGCAGTCTCTTGTTTATGTACAGAGGGTGGGCATGCAATGAAGACAATGCTGACATACTACTACACCTTCACAGCAGCTCAATGTCCCCACCCTAACTGGTTTTAGGACTACTCCCCCCTTCATTCACAAGTCCCCAGCCTCTACCAGGGATCATGCGGGGAATGCCCTCGAGAGTGTGTGGATGGGTCTTTTTCTTTGAACATGAAATTTATTCATGAGCTTTCGGTTTTCTGATTTATCACACAGCTAAATGTGCTGAGCATGGAATACAGTTTCTTCTTTCCCTGCACTCTGTCTCTACAATAAATAAAACAACAAGCCATCTTAAGAGGTATAAACAGTGTACAGAATGGCTTCTCCATGGCTACTTACCACAGGCCCCTTTAGCTCACCCTCTTCTTCTTGCACAGAGAAAGTACCTGGTTTGTTAAAAATAACCGCGGAAAAGATAGGTCTTCCTTCAAACTCTGAAAAAAGAATTATAAATACAGCAACCTTATGATTGGTATCACAACCTTATGATTGGTGTCAAACAGCACTAAATATAAACATATATGCAGCCCTTTGGGTTCTGTGTAGAATAACATAAAAAAAAAAACACATTGGCAAAATGCAGAGATTACCTGCCATTACATTACTCTCTTGCAAACAGAACTTAATACCGTACACAACTAAAATACAGCTGACAGGAAAACTGTGCTGTTAAGAATCAGGCTGTTACACACTATACTGCCAAAAGTTCAGTTTTTCAAATCATCAATTTAATGAAATGTGACAAATCATATATAATAATCAAAAAGCACTGAAAAAGAAACAAGTAAAAATAACATATATAAAAATGTTTAAAATTTGCTGTGAAGAAAAAAAAAGTTCATGTCCGCAAAAGGACATGTTTTTCTGCGAAAACTTTTTAAACTGCTTTTGACCATCGCTTACATCTCTCAAACCTAAACACAAATATTAAAAGCCAACAGTCATTAGACATATTCTATCCACTGTGTATCAGTGGGTAAAATATAGAACACTTTCGACACTTTTCTAAGTCTAAAAATAAAACATGTTTACAACTAAATTGATTAATATATATTTGAACATGAATAATTCCAAACAGAGAACTATAAACCTACTAATCTGAAGCTGATTTTTTTTGTAGCATAACTAAAGACTTAAACCACTACTTCCAATTTTCGTTTGCTTAAATGCATAACTTTTAAACGTTTTCTCACTCGGCTCTCTACCTTCCTACTGCAAGTGCATAGCTACACATTAGAGAATCTATTACTTGGAATTCAAATTGTTTTACAATGATAATTCATATCCCTTGCTCATAATTTAGTTCATAATCTGAGAAATGTTGCTCGATACAGATCATGTAAATATCGACTCGGCTTACATTTTCAGAATTTTCAAAGTGTTTCTCAGTCAGCCCATGCAAATAGATTACTGTGCTGTGCAGTCAGACACAGACAAGTCCGGATTTTACTGCTGAGCACACACAAATAATGCTTTCATTTGCTAAATTGTCTGTACTTTATTTTTATTTATTTATACTCTGACAGAGTTAGTCTCATTAAGCTAGTAGCCCCTTTTCAGGGGAGACCTGAGGTGTTATTTATACTACTGGGGGAAATTTGGCCAGGGCATCAGGGAACTTTCCTACTCTTTCAATAGGTACTGTGGGATGTTTTACGTCCACCTGAGCTACACCAACTCAGGCAGATGGGGCCTCAGAGGTACTGTGGGAAGTTTTACGTCCACCTGAGCTACACCAACTCAGGCAGATGGGGCCTCAGTTTAATGTCTCGTCCGAAGGACGACACACTCAGAAGTGCAGCACCCCATCCCCCTTATGCGTGTCACAATGTAGACTGTATATGCACTTTTCTTTAATTGAAGCATTTCTCCCCAGGCCTCCACTGAAAATTAGGTTTTGGCTCAGACCACGCAGATTAACAAATGGAAATAAAAAAATCAGTCAAGAAGACCCTTAAGAGTAATCAGTACCTCTGCTTTTATGAACATACTATACACTATAGAAATACTGTCCCAGGAATTCTTTAAAGTACCTAGAACAACCCATAAACAGCCCTTCTCCCACAACTTTCCCATTTGCAAAATTAGAGACATATTACCCACAGTGAGGTAAGATGTCACTATCAGCTAATTTGCATGTCTCTGAACTGCATTTACTACCATGATGTACAGATCACTGCTAAACTGTACATCATGGTGGCAAACTGCTATGTGTGTGTGTGTGTGTGTGTGTGTGTGTGTGTGTGTGTGTGTGTGTGTGTGTGTGTATATATATATATATATATATATATATATATATATATATATATATATATGGTTCCACTTCATATCATCGAATTACCATTTCATCGAATTGCAAACCATCGAGACCAAATCGTCGAAAACTCATTTCATCGAATCTCAAATCATTGAAAACTATGAAGCAACTACAAATAACCACACCCCCCGTAAATAAATATACCAACTCCAAGGTCGCACTACAGTGGTTCCCCCACTGTAGTGCGACCTTGGAGTTGGTATATTTATTTACGGGGTGGTGTGGGAGGTGGAGCCCCCCACATGGGGGGTGCAGGGGGGCTTGCCCCCCCGCATAAACGTAGTGAAAACATTGTGTAATGTTATTTGTAGTTGCTTCATAGTTTTCAATTATTTGAGATTCGATGAAATGAGTTTGACGATTTGGTCTCAATGATTTGCAATTCGATGAAATGGTAATTCGATTATATGAAGTGGAACCATATATATATATATATATATATATATATATATATATATATATATATATATATATATATATATATATATATATACACACACATACATACACACACATATATACATATATATATATATATATATATATATATATATACACACATACATACACACACATACATACACACATACACACACATACATACACACACACACATATACACACATATTATATATATATATATATATATATATATATATACACACACATATACATATATACACACATAGATATATATATATATATATATATATATATATATATATATATATATATACATATACACACACACACACACACACACACACACACACACACATACATACACACATATATATTTATTACACATACATACATTACACACAAACACTCGCACGCACACACCACAGTCCCCATACCTGTCCCAAGCCTATCTGCTATCTCGTTTCCCCCCAACCCCTGTGATAGTTGAAATGCCACCACATCACGCACACATTGTGCCGTGTTGTCTAGTGCATCTCCTCCCAGTTGTGAAGCTGGTGCCATTATTGCACTTTAATTTAGGTTATCCCTGGTGGTCTAGTGGTTCACCACACCCTCCCATCCCTGTACTGCAATTGGTGCCAGTATGGCACTTCAATTTAAGTCATGCAGGGTGGTCTAGTGGTCCCCCAAACCCCTGATCCCCTTACTGTCTCTGGTGCCAGTACTGCACTTTAGCAGTTATTTGGGGTTTTCTAGTGGTTCCCCCCCACTCCCACTGGTACCAGTAAGGCACTTCAATTTAAGTCATCTGTAGTAGTCTAGTATTTCCACCTAGCCTGCCCCCAATCCCCATACAACTATTGGTGCTGGCACACCATTTCCGATCTCAGCAACACCTGCTGGTCTAGTGCATCACCCTATACCAAAACTGTGGTATGTGGTTGAGCACAGCCGTTTGGTATTGTTCATTTCCACAACATGATGGGGGTGACCATGCTGATCTACATGGCCCAGTGATTTCTTGAATCACTCAGCTGTGTAGATGCCTTCCAGGAGGCAGCTGCAGGTAGACAGCACATGGTTAATTAGAATATACCTCTCCCCCAGAATGCCTCACTAGCCTTCAGCATGGATGTGGGGGCATCCCTTTGCAGTGTTGCATGTCTTCATGGTGGAGGACCATGCTGCACCGTGTTAGGGTGACCATGTACAGAATTTTTCAGAAATGATGCAGCTTCCTTCCATCCCCACTGCCCACACCATACATGCATACATACATAAACAAACAAACAAAACATACTGCTATCACAAGGTAGTTAAATGCAGTATGACTTTGCACTTGTAGAATGCTCATCCAGGGAATAGGAAAATAGAATATATACCTCTGGAAGACACCACCTATAAATAGTACTGCCAAATTATATTTGATGCATTTCTGCATTGCCAGGAATCTCAAAGGCAAAACAGGCATTAAACTGTTTACAATTAGAAGGTTACTGGAAATGAAACTCAGACCCCAGCTATGAAGAAGTACTCCCCAAATGACAGATGCATGCATTTCCATGCCTAATTAACTGAACCCCCCCCCCAAAACTGCTCAGCTGTAAAGAGAAACACAAAACAGGAGTTCATACTCTGCCATAATACGTGCGTGTCTGCTGTACAACCCAAGCACTGAATGATACTACACAAATGTTCCTGAAATAAAGCTGACTTTCCTTAAAAAGTTAAACAGCAGCAGTGCTCATCTGATGGCTGCATTCAGTTACATGACTATATGGTACATGTGATAAACTAAAGCAGTGGAAAGTATACACCTAAAGTTGTTTTTTCAGGTGGATCAAACTCCAAAACAATACAGAATAATTATATAAGTACAGCTGTGTAAGTAAACTTACCATACCAACAGATGTTCAAATAATCACTGCTCCAGTGGCCTTAGTTATATGGGTTATATCTTGCAAGGATTTAAAAGCCGGACAGCTTCAAAAGCTTCAGGGCAATTTCCACTCACCCAAACTGTTAACCTGCACAAATGGAGCTGAAAAAAGAGTGGTGTCTGGGCACCAAGTCCTTCGAAGCTTGTATGTCAATGGAGAGAGGGAGGTTAGTGGCCTGAAACAAGTCAGTGCTAGGAAAATAAAAATAAAGGTCCTCGACCTGCCCAAAAAACATAATAGGGCATGCAGGCAGGGAGCAGCTAATGCAGCTGTAATCACTCAAACATCTATTGCTATGGCAAGTTTATTTGCATAATTGTCTTACGTTTATTATTGGATCACTGCTGTAGCAGCTTTAGCTATCTGGATAGACTACTATAGTTTAATGGACTGAGGGGAGGAAGGACAAGGGTCAAAAAGGCCCAGGAGAATGGCCCTAGCAAAGCCTGCTCAAGACCTGGAGAAGGAAGCTAGTGTGTAGTACTTTGCAAAGGTATGTACAGAGGGGCCAGGTTGCTGCTGTCCTTTCCAAAGTCTCACATAAAAAGTCAAGAGCCTGCAGAGTGAAACTTGACCCTTCCTGAAATCGCCTTGTGGTGGTGGGTATAACAGAAAAGTAGTAGCACGAAACAACCATTTGGAGATGTTGCCCCTCATTCTCACAAGATATGAACAGCAGATTAGAGTTCCAGAAAGTTGTAGTTCTCTCAAGATAATATCCCAATTGTCCGTAGAAATCCTGAGTACGGAGCATCCTTGTCTTCTTTAAGGAGATGGATAGCTTTTCTCCAAGTAAACTTGGATACCACATTAGGTATAAATGAAGGGTTAAGGCCTTAAGAAAACCCTAGCTTTGGGAAAAATGACAGCCTGCAACTCAGATGCTCTTCTTGCAGAAGTCAGAGCAATCTGCAAAACAGTTTTCCATGGCAAGAATTGCAAATCAGCCCAATGAGCTTACTGAAATGAAGTAAAATGTAAGTTTTCTAAAACAAATTTAAGATCCCAAGGAGGAGCCACCCATTTTCTATGGGGCTTGATATGCAACACTCCTTTCAAAATATTTTCACATGGGAATGCATTAAAAGGAGGGGATCCATGGCCAAACCTGTTGAAATGGCTGACAAGTGCACCTTCATGGAGGAGAATGAATGGCCAGAGGATAATTCACACAAATATTGCAGAACCAGACAGAGAGACACTAGCCATAGAAAAGATCCTGGTTCTTGTCATCTGCTAATGATAACTTCTTACTAGCACATTTTCTTGGCTCCTCTAATACCTGCTGGACGTCTTCATAAAAAGGGTGCCTAAAAGGTATGAAAACTTACAATCCAGGCAGTTAGCTAAAGTTGTTTCGAGTTGGGCTGTATTAAACACTCCCCGTCTTGAATGAGCAGGTCCAGTCTGTGAGGAAGCTTGTGGCAACTGTCATTCCTCCCTTCTATTGGAAATGGCGAAGATCTGTTGCCTGGGCCAGAACAGATTCACCTCAGATGACCTTTGAAAGTCGTTCTGAATCTTACAATGACCCCAGATATTAGTGGGAATAGTGAAAGCATACAGGAGGATTCCTGTCCAAGAAAAAGTAAATGCACCCATCTTCCAGGTCTTCCTCCATGGAGTAGTGGAGCAGAACTTTGTCGACTGATTGTTGCGCGAATGGAGGCAAATTGATATGAGGTTTTCCTCACAGATGGATCAATTCCTGGAAGATCCCACTTCGGTTTCCATTCATGAGGGTCTGATTTGGACCAGCTCAGCTTGTTTGCCAGAAAGTTTTGCCCTGATTGGATATAAAAGATACCTGTAGAGTGAAACTGAGCTGGAAAGCTCTATCCCAGACTACTCTGCACAAAAAGGTAAGATCTGTTTCTACCCCCCCCCCTTTGTTTAAATACCACATTACTGTGGTGTTGTCTGTAATCACTTGTAATAGTCCCACAGACCACAGATGACACAGAGTTGAGGGCATTTATGTGCAAACATCTCTTTTACGTTTGTGTGTTTTGGTCAGTCTTTTCTGTTCCAAAGACCCTGCACTTTTACTCCCAAAGACACTGCACCCAAAGCCAAAGTGGCAGTATCTGTTACAGACTGCGCTGGAGCTGGAAGTGGAAAATGGAAGACCAGGATTCAGATAAAACTGGTCTCCTCCAAAGAAGTTTCCATATCACAAACCTGAAAACAGGAATCTGGAACGTCAAAGTCGATGCTGGAACCATACTGATTTTAGGTAACACTGAATTCTTCTCAAGTGCAGTCTTGCTAGGGGAGTCATGAGAAGCATAGATGCCATGAATCCTAGTATACTTAGAAATTCCCTTTTACTGTAGAACACTCTGATCTGAGGAATCTAGCGAAACCTCGGGAAACAATCCAGTGAAAAGGAGTCAAACTAGACTTTTGGATGTTCTCCTGAAACCAGTCTTTGCAGAAGACAGATCTCTCACACAACTGAAAGATTCCTGACACTTTGAAAAAGACTCTACACAGATAAGCAAGTCATCTAAAGAAGGAAAAATGTGACTACTTTGCAGTCTGCAGTAGGCTATTACTGGAACTAGACACTACAGTCTTGGAGCTGTAAAAAAAACACAAGGTGAGAGAAATGAAAGTGTGATCCAGACACAGAAAACCTTAAGAAATGTTTGAAATTTCTTGCTATGGGAATGTGATAAGTACTTTTAAATACAGGGTCACCAAAAAAACTGAAATGGGGAAAGAGGTAGCAGGTTATGAAGAGATAACATTTGGAATTTTAGAACTGTCACAAACTCTTAAAAAGGAAAGAGCCAAGGGTGGTCTCCATAGAAACATTCTTAAATAAAACCCTTTCCCAGTCAGAGAAGGGCAGCTTTTATCACACACACCCCCCCTCCACCCCAGGTTATCAGAAGCTAAATGACAGGAAGGAATAGAAATGTCTGATTTGACAGACGAGGAGGAATCACCTGAAAAGGAGGGAGAAATTCTCACACACATCTATATCCCTGATGAACTGCTCTCAGAACCCTTTTGTCCAAGGCTTTGAGCCAAAGACTAAAATGGAGGTTCAGATTTTTGGCAAGAATTAAAGGCTTGCCAGGGTGGTAAGGGGGAGGGGATTCTGAAGGTAGTTATTCAGACTTGTTAGACTGCACTTTATTATGGGGGGCTTTTCCTTTCTTTTAGAGAGGGGGGATAGGATAGCTATGGTAATTAGATGGGTCTGTAGAGTTACCACCTTTGTGTAGGGGAATGGTGAAAAAGGATCTCCACAGGGTAGGTACAGTGGATTCCTGAATGGATCTGTTGATTAGTATAGACACTGGGAAAGCTATAGAGTCAGCAGCTGATTTGAGGAAGATAGGAGGCAATTTATCATTGTATGGGGAGCAGGGTTTGAGCTTAAACAGAAGAGATGGGATGCAAGAGGTAGGAACAGGTTGTAGGGAGAAAGGGTTGCAGTTAGGCGGGTTGGAAGGGATAGGCTGAGTAGTAGTATTTCCATTTGGTGGTAAGACGGCCGGAATACCACTGATAAAGTGTGTATTAAGTAGTGTAGCTGTTTCAAGGTTGGATGTGTTTGGGCAGGGAGAGGGGTTTAAGGGGCGGTCAGGAGAAAGAATTTCAAAGAATATTTAGTCAGATGAGACACACAAGCAATACACTTATACAAAGATGATTTTTCCTCATATTAGGGAAAGATGCCATAAATAATGTTCCTCATATTTTTGAAAAAGAGGCAAGCATTAAACTTTAACATGTGAGCGTGACAACTGAGATTATTCAGAATAAGTGTTGAAGAATATCACCCCTTCCCTACACAAAAATCTTTCAAAGGCATTCACATCCATGTCAGAGGAGGTGGGATTAGCATTAACCAGATATTTGGAAGCAGCTAGGTTTAACATGAGAAAATCACTGCTAAATCTGACCTGGGGTTTGAAAATAAACTTACAAGACCATACACTTGCTGTTAGCCAAGTTACAGGCTATGGCTATAAGAAATATATCATCTAATGCTGGAAGAAATGGGAACTAGAGAAGGTTCAGGAAATTCCAGCTACAATAAACCACTATGTTTAATGTAAGAAAAGAGTTAAATGATACCCCGCACCATGGCTTGCACCAGATATAATTAAGCTAATGTGTCAGTCGTTGTCGACTATTACCAAGGACATTACATTGATGAGGTTGACTGATTCCAATGTGCCCGGCTGTGGCTGATCAGTCCGATGCAGGCTCAGAAAGCTCTGCCACATGTCGGGCACAAGTGGTCAGTTGTGTTGGTTGGCAAACAGTTGGCTGTGGATTTACGCAGCTCACGCTTACTCTGTGCCTCTGCAGTTCTGCTCTGCTCATAGGCGGTAGCACCATTGCTGATGCAGCTTTGCCAGCTTGAGAGAGGACATCTGTGTCTGGAACTTTGTGCTGCCAGGTAATTCTCAGCAGCCTTCTTAAGCAGTTCATATGAAGGCGATTCAACTTTTTGGCATGACGCTCATACACAGTCCATGTCTCACAGGCATACAGTAGTGTGGGCAGTATGACTGCCTTGTACACCTTCAGCTTTGTGGACAGTTTGATGCCTCTCCTCTCCCACACTGACTCCTGCAATCGTCCAAATGTGGAGCTTGCCTTAGCGATGCGCATGTCTAGCTCAGTGTCAATGTTCACAAATATGGAGTGTGTGCTGCCGAGGTATGTAAACTTGTCAACAGCCTTCAGGATCTCACCTTCAGCAGTAATGGTTCTGCATACATCTTCTGTGGTACAGGCTGGTGCAAAACCTCAGTCTTCTTGGTATTAATTGTGAGGCCGAAGCTTCTGCAAGCAGTGGAAAAGCAATTCATACTCTGCTGCATCTGGGCCTCTGTGGCAGCGTTGAGTGCACAGTCACCTGCAAACAGGAAATTGCAGACAAAATCCTCTTCAACCTTGGTCTTGGCCTGAAGCCTCCGCAGGTTGAACAGCCCTGCCATCAGTCCTGTATCTGGTCTTGATGCTGGTTTCTTCGTTACAGCAGAAGCCATCTGACAGCATGGCTGAGAATATCATGCTGAACAACATGGGAGTCAGTACACAGCCTTGCTTGACTCTGCTGGTAACTGGGAAGGTATCAGAGGAGTCTCCATCATCCAGTACTCGAGCAAGCATGCCATCATGGAACTGGTGCACCATACTGATGAATTTGCCTGGGCATCCAAACTTCATGATCCACCATAGCCCGTCACGACTGACTGTGTCAAAGGCTTTTTTTCAGGTCCACGAACGTTGTGTAAGGGTCCCTGTTTTGTTCCAGGCACTTCTCCTGAAGTTGACATGCTGCAAATATGCCCACTGTCCCTCGGTCCTCTCTAAAGCCGCACTGACACTCTGGGCAGGTGTCGATCATCCATGTGTTGAATGAGGCAGTTGAGGACGGAGAGGGAGAGAGAGAGATTCTTCTGTGGTTGTCACAAGACTGCCTGTTTCCCTTTCTCTTGTAGAGATGGACGATGGAGGCCTCCTTTAGCTTCTAAGGGATAACTTCCTGTTGCCACATGGTCTGGAAGAGCTCGGTGAGCTTCTGTAACAAGACTGCTCCCCCTGTCTTGTAGATTTCGGCTGGAATGGAGTCAGAGCCTGGTGCTTTACTATTGGAGGGAAGCTTGATTGCTTCCTTAACCTCTGATTCCTTTGGAGGTTCTTCCAGGGAGGTGTTAATAGCGACTTGCGGCATGCAGTCAATGGCTAGAGGAAGGCCTATTCAGGACATTGCAAAAGTGCTCAGCCCATCTTTCCAGGATGGCGTTCTTATCAGTGAGCAGGGTAAACCCATCTGCACTGAACAGTGGTGATGTTCCAGAGGACTGTGGCCTGCAGATGGTCTTCAGGGCATCACAGAAACGCTTGGGAGTTGTTGCTATCAGCGTACTTCTGGATCTCATCTGCCTTTCTGCTGAGCCAGGAGTCTTGCATCTCTCTGAGCTTTCCTTGCACCTTGCTTTTGATGGAGTTGTAAGCTGTTTTCTTGGAAAAGTACAGTTGTGTACACTTACCATAAATGTAGATGTTAGAGTGTATTCACTGTTGCAGTCATTACATTTGGGTAATCTGCTTGCAGGTTGCCCTCAGTCAGCCTGATTAACAAAGTCTTGGGTCCTGCGTCGGTTGCTGTTACTTCTTCCATGACGTCAGGTGGTCAGGAGTATAAAACAAGCAGACAACGCCATTACATCAGTTTTTCTTGCCCTAGATGTCAGGTGCCCCCCTAATGGGAAGCAATTAAATATATAATACAATGGTATACCTCCAACAAAAAAGCAAATACACCAAAAAGCTTTTAAGCATAGTAAAGAAAGGTAGAGGTATAGCCAAAAGAAGTTAGGGGGCTGGAGGGAGGGTAACCAGAACTGCAACAGTGAATATACTCTAACATCTACATTTATGGTAAGTGTACACAACTGTACTATGTTCTTCATGTTTCACTGTTGCAGTCATTACATTTGGGTAGATTCCCAAAGCTATGGTTAGGAGGAGGAATTCAGATAGCATTAGGACCAGCTATAAGGCCTTGCAAGACTGCAGTGGCAAAGCCAGCTCTGGATTTAGAGAAAATTGGCAAATGATCATGTTTGGTGAAGGTATGTACAGAACTCCAGGTAGCAGCCTCTAGGATGTCCCTGGTAGGGATGCCTCTGAGAAAGGCTGCAGCGGTAGATGCAGCCCTAGTGGAGTGAGGTCTGATCCCCTGAGGGATAGGTTTTCCATGGTGCTTACAGCAGAAATTAATGCAATGGCCTATCCATTTAGAAATGGTTTGCTTTGAAATAGCCTTCCCCTCTGCCCCTGCAGCAAAATGCCACCAGCAGTTGTTCAGATTTCCTTTGAGGTTTAGTCCTGTCCAAGTTGAATCTTAGTTGCCTGTGCACATCTAAGGAATGCAGTAGCCGTTCCCCTTTTTTCTGTGGATTGGGAAAGAATGTTGGCCAATGAATGGATTGATTAAGAACCACACTGGATACCACCATGGGCATGAAGGATGGATTGGTTCTGAGGGAAACCCTGTCTGCATGAAAGATGATGAAAGGCTCCACTGCCATAAGGGCCTGTAATTCACATACTCTAAAAGGAAAGCTATTTTCCAAGAAAGAAATTTTAAGTCTGCAGTAGCAGCTGGCTCAAAAGGAGGTAGAGAGTTTCTCCAAAACAAAGTTAAGGTCCCAGGCTGGGGTTGGAGCTCTCCTGGGTGCTGTCAAATTTTTGGCCCCTCTGAGGAACTGCTTGAGCAGAGGATGAGAGAAGAGGGGAGGTTCTGTACTATAATGAGCTGAAATGGATGAGGCGTGAATTTTGGAGGAAAAAGACAGGCCCTTGTGAAGCATCTCAGTTAAGTATTGTAAAATCTGAGGCAAATTGGGCGTTGCTGTGCTCATCCCTTGAGCTTGGTTCCAGGCACAGAATCTTATCCATTTTTCAGCATAAGATTTTCCTAGTCCTAGGCCTCCTAGCCTCTAGAATGATATCCATCACAGGTTTACTGAGGGATGGTAAAGGAGAGGAGAGATTAGGTAATTAGCCAGGTTGCTAGGTTCAGTGTTAGAAGCTGAGGGTGCAGAATCTGGTTCTCCTGCTGAGACAGCAGGGAAGGCGTCTGAGGCAGGTGCCATGGAGATAACCGTGACACCCTGCGCAGGAGTGGGTACCAGTGTTGGCGTGGCCAGTCTGGTGCAATAAAAATCATCTTTGGTTTGTCCCGTTTTATTTTTAGTAGTACTTTGGAGAGCAGAGGCAGAGAGGGAAAGGCATAGACTGATAGGTTTTTCCAGCTGAAGGACAGAGCACTTTCCAGGCTTGTTTGTGGGGAGTTCTTGTGCAAAATTTGTCCAATCGATAGTTCTGGGGAGAGGCAAACGGGTCTATATCTGGGCTCCCCCATTTGCTTGTCAACATGTTGAAAATCCTTGGTTCCAGTTTCCACTCGTATGGGTCTATGATGTTTCTACTTAGTCCGTCTGCCAGTGTATTTAATTTTCCTGGTAGGAATTGAGATTGTAGATGCACTTGGTAGCTAAAGGCTGTGTTCCACAATGCCATGGCTAGTCTGCAGAGGGGGTAAGAATGTGTACTCCCCTGCTAGTTTATGTACCACATCACAGTGGTGTTGTCCATCTTTACCATTAATTGTCCTTGAAGAATGTGGTCCTTGAAGGCTATCAGAGCATTCTGTACAGCTAACATTTCCTTTTGATATACAGGTGCATTTGACTTGGGTTCCATTTGCCCTGAATGCACTTCCCTGCCAGATGAGCCCCCCAAGCATAGTCTGATGCGTCTGTTAGGGTTTGAGTGGCAGGGGGTGGTGTGAAAGGTAGTCCCTTGTTTTTCTGGCAAGCCTCTGCCCACCAAAGGAACTCTAGGCGTAGGCAAGGTATAATAGGAATCGTTGCCTCTAGATCCTGAGAATGTTGACACCATAGGCTTTTTAGATACCACTGTAGTTACCTCATATGCAGTCCTGCATATGGAATTAGAAGAATGCAGGAGGCCATGAACCACAAGGCTTGCAGTATGTCTTGCAGATAGCAGGGTTTGTGGCCACTTGTTTGAAGTAGGTTATCATATGAATTTGTTTCTCTGGCGTGAGGAAAGCCATCTGGGAAGTTGTATTCAAGCTTGCTCCCTGGAATATAATTTGTTGACAGGGTACCAGGTGTGATGGTGTTCCCCAGACAAGTTAGAACCCTTTGTACAAAAGCCAGAGGATTCAAAATTATGTCCTGGCTTTCCGCCTGAATTAGACAATCGTCCAGGTATGGGTATATCTGAATATTTCTTTGCCTGCAAAATGCTACAACTGGAGCCAGGCACTTTGTGAATACCATGGGCGCAGTAGATAAGCCAAAGGGCAGTACAGAGAACTGATAATGCGTGTAGCCTGCTTTGAAGTGTAGGTATCTTCTGCAAGATTCCCTGATTGGGATATGCAGGTATGCTTCTTTTAAATCTAGTGTTGCCAACCAGGCATCTTTGCCTAGTATAGGAAGCAACTCGTGAAGAGTCAGCATCTTGAATTTTGGAATCTCCAAAAATGTGTTTAGAGTAGACAGGTCCAGTATAGGACACCATGAGTTGTTTTTTCTGGGTACCAGGAAAAGTCTCGAGTAGAAACCTTGTCCCTTTTCCTCTTCTGGTACCAACTGAATAGCCCCCATGCTTAAGAGAGAAATAATTTGTTTTTGGGCCTCTGCCCACTGATTTGGGGGGTAGGTTTGGCCACCCGCTTGGTGTTTGCAACGTGTGGACGTGAAATCTGTATCCCTGGGACACAATATTTAAAACCCATTTGTCCTGGGTAATGAGTTCCCAATTCTTTGCATGAAGAGCAATCTTTCCCCCCAAAGGGGCAGCCAGTTGGTAAGTGCTTGGAAATTTTAAAAGGAAGTCATTGAGACAGCTTACCATAGGAGGGAGTCTTATTACTCCCAGATTTGGAAATGGAAGCCCCCCACTGCTTAGTCCTGTGCGTACCCTGGGACTGCAGCCTAGGAGCTCTGCTGGACCTGGATTTGGACTGAGAAGGCCTGGAAGAGGCAGGAAATGACCACTTCTTGGAAGGCCAATGCCTATTAAATCCTGGAGGTTGTACTTGTAAAAAATCTTTAACAGTTTGCATAGATTTAGCTTTTTCTTCCATATTTTTAAGAACGTCTTCCACCTTGTTAAGAACGTCTTCCACCTTGTTGCCAAACAGGCGGTCCTGGTTTAGGGGAGCATCCAATAATTTTGCTTTAACATGATCTGGTAGGGATTGCTCCTTAAGCCAAGCATGCCTTCTAAGTACAGACCCGGTTACAGCCGCCCTGCAAGACGCCTCGAGTCTCAAAACCACATTGCAAAGTAGGTTTTCCAACCTGTTCAGCTGAATGTAATAAATCCTGTAAATCCTTATTTTCAGCACAATCAGGAAACATCATTTTCTGTTTAAGCAATCCAGTAATATGCTGCTGACACTTCAACATATGAAACTGACAATTCAAGGCCCTAATGGCCAAAGTTGCAGAGGTGTATACCTTCTTACCCCATCTATCCAGCACCCTGTAATCTCTATCAGAGGGGGTAGGGTTATTGGCAGTAGAAGCTTTAATGCCCCTGGGCCCCTGTGAAATGGTTACAGGATCCGCAGTGGGATTTTTGAAAAGAACTTGTGAGAGTCAGGGACCCTGTAATACCCGTCAGGTTTCCTGGGAGCAGGAGGTAAAGAATCAGGGGCCAAACTAGATTCTGCAAATGCATCAACAACAATGTCTAGTACAGGAGATATGGCTAAAGGCCTGTGCTAGGGCAGGAGTAAGAAATCCCCAAGCCTCTTTTTAGAATCAGAGAAATCCTGACTTTCCCAACGAAAATGCTCCCTGAGAGTATGCAAGGTTTCACCAAAAGATAAATCCTCGGGGGGGGGGTTGGGCAGAAGGAATGGAGTCCTCAGCATAAGTATCCTCATAGGCAGATAAGGGTAAAGCCTGGTCAACACAGGAAATAGAAAAGTCAGAATCCTGGTCAGAAGTATAATAACCAAACTCAGTCCTAGATCTCTTAGAGAGAGAAGGCTGGCTTCCCCTGATCAAAGTAATAAGGTTTTCAGCCATTGTAATCATCTGTTTTTTAGGCATAGAGGCCTGGCCATGCAGTTTGGGCGTCAGCTTTTTAGGCATGGTTCGAGGTTTAGGCCTTGAAGAAGATGGCATTGGTTTAATATGCAAATCAGTAGGCCTGAATACACCCTCAGAAAAGTACAGTTTTGTATCTACCATAAATGTAGATGTTCGAGTGCTAATACAGCTGCAGTAATCACAGATGGGTTTTCTGCCGTCAGGCGGTCGGCTGAATTCCAAAGTCTTGGTCCGGCGTCGGTTGTCGTCGCTTTCTCTTCTGACGTCAGTGAGGCCAGAGTATATAAGACACAGCCGACGCCATGTTCTTCAGTCTTTCTTGCCCCAGATGTCAGGTGCCCCCAGAAGGAAGGCAATACATAAATTATGCTTATATGTATATACAAGCAATGTAATATAATCCAAAATCAGTGGTAGCAAGCAAATTAACCATAGAAGGATAACCCAGTCAGGTTGTATGAAGAGGTTGTTAGGCCCCATGCCTTTACCAAGTGGGGAAGGAGGGAGGGAAACCTGTACTGCAGCTGTATTAGCACTCGAACATCTACATTTATGGTAGGTACAAAACTGTACTATGTTCATCGTGCATACAACTGCAGTAATCACAGATGGGTAGAGTCCCAAAGCTACGCACAGGGTGGTAGGTACTAGGAGGAACTGGGTTGAGCCAGAATGCCCTGCAAAACAGCAGTGGCAAAGCCTGCTCTTGTTCTGGAATATAAAGGCAGGTGGTAGTGTTTTGTGAAGGTATGTACAGAACTCCAAGTGGCTGCCTCCAAAATATCTTTGGTAGGAACTCCTCTGAGGAAGGCTGTAGAGGTAGCTGTGGCCCTGGTGGAGTGTGATCTGATACCTGTAGGAACAGATTTCCCATGATAGGAATAACAAAACCGTATGCAGTGGCCTATCCACTTTGAAATAGTCTGCTTGGAAATTGGCATCCCTTGAGCCCCTACAGCATAAGACACAAAGAGTTGTTCTGATTTCCTGAAGGACTTTGTTCTGTCCAAATAGTAACGTAGCTGTCTATGGATGTCTAATGAATGTAGCAGCCTTTCCCCTTTGTTTTGAGGATTGGGGTAAAAGGTAGGAAGGTGTATGGCTTGATTTAAAGCTACCCTGGATACCACTTTAGGCATAAACGATGGGTTGGTACGAAGGAAAACCCTGTCCTGATGGAAAATGAGAAAGGGTTGCACCGCCATGAGGGCCTGTAGTTCCGAAACTCTCCGAGCTGAAGTGATAGCCAGAAGGAAGGCAGTTTTCCAGGACAAATATTGCAAATCTGTTGAAGCAGCTGGTTCAAAAGGAGGCAATGTTAATTTTTCTAATATGTAATTAAGATCCCAGGTTGGTATTGGTTGTTTCCTTGGTGGTCTTATATTCTTAGCCCCTCTGAGGAACTGTCGTAAGAGTGGGTGAGAAAATAAAGGAGGATCCGTGTTGAATTCTGCAGAAATGGCTGAGGCATGGATTTTTATGGAAGAAAATGAAAGTCCACTGTTCAGCAGCTCAGCTAGATACTGTAATACCTGAGGCAAGTTCAGTTTTCTAGGGTCCTGGCCTTTTTTCTCATTCCAAACACAAAACCGCTTCCATTTTGCGGAGTAAGCTTTTCTAGTAGATGGCCTTCTGGCCTCCAAAATGACATCCTGCACCTCCTTGGAGAGTAGGGTCTGTTGTGGTGTTAAGGAATTTTCCATGCAGCAAGATTGAGTGTTTTCAGCTGACTGTGAAGAGTTTTGTAGCTGTGTTGAGTCAGCAGAAGAGGCATTAGAGGCAGGGACCAGGGAGGAGTATGTGTTAGGCTCCTCAGCAGTGGGTACCAGTGTTGCCCTGGCCAATCTGGAGCAATCAGTATCATCTTCGGTCTGTCTGCTCTTGCTTTCAGAAGCACCTTGGGCAGAAGAGGCAGAGGTGGGAATGCGTAAACTGTCCATGCTGTCCAACTGAATGAAAGGGCGTCCACTCTCCAGGCCTTTGGATGAAAGGTCCTCGAACAAAACTTTTCCAATTGATGATTCCTGTGGGAGGCAAAGAGATCTATGTCTGGCCTCCCCCATGCTTGGGTTATTTCTATAAACACCTGAGGATGTAACTTCCATTCGTGTGGATCTGTCATATTTCTGCTTAAATTGTCTGCCAGCGTGTTTTCCAATCCTGGCAGGTACTGTGCTTGAAGTTCGATTTGCCATTCCAGAGCCAAGTTCCAAAGAGTCATGGCTAGTCTGCACAAGGGGTATGAATGTGTTCCTCCTTGTTTGTTTATGTACCACATTACTGTGGTGTTGTCTGTTCTTATCAGTAATATTCCTGGATGCAGGAAGTCCTTGAAAGCTGTAATTGCATTTATTACTGCTAGCATTTCTTTCTGATTGATGTGAAGGTGCTTTTCCTTTTGGGACCATTTGCCCTGGATGCACCTGTCCGTCATGTGCGCCCCCCAGGCGTAATCTGAGGCATCTGTTGTGATAACTTGCTTGAGGCTTGCAGAATGGAAGGGCTGTGTTTGCTTGACATGCTTGGGCCCACCATAGAAATTCCTTTTGCAAACATGGGATTATTGGTATTATTGTTTCCAAACTGTGACTGTGTTGAGACCATAGGTTGTTTAGGTACCATTGAAGTTTCCTCATATGCAGCTTTGCACATGGGATTAAAAGAATGCAAGATGCCATGAATCCCAGAGCCTGCAGGATTTTCCTTGCAGTAAGCCTGGTACTTTTTGCTAGTATTTTGAAGTATCGAGATAGTTGCCCCTGTTTTTCTGGCGTAAGGTAGGCCATCTGGGTGTTTGTGTCCAGGTTGGCACCCAGGAAAGTTATTTTCTGAGATGGTGTTAGCCTTGATTTCTCTTTGTTGATTGTGTATCCCAGAGAATGCAGTAACCGTGTCACATATGCCAGATGTTCCAGAAGTATGTGCTTGCTGTCCGCTTGGATCAGGCAGCCGTCCAGATAAGGGTAAATTTGTATCCCTTGAAGTCTGCAGTAGGCAATCACTGATGCCAGGCACTTTGCGAATACTCTGGGCGCAGTAGATAAGCCAAAGGGCAATGCAGAGAATTGATAGTGGATTGAACCTGCAAGAAATCTGAGGTATCTTCTGCAGCTTTGTCTGATTGGGACATGCAGGTATGCCTCCTTGAGGTCCAATGTTACCAGCCAAAACTCCTTGCCCAGCATGGGAAGAAGTTGCTGTAATGTGAGCATCTTGAATTTTGGTACGAGTAGAAATGTGTTTAGGATGGATAAGTCCAAAATGGGTCTCCAGTCGGTTCCTTTCCTTGGTACCAGAAAAAGTCTTGAATAAAAACCCTGACCTTGTTCGTGAGTAGGTACCTCTTGAATAGCTCTCATGCTTATGAGCTTTGAAATTTGTAGTTGTGCCTCTGCCCTTTGATTCTGTGGCAGGTTTGGCATGCCTCTCATTTTTGGAAGAGTGTGAAATTGAAATTTGTAACCTCTGCTTATAATGTCCAAGATCCATTTGTCTGTTGTGGAAATATGCCAATTGTCTGCAAATAATGCTAGCTTTCCTCCCAAAGGTGCTGCCAGCTGAGACATGCTTGGCATGGAAATGAGGGAGTCATTGGGTTTGCTTCCTGTATTGTTGAGCACAGTCCTCACCACCTCTTGGTGCTGGAATTTGCCATTGTCGGCCTCTATATGATCCTTGTGATTGCCCTCTGCCCCTTGTGCGTCTGTATCTACCTCTTTGGGGCTTGTCAGTGGCTGGAAAGGACCAGTTTTTTGAAGGCCAATTTCTGCTAAAACGTGGTGGTTGGACCTGTAAAAAGGCTTTGACAGTTTGCATAGATTTGGCTTTTTCTTCCATTTTACGTAGTATCTCCTCAGCATTAGTACCAAACAGCACATCCTTTTGTAAAGGAGAATCTAGAAGTTTAGCTTTCACATGATCAGGCAAGTTTTGTTCTCTAAGCCAGGCATGTCTGCGAATGACTGATCCTGTAGCAGCCGCTCTACTTGAGGCCTCTAGGGCATCATAACCACATTGTAAAGTGTGTTTACCCACTTGCTCTGCACTATGCATCATATCCTGTAACTCCTTCAAATCTGGTTGTTCAGGTTGAGACATTTTATTCCTTAATTGTGATAACAGGAACTGTTGATATTTAAGCATATGAAACTGACAATTTAAGGCCCTCATGGCTAGGGTGGCCGAGGTATATACCTTTTTTCCCCACCTTTCTAAAGATCTTGACTCTCTTTCTGCAGGAAGTGGATTCTTGGCAGTGGAGGCCTTCAAACCCTTGGGGCCTTGTGAAATGGTTTCAGGGTCAGCATTATGGCTTTTGAAGAGAAATTGGTGAGAGTTAGGTACTCTGTAGTACCCATCAGGTTTGACTGGTGCAGGAGGCAGAGAATCCGGGTTGAAGCAAGCCTCCGAATACACATAATCAAGTATGTCCAAAACAGGGGGTATCGCCAGAGGTCTGTGTTGAGGTAACAAAAGAAATTCCCTAAGTCTTTTCTTGGAATCTGAAAAGTCTTGGCCTCCCCAATGGAAGTGTTCCCTCAAGGTGTGCAAGGTTTCCCCAAAGGAAAAATCCTCAGGAGGGGATACAGAAGGGATGGACTGCTCTGCATCCGAATCCTCAAAAGGGGAGTAAGAGTGTTCCTCTACATCAGAATGTTCTGATAAAATGGATCCCTGATCAGAAGAAGGAGAATCTTCCTCCACTCTGGGTCTCTTCTCTGGGGGGGTTGAGAACCTCTGATAAGAGTAATTAAATCCTCAGCCATTTTAAGCATCTGTTTTTTAGGCATGGGACCTGGAGATGGGCCCTGTGCAACAGGCCTCTTGGGATGCCTGGCTGCTTTGGATTTAGTAAAGGCCTTAATACAAAAGGAAGATGAGGGTCTAAAGACACCATGGGTGGAGGTGGACCTGTACACATTAGTAGGCTCAACATTAGCAAAGGCTTCGGTTGTAGTCTGGGAAAGGGCCGAGGACCCAGCGGTCTCGGGTACAGAGGACACCGCCAAAGGAGTGTCGTCGGTAGTCAGGGACTGCAAAGGCGTCTCGCTGAGAACCGGACCACGTGTAGCTTGTTTTGGCGTGGTGTCGGCGGGAACCGCGGGCCTCGCGTGTCGGTCCTTGTGTTTTTTCGACAAAACGGTAGTCGGAGTGTCCGACGACATTTTATAATCAAAAGCTTTACCAAAATAGTGTTGGGCGAACTCCGCCCGACGCTTAACAGTGCGTTTATTGAAGGTAGCGCAAAAGCGACAGCCCGAGACGTCGTGGTCTGGGCCTAAACAAGGTATGCAGAGGGAATGGAAATCCTTATGCGGTATTTGCTTCCCACAAGAAATACAATTATTAACTTTTTCTGACATCTGTCTGAGGCAAGAAAAGTTTCCCCAACGGGGTACTTAGCTTTAATGAAGACTTCGGTTCCAAATTTTCTGGAATTCAGGAGCTGGCCGACCGGCACTTGCGAACTACTTCTGCTTCGGACACCGCGCGGCAAAAAAGACTGAAGAACATGGCGTCGGCTGTGTCTTATATACTCTGGCCTCACTGACGTCAGAAGAGAAAGCGACGACAACCGACGCCGGACCAAGACTTTGGAATTCGGCCGACCGAGGGACCGCCTGACGGCAGAAAACCCATCTGTGATTACTGCAGCTGTATGCACGATGAACATCCGGTGCCTGCACAACGGCTCAGGACCCATCCAAGGTAGAGACATCTGCAGGTTCCACAGCTGAAACATCTTGCGGCATACCAGACTCCGAATGGGTCTCAGTAGAGGCCTGCGAATCAGAATTAGCGGGTATCAGGGGCTGTGAAAGCACCTCACTGAGTACTGGCAACTGGCTTAGGAGAAGCGTCGCCGGCAGCTTTGGACCTAGGCGGCCTGTCTCTGTCTTTATCTTTGCGTTTTTTCAGAATATCAGTAGTCGAATGGCTGACCGAAGACCTATCCGGATAACTGAACTGAGTACCAAAAAAATTAGAAGCGTAATATCTCTACGACGAATAGTACGCGTTTTAAATAGGGCACAGAACCGACAGCAAGGTACGTCGTGGTCAGGGCCTAGACAAGGAATACAGTACGAATGAAAATCTTTGAGGTATTTGCTTTCCGCAAGAAATGCAATTATTTACTTTTACTGACATCGGTTAAGAGCAAAAAAAAGTTTAGCTTTAAGTTGAAGACTTTGGATCTGAAACTCAAAAACGAAATTTCAGGAGTCAGCCGATCAGCACTTGTGAACTGCTTCTGCTTCAAGCACTGCACGGCAAGAATGACTGATGTAATGGCGTCAGCTGCATGTTTTATACCCCTGACGACCTGACATCATGGAAGAAGTGATAGCAAACGACGCAGGACCCAATACTTTGTGCCGACTAATGGCAACCTGCAAGCAGATTACCCAAATGTAATGACTGCAACAGTGAAACACGAACAACATCGGATGTAGTGTCTTGCTGGAGGGATCTGAAGGCTTCACACTTCTTATCCAGCAACTTCTGAATGTCTTCTTCATTATCATCGAACCAGTCCTGGCGTTTGTGTGTTCAGGTCCAAATGAGCAAGAGCAGTGTTGTAGACCACATCCCTAAAGGCTGCCCAGTCCTCTTCTGCACCGTTGGTGCCAAAGCTGAGTTGGTCAAGCTTACTGTTGAGGTCCTCACTGAGGTTCTGGCGCACAAAGTGCCGTTCTAACTTGCTGACATTCAGACGCCCGTTGGTCTTTTTCGCCTGTGGGCACCGCCTAGACTGAATATGCATATTGAGTTTTGAGAGGATGACTCTGTGGTCTGTCCAGTAGTCTGTGCCACACATGGCCTTAGCCACTAACATCCTGCCTGACCCTTCTCCTTACTAATCAATGAGATGTCAGTGCTTACTGCGTGGATGCATCCAGGACATCTTATTACAGTTAAGCTAATGTAGAACAGAGGTGAAGCATGGAAAACGCATTTAGAAAAAACAGTGCAACAATATCAGCACTTACATAATGTAATTATACAATGATAGCTCATTAACATTCAAAACCGTGAATGCTGACTGGTCATTCCAACCAGAGTGCTAGCTGTAAATAGAGCATATACCAAGAGAAAAAAATCCATTTAACCGGACTTTCTTATATTAATATAAGCTAAGGCTTTACAGTTTTCTTGAGCTAAGAGGTAGAGAGGTATGTACACAGAGCACAGAAAATGCAAGGAAAATCAGGTACAGTATGCAAAACTAAAGAAACGTACCTGGTTTTCCTTGCATTTTTGCGCTGTCTCTCTCGCGACTCTAAACAGTCTAGATTTCACAGTTTTTTGAAGGAAAAAAAAATAGAAGAAATGGTGATCTTCCTTTCTCCGCTGCTTGCTTTCCAAAGCACTGATGTACCGCGTAAGTGTGGGCATGCAAGTCCCATACACATGCACAGTACAACAAAGCGGAAGAATAGCACAGCACCGTTATACGACACATTTAAGAAAAGTCATTCTTCCTTAAATAATGTCATTGTATAATAGCAATGAGACTTCTGAGTGTGGTGCATTAAAGATTTACCCATGGCTGCCTTTGTTCAATCACCCGGGCTTCGTCTTCATGATTAAAATCACACCAACCAAGGGAAATTCTTCAACATACCATACCCACTTGTTGGTTATTGCTATAATATACCTTCCTAAATATTATGCAAAATACTATACTAGTCTTTAGAAAAAAAACAGTAAAATTTCAACACAGTTTTGGTTAATGGTCAATACACTTCTATAAACCTGATCAAAAATCACAACTCTGCTCTTTCACAGACAAGACAAGCTATAACATAGTAAGCAAATTTAATTCATGCTAGATATGTCATTACCTCCATTAATAAACATAATGCACCCAAAACTGAGAGTGTGATGTGGACACTGTCACTATTAACTTATAACATACGACAATTCCTACCACCACAATAGAAAATAGGTTATCACTTGCAAGACACGTGAGTGTTTTATCAGCAGAATATCTCAAATTGGCTGAAGAAGCCACTGCATATGCACTTTCTATACTTAGAAATTTACTGTCTCCAAGTATAGTCCCCAGAATCCAGAAACAATCCCATGTTATTCTTTCAATTATTTGTTTTTGTTGATCAAGGAAGTCCAATAGGGCAGAATTCATTTTCAGTAGAGGTCCAAGAAAAGCTCCACAAAAAATTACATGACGTATATTAAACTACAGAATTAACTATATACTTAAAGACATATTTCACATGATGTTCATAAATAAAGGAATTTTTTTTTAATTAAAAGAAAATAATTTGCATGACAAGTATAGTGCAGTACTACAATAAAAGGGGAAAACTAATTTACATGACATGCACATAATGACCAAAACAATATTTTTTCAGAAAAGGGAGATGATGGATTAGAAATGTGTAAGTTAGAGCAAGAACTTAATCACAAAGTAAAACTCTCTAGTTTTAGGATTGTAGATAATAGGTGTGCAATTGTGTACTGCTAGAGTACTGATATATAGCTGAAAAGTTAGTATAATGCCAAGAGATGAAACGTGAGAAGAGTTGGAAGGGGGAGAGTACAATGTAGTAAATCAACAGTTCAGATGAAGGGTGGCAGGTTACATTATTCTGGCGATATGACACGAGGTCAAGCATAAGGTGGTAGCAGAATGTTATATAAAAACAGTAAATGGTGAAGGGGAAGGCTAGGTTGGTGAGCAGGCACTGCAACCCCATGTTGGACTTAATTGTCGTTTTAAGCAATATTTTTAGTCTGTTAAACTTGACTACCTTATGTGTGTTAAGATTTTGTTCTAGAGTTTGACACACAGTATGGGTGCAGACATGAATTACTTGGTTTATAACTGGTAGTAGTACTAGTACTGGTAGTAGTAGTAGTACTAGTACTGGTAGTAGTAGTAGTAGTACTAGTACTGGTAGTAGTAGTAGTACTAGTACTGGTAGTAGTAGTACTAGTACTGGTAGTAGTAGTAGTAGTAGTAGTACTAGTACTGGTAGTAGTAGTAGTAGTACTAGTACTGGTAGTAGTAGAAAAGGGTATTCTGTAGTCCAGAGCATTCGTCAGAACAGTTCAGTAGGTTATGCTTGATCATTAGTTGTGATTGGGGTAGCTGGTTTGGATGTTCTAGCCAATTTAGTTGCTTTAGTGATTCAGTGGCATGTTTTATATGGAAGGTAGGGAGCAAATCTTGCTTTCTGTGGTACAGAGAGACATGTTTATTTTTATAGGTAGTGTTGGTCTTTGTTAGTATGGAGCAAGCATATAGTAATGTTGGAAGAAAGCAGGTTGAGGAGAGGATAACTCTATGTGTATCTGTCAAGTACCATTTGACCCTATAGAGACAGTCAAGTGTTTGTTGTCTGTTTTGATGGAGTATAGTATATGTTGTTTAAACCAGAGGTGGACTGAGTTAATGTTTTTATTAACATGTTGTTACTTGAAGTGATGTGAAATTAGCATGTCAGGTGAATGTATTTTTTATGGGTGTAGAGGATTATTCTTTTTTTTTTGGCATCGAGGTGGTCAGAATTTTTTACCCATTCCTCTATAGCAGTAAAAGGTTGCTGTGTAATTTCTTGCAGTGCTAAAATGGATAGGAGAGTACAGACAAGGGCTGAGTCATTGGCATATTGGATTAAAGTGGAAATCTCAATAGAAGTATGATTTTTTTTTATGAGATGTTAAATAGAAGTGGTCTAAGTACCAGTACCTTGTGGAACACCAGCACAGAATGGTTGGAATGAAGAGTGCCTAAACTAATGGCATTTTCATCTCTCCAATGCAACACACAAATTATTGCAATTTAATTCTAGTATTATTGAAGGATGATATTTTTAACAGCACAAAATACAAAACTCTTGGAAATAACAAACCATAGATTAAGATTTGATCAGCGCATCCAATATACAGTTAAGAAGTTATGTACTTACCATAACGTTCCATGCGAGTTCATCTCTCCTTCATTCTTACACACAGGTATGGAGCCGATCCATCGGCTCAGAGTCGGCTGCTTTCCAAGCTCAAGATCTTAAGAGTAGCTCGAGGCCCAGTCCCAATCCCATGATGCTCTCCAGCATGTAACATATAAAATCTAACAGATACTCCAGCCGGAGTAAAGGTTGCATAACAAGACCCACCAGACCACAAGTCATACTTGTTCGAGAACCTGGAGGGGGAAGGCGGGTGGGAATGTAAGAATGAAGGAGAGAAGTACAACTCACATGGAACGTTACGGTAAGTACATAACGTCTTTATGTGAAGTTGTTCAATCTCGCCTTTCATTCTTACACATGGGTAGCGTCCCAAGTACCCTAATCCTGGGTGGTTCACAGGAGTATATTCCTGAGGACAGTGGAACCAAAGGAAGCCCTGTCCCTGGAGGCCTTGTCGACTTTGTAATGAGTGATAAATGTATGCGGCTTAGACCAAGTAGCAGCTGCACATAGTGTCCAAAGGAAAACGAGCCGCATTAGCTGAAATAGAAACAGCCCTAGTGGAATGTGCTTTCACACCATATTCTAAATGTTGGTTCACTGAAGAATATGTAAATTTTATGCTGTCAGATAACTTGGGACTGAGTAACTTTGGATACTGACAGCCCTTTCTTTTTGTCAGCATGAGGAAAAAGAGTTGTTCCGATTTTCTAAATTCCTTTGTTCTATCCAAACAGAATCTCAATTGTCTGTGAACATCAAGCTTATGCAACATATACTCCAACTTATTAGAATGTTTACTGAAGAAAGTTGGAAGTTCAATTCAGGTTAGTCTCGGAACACACATTTGGAAGAAGTAAAGGTTAGTCCTTAGCGACACTGTCGGGATGAAACACCAAATAAGGGGGTTTTTTTTTTTTTTTTTTTAGATCGGGCCTGAAGTTCGGACACACTACGCGCTGAGGTAATGGCTACCAAGAAAATTGTTTTCCAAGAAAGAAATTTCAAATGACAGGATGATGCAGGCTCAAAGGGGGGGGGGGGGTATAATTCGTGACAGCACAAAGTTCCGATTCCAGGGAGTAAAAAGTTGTCTAACAGGCAGTCGAAGATGATGGGTATCCTTCAAGAACGCCCTACATAGTCTGTGAGACATAAGGTTAGAACCTTCACATCTAAGATGGAAATATGAAATTGCAGCCAATTGAACTCAGTGGCAGCTGCAGCACATTCATGAAAAAGCTTAGTCGGGAATTCCAGAATACTAGCAATTGGAGCAACATAAGGATCAACATTATTCTGGGAGGCCCAAAAAAAGTACAGTTTTGTACCTACCATAAATGTAGATGTTCGAGTGCTAATACAGCTGCAGTAATCACAGATGGGTTTTCAGCCGTCAGGCGGTCCCTCGGTCGGCCGAATTCCAAAGTCTTGGTCCGGCGTCGGTTGTCGTCGCTTACTCTTCTGACGTCAGGAAGGCCAGAGTATATAAGACACAGCCGACGCCATGTTCTTCAGTCTTTCTTGCCCCAGATGTCAGGTGCCCCCAAAAGGAAGGCAATACATAAATAAAGCTTATCCACAAATGCAAGTAAATAAAACATAGCAGGATAACCCAGTCAGGAGGTATGAAGAGGTTGTTAGGCCCCATGCCCTTACCAAGAGGGGAAGGAGGGAGGGAAACCTGTACTGCAGCTGTATTAGCACTCGAACATCTACATTTATGGTAGGTACAAAACTGTACTATGTTCATCGTGCATACAGCTGCAGTAATCACAGATGGGTAGAGTCCCAAAGCTATGCATAGGGTGGTAGGTACTATGAGGAACTGGGTTGAGCCAGAATGCTCTGCAAAACAGCAGTGGCAAAGCCTGCTCTTGTTCTGGAATATAAGGGCAGGTGGTAGTGTTTTGTGAAGGTATGTACAGAACTCCAAGTGGCTGCCTCCAAAATATCCTTAGTAGGCACACCTCTGAGGAAGGCTGTAGAGGTGGCTGTGGCCCTGGTGGAGTGAGATCTGATACCAGAAGGGACAGGTTTCCCATGATAGGAGTAACAAAATCGTATGCAGTGGCCAATCCACTTGGAAATGGTTTGTTTGGTAACTGGATTCCCTTGAGCCCCTACGGCATAGGACACAAAAAGTTGTTCTGATTTCCTGAAGGACTTTGTTCTGTCCAAATAGTAACGTAACTGCCTATGGATGTCTAAAGAGTGAAGCAGCCTTTCCCCTTTGTTTTGAGGGTTAGGATAAAAGGTAGGTAGGTGTATGGCTTGGTTTAAGGCTACCCTGGATACCACTTTTGGCATAAAAGATGGATCAGTACGAAGGGAAACCCTATCCTGATGGAAGATGAGGAAGGGCTGCACCGCCATGAGGGCCTGTAGTTCAGAAACCCTACGAGCTGAAGTGATGGCCAGAAGGAAAGCTGTTTTCCAGGACAAATATTGCAGATCTGTTGAGGCAGCAGGTTCAAAAGGAGGCAATGTTAATTTTTCTAGTATGTAATTAAGGTCCCAGGCTGGTATTGGTTGCTTCCTTGGAGGTCTTATATTCTTAGCCCCTCTGAGGAACTGCCGTAAGAGTGGGTGAGAGAATAAAGGAGGATCCGTGTTGAATTCTGCAGAAATGGCTGAGGTGTGTATTTTAATGGAAGAAAATGAAAGTCCACTGTTCAGCAGTTCAGCTAGGTACTGTAAAACCTGAGGCAAGTTCAATTTTCTAGGGTCCTGTCCTCTTTTCTCATTCCAACAGCAAAACCGCTTCCATTTTGCGGAGTAAGCTTTTCTAGTAGATGGTCTTCTGGCCTCCAAAATGACATCCTGCACCTCCTTGGAGAGTAGGGTCTGTTGTGGTGTTAAGGAATTTTCCATGCAGCGAGGTTGAGTGTTTTCAGCTGACTGTGAAGGGTTTTGTAGCTGTTCTGAGTCAGCAGAAGAGGTATTAGAGGCAGGGACCAGGGAGGAGTATGTGTTAGGCTCCTCAGGAGTGGATACCAGTGTTGCCTTGGCCAGTCTGGAGCAATCAGTATCATCCTCGGTTTGTCTGTTCTTGCTTTCAAAAGCACCTTGGGCAGAAGGGGCAGAGGTGGGAATGCATAAACTGTCCATGTTGTCCAACTGAATGAAAGGGCGTCCACTTTCCAGGCCTTTGGATGGAAGGTCCTTGAGCAAAACTTTTTCAATTGATGGTTCCTGTGGGAGGCAAAAAGATCTATGTCTGGCCTCCCCCACGCTTGGATTATCTCCGTAAACACCTGCGGATGTAGCTTCCATTCGTGTGGATCTGTCATATTCCTGCTCAGAGTGTCTGCCAGTGTGTTTTCCAGTCCTGGCAAGTACTGTGCCTGAAGTTCGATTTGTCTTTCTAGAGCCAAGTTCCAAAGAGTCATGGCTAGTCTGCACAAGGGGTAGGAGTGTGTTCCTCCTTGTTTGTTTATGTACCACATTACTGTGGTGTTGTCTGTTCTTATCAGTAATTGCCCTGGATGCAGGAAGTCCTTGAAAGCTGTAATTGCATTTATTACTGCTAGCATTTCTTTTTGATTGATGTGAAGGTGCTTTTCCTTTTGGGACCATCTGCCCTGAATGCACCTGTCCTTCATGTGCGCCCCCCATGCGTAATCTGAGGCGTCTGTGGTTATGACTTGTTTTGCTTGAGGCTTGCAGAAAGGAAGGCCTGTGTTTACTTGACATGCTTGGGCCCACCATAGAAATTCCTTTTGTAGACATGGAATTATTGGTATAATTGCTTCCAAGCTGTGACTGTGTTGAGACCATAGATTTTTTAGGTACCATTGAAGTTTCCTCATATGCAGCTTTGCACATGGGATTAGAAGAATGCAAGATGCCATGAATCCCAGAGCCTGCAGGATTTTCCTTGCAGTAAGCCTGGTACTTTTTGCTAGTGTTTTGAAGTACTGAGATAATTGCCCTTGTTTTTCTGACGTAAGGTATGCCATCTGGGTGTTTGTGTCCAAGCTGGCACCCAGGAAGGTTATTTTCTGAGATGGTGTTTGCCTTGATTTCTCCTTGTTGATGGTGTATCCCAGAGAAAGCAGTAACCGTGTCACATATGCCAGATGTTCCAGTAGTATGTGTTTGCTGTCCGCTTGGATCAGGCAGCCGTCCAGATAAGGGTAAATTTGTATCCCTTGAAGTCTGCAATAGGCAATCACTGATGCCAGGCACTTTGTGAATACTCTGGGCAGTAGATAAGCCAAAGGGCAATGCAGAGAATTGATAGTGGATTGAACCTGCAAGAAATCTGAGGTATCTTCTGCAGCTTTGTCTGATTGGGACATGCAGGTATGCCTCCTTGAGGTCCAATGTTACCAGCCAAAACTCCTTGCCCAGCATGGGAAGTAGTTGCTGTAATGTGAGCATCTTGAATTTTGGTACGAGTAGAAATGTGTTTAGGATGGATAAGTCCAGAATGGGTCTCCAGTCGGTTCCTTTTCTTGGTACCAGGAAGAGCCTTGAATAAAAACCTTGACCTTGTTGGTGCGTAGGTACCTTTTGTATAGCTCTCATGTTTAGGAGCTTTGAAATTTGCAGTTGTGCCTCTACCCTTTGATTTTGTGGTAGGTTTGGCATGCCTCTCATTTTCGGAAGAGTGTGAAATGAAATTTGTAGCCTCTATTTATAATGTCCAGTATCCATTTGTCTGTTGTGACAATATGCCAATTGCTTGCAAATAATGCTAGTTTCCCTCCCAAAGGTGCTGCCAGCTGAGATTTGCTTGGCATGAAAATGAGGGAGTCATTGGGTTTGCTTCCTGTATTGTTGTGCACTGTCTTCACCACCTCTTGGTGCTGGAGATTGCCATTGTCTGCCTCTATATGATCCTTGTGATTGCCCTCTGCACCTTGTGCGTCTGTATCTACCTCTTTGGGGCTTGTCAGTGGCTGGAAAGGACCAGTTTTTTGAAGGCCAATTCCTGCTAAATCGTGGTGGCTGGACCTGTAAGAAAGCTTTGACAGTTTGCATAGATTTGGCTTTTTCTTCCATTTTTCGTAGTATATCCTCAGCATTAGTACCAAAAAGTACATCCTTTTGTAAAGGAGCATCAAGAAGTTTAGCTTTCATATGATCAGGCAAATTTTGTTCCCTAAGCCAGGCATGTCTGCGAATGACTGATCCTGTAGCAGCCGCTCTACTGGAGGCCTCTAGAGCATCATAACCACATTGTAAGGTGTGTTTACCCACTTGTTCCGCACTATGCATCATATCCTGTAACTCTTTTAAATCTGGTTGTTCAGGTTGAGACATTTTGTTTTTTAATTGTGATAACAGGAACTGTTGATATTTAATCATATGAAACTGGCAGTTTAAGGTCCTCATGGCTAGGGTGGCCGAGGTATATACCTTCTTACCCCACCTTTCTAGAGATCTAGATTCCCTTTCTGCAGGAAGTGGATTCTTGGCAGTGGAGGCCTTTAATCCCTTAGGGCCTTGTGAAATGGTTTCAGGGTCAGCATTATGGCCTTTGTAGAGAAATTGGTGAGAACTGGGTACTCTGTAATATCTATCAGGCTTTACTGGTGCAGGAGGCAGAGAATCAGGATTAAGACAAGCCTCCGAATATACATCATCCAGTACCTCCAAAACAGGGGGTATAGCCAGAGGTCTGTGCTGAGGTAACCAAAGAAATTCCCTAAGTCTTTTTTTGGAATCTGAAAAGTCTTGACCTTCCCAATGGAAATGTTCCCTCATGGTGTGCAAGGTTTCCCCAAAAGAAAAATCCTCAGGGGGGGATACAGAAGGAATGGACTGTTCTGCATCCGAATCCTCAAAAGGAGAGTAAGAGTGTTCCTCTGCATCAGAATGTTCTGATAAAATGGATCCCTGATCAGAAGAGGGGGATTCTTCCTCCACTCTGGGTCTCTTGTCAGGAGGGGGCTGAGAACCTCTGATAAGAGTTATTAGGTCCTCAGCCATTTTAAGCATCTGTTTCTTAGGCATGGGTCCAGGAGATGGGCCTTGAGCAGCAGGCCTAGTGTGAGGCCTGGCTGTTTTGGATTTAGTAAAGGCCTTAATAGAAAAAGAAGATGAAGGCCTAAATACACCATGGGTGGAGGTGGATCTGTCCACATTAGTAGGCTCGACATAAGCCGGGGCTTCGGTTGTAGTCTGGGAAAGGGCCGATGAGCCAGCGGTCTCGGGTACAGAAGACACCGCCAAAGGAGTGTTGTCGGTAGTCAGGGACTGCAAAGGCGTCTCGCTGAGAACCGGACGTGTAGCCTGTTTCGGCGTGGTGTCGGTGGAGACCGCGGGCCTCGCGTGTCGGTCCTTTTCCTTGCGTTTTTTGGATAAAACGGTAGTCGGAGTGTCCGACGACATTTTATAGTCAAAAGCTTTACCAAAAAAGTGTTGGGCGAACTCCGCCCGACGCTTGATAGTGTGTTTATTGAAGGTAGCGCAAAAGCGACAGCCCGAGACGTCGTGGTCTGGGCCCAAACAAGGTATGCAAAGGGAATGGAAATCCTTATGCGGTATTTGCTTCCCACAAGAAATACAATTATTAACTTTTTCTGACATCGGTCTGAGGCAAGAAAAGTTTCCCAACGGGGTACTTAGCTTTAGTGAAGACTTCGGTTCCAAATATTTTCGTAATTCAGGAGCTGGCCGACCGGCACTTGCGAACTGCTTCTGCTTCGGGCACCGCGCGGCAAAAAAGACTGAAGAACATGGCGTCGGCTGTGTCTTATATACTCTGGCCTTCCTGACGTCAGAAGAGTAAGCGACGACAACCGACGCCGGACCAAGACTTTGGAATTCGGCCGACCGAGGGACCGCCTGACGGCTGAAAACCCATCTGTGATTACTGCAGCTGTATGCACGATGAACATCAAACCGCTTCCAGTTGCTGGTGTACAACTTCCTAGTGGAATCTTTATGAGAGGATACAAGAATATGCTGTACCTCCGAGGAAAAATTGTGTGACCTAAGTTGAGAATCAGAGCAGCCAAGCTGTCGGTCTGAGGGAATGAAGAGAGGGATGAAGAGCCACTGACGAATGTGTCAGCAGATCTGGCACCGGGTCCAGAATCCAAGGTTCCTCAAGTTGAAAGTGTCGGAGGAAGGGGAACCAAATCTGCAGAGGCCAAAACTGGGCTATTAAAATTACAGTCCTTCCCGAGGCTTTGGCTTTCTGTAAGAATTTCGGGATCAGGGGAGTTGGTGATGCTGTACGAGCGAGTCCCTTGAGTTGTCCCCTGGTGGGGGATTCAGTGCAAAGTAGCTTCTGCATTTGGCATTCATAGGGGAAGACTGCGGTGGCGTTGTCGCCTCACAGCAAGACGTTGTGCCATTCGATTCTCAGCTAGAGCGTCTTCTGTGTGGAGACATGTGTGAATGGGCGTACCTTCGTTGAAGGTTGTGCGTTAGGGCTGGCAAACTCGGCACGTAAAAAATCTGCTGCCAATCATTAGCAGATCGGAGTTCCGCTTTAGCGACCCCTAACCGGGAAAAGCTGAAAGACACAACAACAAGGGGATGCAAACAGGTCGCAGCAAGGCTGGCCCCATCTGTGGAAAATCATCTCCACAAACTCTTTGAGGGACCACTCGTGCGGCAATAGAATGGCTCTGCTCAGTTTGTCCGTGATCACGTTGGATTTCCCCGGGATGTGTGTTGCTATCAGAAAGCGGCAGATGGGATACCGCCCACTGCCAAATTCTCAGGGCCTCTCGGCCTAAGGGGTAAGACTTGGTTCCCCCCCTGTTTGTTGATATACCAGACCACAGACATGTCTGTCTGGATCGCAATCGTCTCCAGGGGCAGAGTCGTGGAAGTGTTGCAACTCCAAAAGCACCGCTCTCAACTCCAGGACATTGATGTGTAAAGTACAGTTTTGTACCTACCATAAAAGTAGGTGTTCGAGTGTATACCCTGCTGCAGTCATCACACTTGGGTTATCCCGCCGTCAGGCGGTCCCGCAGTCGGCCCGAATTCCAAAGTTTTGGTCCGGCGTCAGTTGCTGTCGCTTCTTCCCTGACGTCAGCGAGCCAGGGGTATATAAGAGGCATCCGACGCCATTTTCTTCCGTTTTTCTTGCCCCAGATGTCAGGTGCCCCCAATAGGTAGGCAATATATAATATATATATATTAATATATATATTAATATATATATATATATATTAATATATATATATATATATATATATATATATATATATATATATATATATATATATATATATATATATATATATAATACATACAGTTATATAAAAATAAAACCATACCTTTAGGCACAAGCAACTACACCACAGAGGTAGCATAGGATAGAGTGGTAGAAATAAGTTCAGCTAGTTCAGAGGGGATGTAGGGAGGGTAACCTGGACTGCAGCAGGGTATACACTCGAACATCTACATTTATGGTAGGTACAAAACTGTACTATGTTCATCGTGTTACCCTGCTGCAGTCATCACACTTGGGTAGAATCCCAAAGCTAAGGATGGGAGGTGGAGTCAAACAGGGTTAGAGGAGGCTAGAAGGCCCTGCAAAACTGCAGTGGCGAAGCCAGCTCTAGTCTTAGAGTAAAGAGGTAAGTGGTAGTGTTTGGTGAAGGTGTGTACTGAACTCCAAGTTGCAGCTTCCAGAATATCCTTGGTAGGCACCACCCTGAGGAAGGCTGTAGATGTAGCTGCTGCCCTGGCGGAGTGGGGCCTAATGCTAGCAGGAACTGGTTTTCCATGGTGGGTGTAGCAAAAACATATGCAATGTCCTATCCATTTGGAAATGGTCTGTTTTGAGATAGCCTTTCCTTGTGATGCTGTAGCATAGGATACAAAAAGTTGGTCAGATTTTCTGAAAACCTTAGTTTTATCCAAGTAGTAAAGTAGTTGCCTGTGAATGTCCAAGGAATGCAGGAGTCTTTCTCCTTTGTTCTGCGGATTTGGAAAGAAGGTGGGTAAATGGATGGTTTGATTTAGAGCCACACTGGATACCACCTTAGGCATAAAGGAGGGGTTAGTTCATAGAGAAACTCTGTCTTGATGAAAAATGAGGAAAGGCTCTACCGCCATAAGAGCCTGAAGCTCTGAGACTCTTCTGGCTGAAGTAATTGCTAGTAGCAGGGCAGTCTTCCATGATACAAACTTTAAGTCAGCTGAGAAAGCTGGCTCAAAAGGAGGTAGCGTAAGTTTTTCTAGAACAAAATTGAGGTCCCAAGTTGGTGCTAGTGCTCTCCGGGGAGGCCTAATGTTTTTGGCCCCTCTGAGAAACTGCCTTAGAAGTGGATGTGAAAATAAGGGAGGATCCGTATTGTAGTGAGCTGAAATAGCTGAGGCGTGGATTTTAATAGATGAAAAAGAAAGACCTTTGTGCAACATCTCAGTTAAATATTGTAGAATCTGAGGTATGTCCTGCACAGGAGCGGCCTTAGGTCAGTTGGTGCCCTAGGCAAAAGGCCTCCATGGTGCCCCCCACCACACTACCTGGTGCCCCCATCCTGGTCTACCTACACAAGTAAATACTGAAAAAGTGCCCCTGCTAGAGTGGCACCCTAGGCGGCTGCCTAGTTGGCCTATGGTCCTGCAGAAGGGCATTTTGGCCTTTAGCTTGGTTCCAGGCGCAAAACCTTTTCCATTTGAGTAGGCTTTCCTAGTGCTGAGCCTCCTGGCCTCCAGAATAACATCCATAACAGCTTGTGAAAGAGGAGCTGGCTGGTTGCTTAGGAGATTTGCCATGCAGCCAAATTTAAGGTTTTCAGCTGGCTGTGTAGAATCTGACTGTCTTGCTGTGTGAGCAGATGAGAAATCTGTGGTAAAATCCATGGTGGGCCCTGGTCCATATTCCTTAATAGTGGGTACCAGTGCTGGCGTGGCCAGTCTGGGGCAATGAGCATCATTCGGGGTCTCTCCATCCTGACTTTCAGCACCTTTGTGAGAAGGGGCAATAGAGGGAAGGCATATACTGACAGTATTTTCCAACTGAATGAGAGTGCGTCCACTTTCCAAGCTTGATGGTGAAATGTCCTTGTGCAAAATTTTGTTAGCTGATAGACCTGTTTGCCAGCCCCCAAAACTATGTCTGGGTGCCCCCATTTTTGAGTTATCATTGCAAATACTTGTGGATCCAGTTTCCACTCGTGGGGATCCATGATGTTTCTGCTTAGGTCATCTGCCAATGTGTTCTTTTTTCCTGGCAGGTATTGAGCTTGTAATTGTACTTGATAAGCCAGTGCTGTGTTCCACAAGGTCATTGCTTGTTTGCATAGAGGGTAGGAGTGTGTACCCCCTTGTTTGTTTATGTACCACATTACTGTGGTGTTGTCTGTACTTATTATAAGCTGTCCTGGATGTAAGAGGTCCTTGAAGGCCGTCAGGGCATTCTGTACAGCTAGCATTTCTTTTTGACTTATGTGCAGATTTCTTTGATCTGCAGTCCATATACCTTGAACGCACCGCCCTGCCATGTGTGCTCCCCAGGCATAGTCCGATGCATCTGTTGTCATAGTTTGCCTGGCTGGGGGTAAGGTGAAAGGCTGACCCTTGTTGAGGTGACATGCCTGTGACCACCATAGAAACTCCTGTTGAAGGCAGGGAATGAGAGGTATCATTGTTTCCAAGCTGTGGCTGTGTTGAGTCCATACGCTTTTTAGGTACCATTGTAATTTCCTCATATGCAGTTTTGCAAATGGTATTAGTAGTATGCAAGATGCCATGAAGCCCAAGGCCTGCAGAATTTTTCTTGCAGGGAGTTGGGTCTTTGTTGCCATTGTTTTGAAGTATTGAGTTAGCTGTAGTTGTTTATCTGGCGTCAGGTAAGCCATCTGGGCCATTGTATTCAAGCTGGCACCCAGGAATGTCATATTTTGTGAGGGCACTAGTTTGGATTTCTTTTCGTTTACTGTGTACCCTGGGCAACTTAGAAGGTGTTTTACAAAAGCCAGATGATGTAAGAGTGTCCTTGCTTTCTGCTTGGATGAGGCAGTCCGTCCAGGTATGGGTATATTTGGATTCCTCTTTGTCTGCAGTATGCAATTACTGGTGCCAGGCATTTTGTGAAGACCCTGGGCGCAGTAGATAAGCCAAAGGGCAGTGCAGAGAATGGGTAATGGGTTGAACCTGCAATGAAGTGGAGGTATCTTCTGCAATTTTGTCAGATAGGGACATGCAGGTACGCCTCCTTGAGGTCCAACGTTACTAGCCAAGCTTTCTTGCCCAACATGGGAAGAAGCTGCTGTAGTGTTAACATCTTGAATTTGGATACTTGCAAGAAGGTGTTTAGAACTGAAAGGTCCAGAATGGGTCTCCAAGCATTGTCCTTTCTGAGGACTAGGAAGAGCCTTGAGTAAAATCCTTGGCCTTGCTCCTGTGTAGGTACCAGTTGAATGGCTCTCATGTCCATGAGAGCTGTAATTTGTTTTTGTGCCTCTGCCCATTGATTTTGTGGCAGGATTGGCATGCCTTTTATCCTTGGCAAGGTATGGAAATGGAATCTGTATCCTTGTGAGATAATGTCTAGGACCCATTTGTCCTTTGTGACGATGCGCCAGTTGTCTGCAAAAAGTGCTAATTTTCCTCCCAAGGGAGCTTGCCAAGAGAGTTCTTGCTTGGGAGTTTGAGGTTTAAGTCATTGTGTTTGCCTTCTAGTAGTTTGGGACCGGTCTTCTCCTCCCTTCTTTGTTGCAGTGCCCCATTGGCGAGGTTTGTAAGGGATTTGTGCTTGTCTTCTGCCCCTTAGGCGCCTGTATTTTACCCCTCTGTGGTCTGTCAGAAGCTGGAATGGACCAATTTTTTGTTGGCCAATTTCTGCTGATGCGTGGGGGCTGTACCTGTAAGAAATCTTTGACCGTCTGCATAGATTTTGCGTTATCCTCCATTTTCTTTAACACCTCTTCTGCTTTAACCTCAAATAAGACATCCTGCTGTAAGGGTGCATCTAGTAACTTTACTTTAACATGATCAGGCAGAGTTTGTTCCTTTAACCAAGCATGCCTACGTATAACAGACCCAGTAACAGCTGCTCTACAGGAAGTTTCCGAGGAATCAAATCCACATTGTAAAGTATGTTTGCCCACCTGTTCAGCTGCATGCAACAGATCCTGCATTTCCTTGAATTCAGACTGTTGAGGGTGCGTGCTCATCTTTTGTTTTATTTGAGACATTAGGAATTGCTGGTATTTAAGCATGTGAAACTGACAATATAGTGCTCTCATAGCCAGAGTAGCTGAGATGTAAACCTTCTTCCCCCACCTATCTAGTACTCTGGAGTCCCTTTCAGAGGGTACATGATTTTTAGCCATAGAAGCCTTAGCCCCTTTGGGACCCTGGGAGATTGTCTCTGGATCAGCAACAGGGCTTTTGTAAAGGAATTTGTGGGAGTCAGGCACTCTATAGTATCTATCTGGTTTGGCTGGAGCAGGAGGCAGAGAATCTGGATTTAGACTAGATTCTAAATAAACATCATCCACAATGTCTAAAACTGGGGGGATAGCAAGTGGTCTGTGCTGGGGGAGTAAAAGAAACTCTCGGAGCCTTTTCTTTGAGTCGGAGTAATCCTGACCTTCCCCGTGGAAATGTTCCCTCATGGTATGTAAGGTTTCCCCAAAGCAATAGTCTTCAGGGGTAGAAGCTGAGGGAATGGAATCTTCAGCATCAGAATCTTCATAAGGGGGAAAGGAGTAATCCTGTTCCTCAGAGGAGCCTGAGGAAATAGACACTATCAGAGGAGGCATAATCCTCCTCTTGTCTAGGCCTTTTGTCGGGGGGGGGGGGGTTGGGAACCCCTGATTAAAGAAATCAAATCTTCAGCCATTTTAAGCATCTGTTTCATAGGCATGGGGCCTTGAACTGGAGACTGAATTGCAGTCTTTTTTGGTTTTAGAGGAGTCTTAAGCTTAGCATAAGATTGTATGGTGAGAGTAGTTGGTCTGAAGACACCTTCTGAAACTGAAGGCGTTTCTACAGCACCGGCTTCTCCTTCTGCAATGTCGTCGGTAGGGCTTAAAGAAAATGGCTGCGTCGGCCTAGAACTCTCTGCTAGAGAATCCGTAGTGGTCTGGGGTTCCGATTCTGCGGTAGCCAGGGGCTGCGTAGGCACCTCACTGAAAACCGGAGGACCGGCCCAGCCGAGGCCTCGGAGTCTGGCTTGGATCTAGGCTGCCTGTCTATCTTTGCGTTTTTTATGCACACCGGTAGTCGGTTGCTCCGACGGCATAGTGTAATTAAATTTCCTACCGAAGTAGTGTCGTGCGTAATCAAAGCATCACTTTATAGTTCGCTTATTGAACCTAGCACAAAACCGACAACCAGTGACGTTGTGGTCTGGGCCTAGGCAAGGTATACAATAAGAATTAAAGTCCTTATGAGGTATTTGTTTCCCACAAGAAATGCAATTGTTAACTTTTTCTGACATCAGACTACTGAAGCAAGAAAAGGTTCCCCAACGGGGTACTTAGCTTTGAAGACTTCAGACTGAAACTCTATTCGAAAATCTCAGGAGTCGGCCGACCGGCACTTGCGAACTGCTTCTGCTTCGGGCACCGCGCGGCAAGAAAAACTGAAGAAAATGGCATCGGATGCCTCTTCTATACCCCTGGCGCACTGACGTCAGGGAAGAAGTGACAGCAACCGACGCCGGACCAACACTTTGGAATTCGGGCCGACTGCGGGACTGCCTGACGGCAGGATAACCCAAGTGTGAGGACTGCAGCAGGGTAACACGAACATCTGTGACTCTGTCTCTGACCACGTGCCTTGGACAGTTCTTCCCCGAAATAGCCCCCCTCCACCCTATCAGAGACGTGTCTGTGGTCACCGTGGCTGATGGCGGGGGAAAAACAAATGGCCGACCTACTGTTACCTGGTGGCTGGTCAACCACCAAAGAAGATCCTTTCTGCAAGAATATGTAATCATTATCAAGAACAACATCGGAAGTTGTTGGTAAGACCACTGGGTGAAAAGCAACCACTGAGGTATTCTCATGTGCATACGCCCCATAGGAACTGCTATAAGTGTAGCTGCCATGGTACCTAGTAGTTTTGACACTTGAGAGGTTGGTACTTTTCTCCGCCAGCATGTCTAATACCTGGTTTCGAAGAGTGGCTATTCTGTCTCGAGGCAATTTTACCATGGCGGTGGTGGTGTCCAAGTCTGCTCTGATAAAGGAGATACGCTGCGATGATGATAATGCAGACTTGTCGAAATTTATGGTTATTCCTAACGGAGAGCACAGGTTGACAGTGATTCCTGGATAAAATTAGTTGATGCCTGGAGGTGGCACTAAGGAGCCAGTCGCCCACATACAGAAACACTCTTAATCCTAGATGCCTCAGGTGAGCTGTAACCACTACCATGCATTTGGTAAACACTCTGAGGGTTGTTGCAAGGCCAAAGGGCAGTGCTCGGAACTGGTAGTGACTGGCTCCCAACCTGAAAACGCAAGTGATCTCTGGATGGTCTGGCCATTTTGATACGATAGTACACATCCTTGAGATCTATACAGCACATCCAATCACCCGTTCCTAGGAATGGAAGTATCGATTGAAGCGTGACCATCCGGAACTTCTCTTTCTTTACAAAGGTGTTGAGTCTGCTGAGGTCAAAAGTGGGCCTCCAGTCACCTGTTATTTTTGGAACTAAAGAATCTGGAGCAAGTTCCGGATCCTATCTTGTCTGCTGGAACTGGCTGGATGACTTTTCCTGCAGCCTCTGGATTTCTATGGCTACTTGATCCCTTAGACTGGGTGGAACGTCTGGGATTTTCCTTCAAACAGGTGGGGGTTCTAAGAACAGAATGATGTAACCTCTGGTAACGATGATTTGTACCCAAGAATCTTTTGTAATACCTAGCCAGGCATCTGGATACAAAGACAAGCGACCCCCAACTGCCTCCAGAGTAGGACAGTTGGGCCCCCTTTCAGGAGCGCTGGTAGAGCTTGCCAAAGAACAAATCCCTGTTGCCCTGGTTTTGCGGACCCACTCTGCCGCCGGGGTGGTGACTTCCATTATTACCCCCTCCTCTGCCCCTGGAGGGGGGTTCCCCACGTGTGTTCTGGAAAGCTCCTGGGGACTTCCGTTACCACATTTTTCCAATTTTTTGCCCATGGGGGTACGGTCTAGTAGGGGGTGGAAAAACAGACTCCCAAGTCAGACAGTCTTTCCATCCTGCTCACACCTAGTGAGAGTCTCCTTGACTTTGGGCCCGAAAAGGGACGAGCCATCAAATGGGGCATTAAAGAAGACTTGAAGGCTTCTGCAAAGGAGCATAAGCGCATCCAGGAATGTCTGCGAAGAGCTATTGCTGAACCCGCTGCCCGACTCGAACCTTCAGCTGCATAAGAAATGAGCCGCATGGATGAGTTAACTATGGAATTAAGGGTATTAAGCTGTTCTGTCACCTTCTCAGAGACACCTCCATCTGTACTACGCTGCAGAGTATCTCCAAGCTCTTTTAGATCTCTTTGAAGACAGGTAGAATGAGTCAAGTAGTTGAGCGATCGCATAGCAGAAGTCGCCAAACTAAAGATGCATTTCCCATAACTGTCCATAGTCCTGGAATCCCTATTAGGAGGATGAACAGTAGAAGAGGTTTCAGACATCTTTCCTGGTGGCCGCCGCCACCACCACCATGGCATCAACTGGCAATCCCTTGGTGAGGAGCATTTTATCCTGGGGGGACATAATAAACTTATTGGGCCTCCAAGGGTCTGGTTCCATCGTAAGAGGAGACTCCCACGTCCTTCGAGCAACCAATTCCATTAGTTCAAAGGGTGGAGTCACCCAGGAGGTGGAAGGTTGAGAACCAAAGGCCTTCAGGAGCACCAACTCATCCTCAGTAGGGCTAACGGACTGCCAGCCACCCCTCTGCTTAAGGACTTCAAGGATATCAGCAAAGGAGATATCCTCCAAGGGGGACCATGGGGACCCTTTTGACTCCTCTAGGTCAGTGTCTGATGTAAGGGACTCCTGTGGGGAGTCAAAGTGAATCCTCTTGCAAAGTTTCTTCCTGGGAACCTCATCAGTGGGAGCTTCCGGTGTGGTCTCAGTAGAACATGGGTCACCCAATGGCGTTACCTGAAGCTCTGGGTCTCGACGCTTCATGGGGGCCTGCGATGTAGAGATAGAAAGTGGCACTTTAGGGGAAGTGGAAGATTGCCCTGATGACGTGAGAATCTTGGCAGACATAACCCTCATCATAGCATCGAAGGCTTCACTGTCCCGACCCGAAGAAGCTGCCAGTTCCAAGGAAGATGGGAACCTCCCCGGCACCAAAACAGTGGGCTCCAACCCAGAGGAAGGAGCCGAACTCATCCTCGGCGAAGCTCCAAGAGGAAGGGTCATAACCGAAAAATCAGCCCCCCCCGGAGCTGACCAGAGACTGTCGGCTCCCAGACTCCTCAAACAGCACCGAAGTAGTCCAGGTTGACGGAGCCGATGGCACTTGAACAGGCCTCGGCTCTGAAGGATCCACGATCATCAGTTCCCCTTCCTCCAGCTCCAAAGGCCCTGCTCAGAGGAGGAGCAGTCACAGCAGGTATGGTCTTCGGCTCCGAAACCGGTTGGGTCGAAGTCAATAATAATTTAGCCAGTGCCAGATTCTCGAGAAGCCTCTGCACCACATGGTCCACATCCACATCAGAGAGGGATCTCGAAGAACAAGTCAAAGGAATGGATAAAGCCACCGACTGCAGAACTGGTGACCTCAAGGTTTCAGAGATCGGTTTCAACACCGGGGACCGGCTCTGAAACACTGGCTCGGTGCACAGCTCCGAAGACTGCGAAACCGGTGACCACACCTTAACAGCAAGGCTCGGAGTCGAAGACTTGGGCTCTGAGGAAGCTTTAGAGGATTTCGACCCCTTCGAAGACTTAGAAGTCTGGTCAGCCTTGTCCAAGGACTCTTGGAATTCTGGTTTTAGCAACCCTCTGTCCACTAGTTTTCTTCTATGCTCCAGTAACACCCTGCTACTAAAGGAGTGGCAAATGGAGCAATCCTCCTGGAGATGGACTGCCCCCAAACAATACACACAGCTAACATGTCAGTTAGTGACATCTTCTGCCTGCACTTTGGACATTTTTTAAACCCAGACTTTTAACACAGCACACAAACAACTCTACAATATCTACAACACATATATACATAGTTTTAAACTATCTATAACTCCACTATAAAACTAAGTATCACAAAGGATAGGGAATAAACTAAAGCACAAACTAAAGCACGGCCAAAGGGCCTAAGAGCAACAGCTCTTAAAAGATGAAAAACTCGTCAGCAGAAAGGCATGGATAAAGCCTAAAGAAAATTAAGGTTAACTAGCCCCAAAAAAACACACTCTAGCAAGACAACACACAAATTTTTAAACTATAAGTAATATAAGACATATACTGACCCGAGCTTTATCGACCTCTGATCTGTCGCAGCGGCAAACTAGACCTGAGGTGAGAGAGCATCATGGGATAGGGACTGGGCCTCGAGCTACCCTAAGATCTTGAGCTTGGAAAGCGGACGACTCTGAGCCAATGGATCAGCCCCGTACCCATGTATAAGAATGAACGTGAGACTGAACAACTTCACATCTAACCTTAAACTACCAAATTTTTATAAAGTAAAATCTTTCCTAACAGAATACGCATGCAAGACTATAAGCTCAAACCCATTTACTCCCTGGTCCCGTGTACGTTTCATTAACTCCCACTGAACTACAGTTCTCTCATATTGCTAAAATGGAGCAATCTTATAATAAGATTGCAAGTAACTATTATTAACCAACCACATCACCCTCTTTTATGGCTGGACATATCTATCGACTGGCCTATTATTATATTAACATTGTCCATAACATCCTCTATACCCCAGATAAATACCCTGACACCAGCAAGTTGTTAAACTGCTACACTCACTCCGAAAAACTGTGTTCACTGAACCAACATCTAGTACTCACTCAAAAATCTAAAATTCATGATGACCATCTTTACTCTGTATACGTTTCTAAACTACAGAACTCAATTCCAGTAGGTATCAAAACATCTCAATTTAAAATCTCTTTGCATGTGTGACTCAATAAAATGGTCATTCACTTGTAACAACTACATTACTAGGACCTCCTCTTATTCAAAATCTAACTATATCTATAAATTACAGTCCAGGTAAAGCCATATAACAAAACAGTCATACCCTTATCCCAAACCCCTAAGTCCCCTCCTCACGCAGTTAAATCAAACATAAATCACAAAACTCCCACAATTTTACTAACGTAATCTCCTACTTACAGGTCTTAATTAAATTCAACTGTTTGGATAAAATCTACACTTGCCTTATTTGCTGTCTCTGCACTAAAATTATAGTGGGAGTGTGTGCACTAAAATTATAGTGGGAGTGTGTGCACAGACTGTAAACCAATACTGAATGTTCTACGGATGCGTGTGAGACTTTTACATGCTGTACATACTATGTTCAGTACATTTCTCTTGACATTAGTCCTGGATGTTTGCTCATTCAAATGCATGTGAAGTCGAGTTTTAATCTTCAGGCCTCCAATTAAAAAGGGGCTTTGCCCAGTGGAGTTTTCAATGTAAACGAACACAAATTAAATAAATTAATGTACCAATTAACATGCATTGCTAGGTACATAATGCAGCACCACTCCTTCCTTAAACTGCACAAAGCTTAATGTTAATGTTGGCTGAGCTGAACTGCCATAGTCCCAACAAAAGGGTCCTCGTTGGTAGTAGCATCTTCTCACCGACAGCAAAGGTCAACCTCACAAGATTTCAGTTTCCTCTGATGGGATGACAACCTACTACAGGTATGCTCTGCATATGTTATACAATTCCCCACCCTGAAGGGTACTTGTATACCACAATTCATATATTGACCACTTTACACAGAGTGCAATATAGGTTGGCACACTACAAATTTTAATAGCAATGTAGGCTTATTCTGAACAGGTGGACACGTGCTAGTAACATTTCTGGGAAACCTATCGGGATACTCACTTGTAAACTGCACTCATGTTGTGCTTTTAGGTATAAAGGTAACAGAAATCATTTTAAATCGAGTTGCTGGCTACTGAGACTTGTCTGCATATATCAACTGGACATAAGCTGATTTAAGTATATTTGCTGCACTTATTTAAGATTTGAGTGAGTAAATATTGTGTGTCTTGGATTCAGTAAATATTGTGCGTCTCTGAATCTCTGCAGTAGTTCCCCACCCACCCTCCCTGTTTCTTGTTGTGATGTTAATCTTGGTGGCTTTGGAATTGCCCGCCCCTGCTGTAAATCACTTTTTGCACACTCCTCCTGGACCCATCTCATTCGCTCACTCAACCAAGTACAGTGAGATCATATTTTGATTTTGGATACTCTTACCAGTCACATCTCCTCTGCAGTGTACAGAGAGAGCACTTGGGAAGGGCATTCCCCTATAGTATCTTAATCTGCTCCGTTTCCTCCATCTCAAAAAAAAAAATAATATTTTTTTTTGCACTTTAACTGCCTTACTGTATTTTTATACCTTATTTTGCTTTTGCCTCTTTTAAAAGTACTCAATTAAATTTATTCTGCTGCTTTTATTACTGCTTGTTAGTAGCTTGATTAAATTGTAACTGTTATTCTAAGGCCCTTGGTTTAAGCACTTGGGCTTCAAACCAACTGTTTTACATTAGGAAGGTTTGTGGTCTGCAATGTTGTGGCAGGACAGGTAGTGTACATCCTTCTAAGTTGGGAACTGCTGATTGAAGGCTCAGTGTCTGTTATTCTAAAAGTGTATTAGTTCTGGGTTAAGTGTATTAGTTCTAGGTTAAGGACTTGGGCTTCAGGCCAGTTATTTTACATTAAGAAGGTTTGTGGTCTGCACTCTTGTGGGAGGAGAGGCTAGATTCTGCCCTTCTGAGCTGGGAATTTCTGGTTACAGGCTTATTGCGCATGCGTACTTGAACTGTTTCTTTCTGAAATCAGTACACCTTATTTGCTGTAGCATAGACAGATTCAGGCCGGCTGGATCTAGCTTTGTTTGTATGAATTGTGCACTGACCCAGGCCATCTTTTTTGGAGAAGGTTTCTCTGTAACCTAGTGGCAGGACTGTGCAGTTAGAACTTGTCGGATTGAAGACTGCTGGAACAGAGCTCAGTTTTAAGCTTTTTAACTGGTCAATTGGGTAAAGTGTTGTATTGATTGTATCTGCTCTATTTTATGGGAAAAAAAAAAATATATATATATATATATATATATATATATATATATATATATATATATATATATCCAACAAATAGTGCCAAAGTAAACTCAACCAAAATCCGAAAAGAACACACCACGTAGCCAATATCCTCCAACCTCAAACCACACTTTATTGTGTACAACAACGTGAATAGTTAAGCGCTTTCGTCAGTTGACTTCATCAGAACAATAGTAAAAGACAAACACACTCTTATATATACCTACAATCCTCATTAGTCCTAAAATACCATCAATTAAACAATTAATTCTTAAAGGAAATTTATACAAAAATATATATATATTTTTAAAAATACTTATATATGTTGTATGTATAATGAATTTAAACATCATAAATAAAACTACAAAATATGTTATATATATATGTACATTGAGCATGTTGATTGTAAAAGAATAAATAATAATGATAAAAAGAGAGTAACCCTCTAAAACATGATGTTAATCATAATTTGTAAGCTCTATACTTGAGCTCAGGTTTGATACTGGTATGATCGTTTAGTCCAGGGTAAACTGTGGCATTCAGTTCTAATTGCCACTTTACCTCTGCCCTTAGAAGTTTATTAGTCCAATCCCCACCTCTAACATCCTTACCTACCACTTCCAAAATACCAAACTGGAATTTATGCTCAGGAAATCTTTGAATGTGTTTAGACAATGCATTTTATCATCCTTCTTGGAAATACTGTATAAATGTTCATATATCCTCCTACGTAACTTTCTTTCTGTTTTTCCTACATAATAATTCTTGCACAGTTGGCACAAAGCTAAGTAAACAACTCATGAAGTGTTACAAGTCCCTGCTCTGAGCTTCACCTCCATATTGTAGGGTCCTAGTTCTAATGTAGGGGTTTTTAATATATATTTGCAATAATCACAGTTACCACATGTTGTAGTCCCTCTATTGTTATCTTTCCCAACTTTACCATGATTTTCAAATAAACTTTTCAAATTCCTATTAACTTTGTAAGTAAAGAGGGTTGATTACCAACTGTAGACCATATTTCCTGATTGGACTTAAGAATTGACCAATTGCTCATAATAACATTCCTAACTTGAGAAGATGTTTCACCCTCAATTAACACCATAGATTTGGTGTAGTCAATATTAGTACTACTACTTTCTACCAAGGGAGTATCAGTGGTCCCGAGTAAAGGTTTGAACCTCAAACCCCATTCCCTAACCACTTGTTCCTTAATATCCATTACAAATTTCATAGGATACCCCCTAGCTGTAAACATACCCACCAACTTGTCTATCTCAGATGTCACTATTTGTCCCTTAACTATGTTCCTCTTAACATAGTGTGGATGACAGCTTGTAAATGCAAGATAATCATTGGAGAAGGTGGCTTTCCTATAAACACTAGATTGAAAGCAACCTTTAACAAAATCCTTAAATAAGAATACATCCAAGTAGTTTATACTAGAGGTCCCATAAACACCAGTAAATTTAAAATATTCACATCTAGTGTTAAGAAATTCCAAAAATTTATTATGAAAACAGTCAAGCCTCCACAATATAAATAGGTCATCCAAAAACCTTAAATAAATCAACCACTTGTCTTTAAATGGGCTTGCAAAAATAAAATTAGTCTCCCATTTGTAAAAAACCAAGTTGGCAAAAAGGGGGGCACAACTGCTGCCCATTGCAACACCCGCAATTTGACGAAAAAATTCTCCTTCGAAACTAAAGTAATTGTTTTTTAAAATTATTTCCATTAAAACCATAATAAAATTAATCATTGTGTTATTTAAATTAGTTCTTTCAACCAATGCTTCATGGAAACACTCTAAACCCTTGTTATGTGGTATAGAAGTAAACAAATCCACTACATCTATAGTGGAAAAACATACTTCTTCACTATAAAATTCTTGCTTAATTCTTTTAAAAATCCCATAATCGATTAGTATATGTTCTATGGGCAACAAGCTTTTCATAACCATACGGTCCACAAACACCCCAAGGGTAGGTCACACTGTTTTGTCCAGCAATAATCAACCTATAAGGAGGGTCACTGATATTCTTGTGAGTCTTAGGTATCCCAAAAGCAATAGGAATAATAGGTTTCTCAATCTGTAAGAAGTTATAACATTCTTCATTAATCACCCCTTGAAGTAAGGAATCTTCTAATAAAAACCTAATCTTACTACAAGCTATGTTAATCTGATTTCTAGATACACATTCATATTTGTTATCATCCTGTAACATACAAAAAATCTTATTATTATAATCAATTTTATTAACAACAGTCATACCACCACCCTTGTCCGGCTTCATAAACCTTAGATTTGTGTTGTTCCTAAACTGGTTTAAAACAGATTTCTCCTTCATAGTTAAATTAAAATACTTGGGTTTGTGTTCCTTGGATATCTTATATATTTCCTGACAACATATCTTTTCAAAAGTATTCAACAGTGGGTGTAGAGGAGGGTTGAAACAACTCCTTTTCTTTAAATCAAATCTAGTTCCCTCTATACATGTGTCCCTATTAGAATCTTTAAATAAAAGGCCCAAGTTAAGTTTTCTTACAAAGAGTTTTAACTCAGTTAAGGTGTCACTAACCCTTACTTTGTTAGAGGGTACAAATTTTATACCTTTCATAAATAAGTGAAAACATCTTTTTCAATGTTGATACCAGCATAATTAAATATCTTGAAGCCCTTGTATGTACACAGTAGTCCATCAAATTCATATCTTATAGAGCTGGAGTCAACATACTCCGAACCCACCCCACTACCTACAACTAGGGGTAGTGGTTCTTCTTCCAGCTGGTTGGACCTCTGTAACTGTTTTTCCTCCCCACTGCACCTTGAACTCCTAAAAAAACCTGGTCTTCTCTAAAACTGTTTTTGTGTTGTAGTCTAGCAGACCTTCTTAATGGGGGGAATTCTGAATCATATGTATTGGTCCCATCCCTCTGTCTGTCCCCAGGTGCTGGCCTTCTAGGTACTCCGTCATTAACCTGAGAATTCCCCACAATATCCTCACCATCACAATATGCCTTAGGCAAAGGATATGCAATATTGTGTTTGTATTCATATTCATCCCGGAGCAGTTTTTTCTTTTTTTCTGTCAAATTGCGGGTGTTGCAATGGGCAGCAGTTGTGCCCCCCTTTTTGCCAACTTGGTTTTTTACAAATGGGAGACTAATTTTATTTTTGCAAGCCCATTTAAAGACAAGTGGTTGATTTATTTAAGGTTTTTGGATGACCTATTTATATTGTGGAGGCTTGACGGTTTTCATAATAAATTTTTGGAATTTCTTAACACTAGATGTGAATATTTTAAATTTACTGGTGCTTATGGGACCTTATGGGACCTCTAGTATAAACTACTTGGATGTATTCTTATTTAAGGATTTTGTTAAAGGTTGCTTTCAATCTAGTGTTTATAGGAAAGCCACCTTCTCCAATGATCATCTTGCATTTACAAGCTGTCATCCACACTATGTTAAGAGGAACATAGTTAAGGGACAAATGGTCCGTGGTGTAAGAATGTGTTCAAACAAAGATTTAGTGACATCTGAGATAGACAAGTTGGTGGGTATGTTTACAGCTAGGGGGTATCCTATGAAATTTGTAATGGATATTAAGGAACAAGTGGTTAGGAATGGGGTTTGAGGTTCAAACCTTTACTCGGGACCACTGATACTCCTTGGTAGAAAGTAGTAGTACTAATATTGACTACACCAAATCTATGGTGTTAATTGAGGGTGAAACATCTTCTCAAGTTAGGAATGTTATTATGAGCAATTGGTCAATTCTTAAGTCCAATCAGGAAATATGGTCTACAGCTGGTAATCAACCCTCTTTTACTTACAAAGTTAATAGGAATTTGAAAAGTTTATTTGAAAATCATGGTAAAGTTGGGAAAGATAACAATAGAGGGACTACAACATGTGGTAACTGTGATTATTGCAAATATATATTAAAACCCCCTACATTAGAACTAGGACCCTACAATATGGAGGTGAAGCTCAGAGCAGGGACTTGTAACACTTCAGGAGTTGTTTACTTAGCTTTGTGCCAACTGTGCAAGAATTATTATGTAGGAAAAACAGAAAGAAAGTTACGTAGGAGGATATATGAACATTTATACAGTATTTCCAAGAAGGATGATAAAAATGCATTGTCTAAACACATTCAAACATTTCCTGAGCATAAATTCCAGTTTGGTATTTTGGAAGTGGTAGGTAAGGATGTTAGAGGTGGGGATTGGACTAATAAACTTCTAAGGGCAGAGGTAAAGTGGCAATTAGAACTGAATGCCACAGTTTACCCTGGACTAAACGATCATACCAGTATCAAACCTGAGCTCAAGTATAGAGCTTACAAATTATGATTAACATCATGTTTTAGAGGGTTACTCTCTCTCTTTTTTTATCATTATTATTTATTCTTTTTACAATCAACATGCTCAATGTACATATATATATATAACATATTTTGTAGTTTTTATTTATGATGTTTAAATTCATTATACATACAACATATATAAGTATTTTTTAAAAAATATATATATATTTTTTTGTATAAATTTCCCTTTTAAGAATTAATTGTTTAATTGATGGTATTTTAGGACTAATGAGGATTGTAGCTATATATAAAAGAGTGTGTTTGTCTTTTACTATTGTTCTGATGAAGTCAACTGACGAAAGCGCTTAACTATTCACGTTGTTGTACACAATAAAGTGTGGTTTGAGGTTGGAGGATATTGGCTCGTATATATATATATATATATATATATATATATATATATATATATATATATATATATATATATATATATAGACACACATACACTTATTTCTCGCCTTTCTGAACTAGTATAGTCCAGTTTTCTTGTTATTGCTGAATCCAGGGTTGTGTTACAAGTTTCTGTGGTGCCATACCTTACTTGGATAGAAGGAAGTTTCTCTGTTCACCTGTGAGAGAGGGGAGCTTTGAGCAGGCTATCTGTCCCTGGAGGAGTGGTTTCAGCCCAGAAGTTGGTAGTTTATTGGCCTTTTTGGGCTAATTTTGATTGTATCTGCTCCATTTTCTGAAAAAAAAAAAATGATATACTTGTTTCCCACCTTTCTGAACTGGTATAAGTCCAGTTTTCAGGTTATTGCTGAATCCAGTGCTGTGTTACAAGTTTCTGTGTTGCCATTACCTTACTTGGATAGAAGGAAGTTTCTCTGTTCACCTGTGAGAGAGGGGAGCTTTGTGCAGCCTATCTGTCCCTGGAGGAGTGGTTTCAGCCCAGAAGTAAGTAGTTTATTGGCCTTCTTGGGATAATTTCTATCTCTTTCACTTCCCTGCTATAAAAACCTCATTTGCATTTGCAGTTTTTACGCTTGTATTCTACTCAGCAAGCGCCTTCCAAGTGTTCTGCAGAGTCTACAGCAGCAGAGAGACAAAAGAGTGACTTTAGAGTGATTAAGTATCAGTTTTCTGCTTTTCTTGCCGTCTTAACTAATTCTGCCTAAAACGCCAGTTTTTTTTTTCTTAGCGAATCTGTGATTTAAAAAAAGTTTGTTATTGTATACAACTCCGCACAGCTCCTCGTGGTGTCCTGCAGAGTGATACAGGCAACTGGTAGGCTACACACTCAAGTGCGCTAGCCGAATTAAAGCATTTACTGTGTTTCTGTACCTAATTTCTGCTACAAAAAAAAAATATATATATATCCTTGTTTCCCGCCTTTACTGAACTAGAATAGTCCAGTCTTCAGGTATTGCTGATCTCTGGGCTGTGTCATAGTTCCTGTGTTGCCCATATCCTTATTTGGATAGGGGGAAGCTGCTTTGTTCACCAGTGAGAGTGGGGAGCTCTGAGCAGCCTATCTGTCCCTTGAGGAGTGGTTCCAGCCCAGTAACTTGTAGCTTATTGGCCGTTTTGGGCCATTTCCTATCTCTTTCTAGCCCCCTGCTTTAAAGCCAGCTTTAGCACGCTTTTGTGCTTGTAATTTAAAGTTTGTCCTGTTTGTTGCATTTACCTGTTGAGGCTACACACTCAAGTGCGCTAGCCTGTGTTACATATTTATTGCATTTTACTGCTGTTTGCTGAAAAAAGAAAAAAAAAAAAAAATATCCTTGTTTCCCGTCTTTCCTGACCTAGACTAGTCCAAATACAGGCTTTGCTGTATTCTAGACTTTTGGAAAGTTCCTGTGTTGCCCATTTCCTTTCGTGGATAAAGGGAGGCTTCTTTGTTCATCAGTGGCAGTGGGGAGCTTAGAGCAGCCTATCTATCCCTGGAGGAGTGTTCCCAGCACAAGAATCTGGTAGTCTATTGGCCGTTTTGGGCCAATTTCTGGCTCTTTCAAGTCCCCCTGTATAAAACCCGCTTTGGCGGTTTTGCGCTTGTTACTACTCAGCCAAGCTCCTCGTGGTCCTGCAGAGTGGTGCTAGCAGCAGAGAGGCTAAAAGAGCGACTGCTAACCTGATAAAAGTGTTTTTTTTTTGCTGCTACTACCTGGGCGACTGTCCGCTCTAGCTAAACTGCAAGTACTTCTGCATTCCTGAACTGTTTTAAACCGTTTAAAGTTGTTTTTGCACCTGCACTTTTAAAGTTTGCCCTGTTTGTTGCATTTACCTGTTGAGGCTACACACTCAAGTGTGCTAGCCTGTGTTACATATTTATTGCGTTTTCCTGCTGTTTTTTGCAAAAAAAGAAAAACAAAAAAAAAAGTATCCCTGTTTCCCGTCTTTCCTGACCTATAGTCCAAATACAGGCTTTGCTGTATTCTGAACTTTTGGAAAGTTCCTATGTTGCCCATTTCCTTTCTTGGATAAAGGGAGGCTTCTTTGTTCACCAGTGGTAGTGGGGAGCTTAAAGCAGCCTATCTATCCCTGGAGGAGTGTTCCCAGCACAAGAATCTGGTAGTCTATTGGCCGTTTTAAACCAATTTCTAGCTCTTTCAAGTCCCCCCTGTATAAAACCCGCTGTAGCGCGGCTTTGCGCAATTTTGCGCAGAGCGCAGCATTGGGCAATGCCGCTTAATTGGGTTTAAACCATTCTCGGCTCCACAAAGTCTGCTCTTCACTTTTTCCCTTAGAACTGATCTAGTTCTCAAACACGCTATTCCTACTCTAAAGCCTGGCACTTGCTCACTAAAGCAATTATATAAGTCAGCACTAAAAAATTAAAACCACTACACCCTCACAAACTCCCCTTGAGTACCTTGTTCCCCATTGGCCCTTTTTTCAATTATAAAGGAATTCCCAATACTATTCTAGCATGTCCAAATGTCAGTTGTCAATCTCCTCTCCGGTCCAGCTGGTGAATCCTGAGGCAATGTTACAACTGCCTCATGTACACAGACAACCCTCTCCTCCTCCCAACAAATTCCAACACATGTGAGAGATGCAACCATATAGCCAAACTGGAGGCTAAGCTCTCTCAACTCAGTACTGACGTAACCAGTCAGGAGGAGAAGGAAACCACACTCACTACAATTCCAGTCTCACACAGACCTACCACGACAGCAAACCAAACATATAAACACACAAAAACATACTCAGAGACTCTAAATAAAAATCTGCCTAAGCAACAGAGACCTCCAAAGCAGGCACCCAAGCAACCGCTACCCCAAAACAAAACACGTGCAACACATAGCTCACAAAGCCAGTGTGCCGAACAGTCACAGCCCTTAAGGCTAAACAACACACCTGATATACTTGTAATAGGTGACTATAGTCAGGCACAATGACGTCCTGCTCACCAGGCTGAACAAGGAGAAGGTCACGGTGAGCTGCCCGTCGGGCGCTAGGATCCGCCACATAACACAAGCACCAAGTTCACTCCAAGGCAAGTACAAATATGACTCAGTCATTGTCCATGCTGGTGTGAATGACCTGAGACGTACCTCCCTGGACTACATGAAAAGAGACAGAGGAGCTCTCTGAGCATGTGGCCCAGGCTGGTATGACCCTGACCTTGAGTAGCATCTTACCCTCACCAAGAATGATGCCACAATATGAAGACAAGATGATCAATTTCAACAATTGGCTTAAGTATTGGTGTCATTCAAAAGGGATCCAATGCCTGTCACCCTGGGATGACATGCTCAACAAGCCACGATGCTTCGCTTGGGACGGCTTGCACCTGTCACCCCTGGGCTTTCGGATATTGGCAAAGGCTCTTGCCACCCCCATAGTGCCTTTTTTAGGCAAGGCTCAAAAGACAAACCCACCTCCACAGGTATCACAACGGATAAGAAACTAAGAATAATACTACTCAATGCCAGAAGTCTAAACCTCATGATGCACGCACTCGAAACTCTCCTTAGCATGGAGAACATCGATATCTGTGCAGTAACAGAAACCTGGTTCAAGGCTGTCGAGAGCACCCCAGCACTACCAGGTTATACCTCATACCATGTTTTCGGCCCCACAACTTGGACCGAACCACAAAAGGAGGGGGGAGTATCAATATTCGTCAAAGATACCCACACCTCCAGGATGGTGGCAAAGCACGAAGCATCAGAGTCTATCCATGTGCAACTAACAGTGGGTAAAACTGCCTTCCAGTTTATAGCCTGCTACAGACCACCCTCCCAAACCCAGGAACCCCACTCGGCCTTCCTGAGAACACTGGAAAATATGAAGGTCTCTCCAAACACCATTATATTGGGCGACTTCAACTACCCAAACATAGACTGGAAGCATTACTCTAGCTCCAACACCCTAGCCCTAAGGTTCCTAGAATTTATAAACTCAAATGCTATGGAACAGCTTGTTACCACTCCCACAAGATGGGGAAAACATACTGGACCTGATCATCACCAACATGGGGATTCTATGCTCCAGACCAGAAGTGTATCCCTCACTGGTAAGATCAGACCATAAACTAATCTCACTAGATATTCACATCCCGACCCCAGCCCCTGCCCAGAAAACCACAGTGAAAAACTTCTCTAAAGCAAATTTCACACTCCACAAAACCGAAGTGGAATCCTTCAAAGCCCCCGGGCCTGTGGAAAATACGGCCCAGACCGCAGAACCCTTTATAAAACACATTCTATGGATCATGCAATCCCAAACAAAACCAAGACACAATCCTCCAAAGGCAGGCGTCCTGGACCCCAGCCATAAACAAACTACACAATAGGAGGAGGAAGCTACTACATGATAGAGCAAAATCCCAAAAAGGGAAGACATCTCTGATCAGTATTAACAAAAAACTACGAGCACTCATAAAATTGTCTAAGGCCAGCTTCGAGAGAAAAATTGCACAGGACACCAAGGATAATCACAAGGCTTTCTTTAGTTATGTTAGAAACCTGGGTGGAAATTCCCAGATATGCTCAGAATTAGTCCAAAATGACAAAAAATACACCGAACCCACAGACATTGCCAACATCCTAGCGGACAGGTTCAGCGCAAACTTCTCCCCCCCCCCTTCCCCACCAAAAGGGCAAATATCTATCCCAGTAGAGTGTTGCCCCCCTGACATCTCAGATGCTCAGGTAAGAGCCGCCCTCTCCAAAGCAAAAAACACAGCATCAATGGGACCAGACGATGTCCCGGACTGCGTCCTACATGAACTCCAAGAAGAACTAAACCCAAACATAAAACTACTGTTCAATCTCAGCCTTACTACAGGATATGTACCCAAAGAGTGGCGTACAGCAACAGTGGTCCCTCTCCACAAAGGTGGTGGCTCAACGGATCCTGGAAACTATCGCCCCATAAGCCTGACTAGCTTGGTCTGCAAAACTTTGGAAAGGATCATCATGGACCTCATAAATAAAGATATTGGGGACCTACAGACACTGGATCCTACCCAGTTCGGCTTTGTTAAGGGCGGATCCTGCCTCTTAAACCTGGTCGATTTCTTTGAAACAGTCACCAACAAGGCCATTGACGAGGGGAAGGTGGTCCACACAGCCTACCTGGACCTCGCAAAAGCCTTCGATACAATACCCCACTCGGGCATTATAGATAAGCTCACCAGCTTAAATATAAACCCCTATGTCACTAGATGGGTTGCAAACTGGCTCAAGGACAGAACCCACATGGTTAGAATTGCTGGAGCCATGTCAGACTCCAAACCAGTTCCAAGTGGCGTCACACAAGGCTCAGTCCTGGGACCTCTCTTGTTCGGTATATATTTCTCGGAGGTACAGGCCAACACGGAAGGACTGTGGCTGACCAAGTTCGCAGATGACTGCAAACTGGGCGCCATAGTCGACTCTCCAGCCGACACAAGCATCCTACAAAAGGGCCTCATAGAAAACAGACAACTGGTGCCAGAGCCATGGCCTCAAGCTAAACGCCAAAAAGTGTATAGTCATCCCCTTCGGCAAAAACAAAGTGCCCACAAATTACCACATAGATAGTAATCCATTAAGTACGGAAGAAGTAATTAGGGACCTGGGTACCCAAGTTGATAGCAATCTCTCATTCGACAACCACGTGGCCAAAGTGGTTAGAAAAACATTTTATGTAGCCCACCTAATCATGAAGGGATTCACATCTAGGATCAGGGGAGGTCATTGTGCCTCTTTACTCATCCCTCATCAGGCCCATAATTGAGTACAATGCCCCTTTTGGGATGTACCTTATCAGACACCTGCAGCAACTGGAAAAACCCCAAAAGTACCTCACCAAGAGGATCAAAGGGCTCAAACAGATGCCATATGCTGCCCGGTTAAAGAAACTTCAGCTCTACTCGGTGGCATACCGCCTGCTCAGAGGCGATCCGTTTATAGGTTCATAGGTTCATACTAGGCTATCTGCCCTAGGGCATTTATAAGCCTAGCCAGAATGTGTTTGGCTTTCGCCACCCATTTTAAATTTATTTTGCTATGCCCTTTTGTGCCTGACATATAAAGCCATGTCCAACCCGGAATTAATGGACATGCTGCACCTCAGAAAATCCAAATCCCATCGAGCTACGCTCGAGACTTGAGCCTCAGCACTGAAATAAATAGGACATGCTGGAGGGACAGATTCATAACCCAGAGGCTCCCTTCACTCTGGAATAAATCCCAGTCCAGGTTAGGCAGAGTCCCTCATGGACACTCTTCAAGAGGAATCTTGATGAGTGGATGGGAGATCGTAGATTTACTCCGGGTATCACTTCTGTGTCACTGTTAGACAGATGCACAGTATACTAACCTCGAAAAAGGGCATAGCAAAATTAATTTTAAAATGGGTGGCGAAAGCCAAACATACTCTGGCTAGGCTTGTAAATGCCCTAGGGCAGATAGCCTAGTATGAACCTATGAACAGCTACCACCATAAGAAAACAGAAGATGCATAAGTTTTTAGTGACTTGAACAAACAAGTATGCAAGACTTCAAATGTTAATAGACATAATAACAATAATTCTGAAACCAAAAGCATTGTTTGTGTCTTCAATTCTGCCATAAAATACTGTAACAGTTTTAGCTCCTTTGGCAATATCACAATTGATCATTAACATGGGCTTATCAGGACAACCTGAAATGGTATAGCTCCTTTAAATATGAAAACGTCAGACATTTTTTAAAGATAGTTCTTTTAGCTTTCACAGGCAGGTTCTCACCCACCACAGGCTATCACTTTCACACTAAAATTAAAAACATTATGGGCATTAATGAATGACTTACTCTTACAAAGCAAAAACAAAACTAACATGCTTCACACTCATAATTTTGAGTAATAAAAGCAAAAATAAAATTTCTTAATTCAACTTGAGACTCTTCACCAAAATAATTACACACAAAGACATTACAAAGTCCTGTATGACTCAAGTCAGCCCATCTTGAAAACTTTTCCATTGAAGCTCCTCAACTATTCCACAGGGGAGAAGGATCATATCGTCAGAGTTTGTAAGCCCCAGCAACGCAGGTGCTACAAGGAAGATGCTCTACTTATCAAGTAATCAACAATAGATACAGACAGCCACAAAAACTAGCAAGGCCTTCTAGATCCATGCTTGTGGATTGTGATAAACTATCCATCCTGACCTGTTATACCAAGTACGTAACTTTCATACATCCTGATCACCTTAAGGGCAAAGTCGTAATTTATTCTCCTGGGTAGATCCTCATGAAAGAATGTCCTGAATAATGGTGGCACCACTTGCAATGTCTTGCAAAAGTATCTAGTGATGCCCACATAGCCACTGCACAAATCATCATCTGTGGACGTTTTAGTAAAGAAAGCTCGAGTAGCAACACAGCCCAAAACTAAGTAAGCCTTGAGCTCAAGTTGATAAGACTGCTGTGCTTCTAATAAAATGTAATGCAATCTGAAAGCAATTCTGAGAGTGACGACATTCTGTCATCATAAAATCTAAGATGCATGCAGACATCCATGCAGTACAACAGAAATTCCCCTTTGTTATCATAATTTGGAAATACTAATGGAAGATTCATAGCTTGATCCAAATCAGCTTCCTGTGCAACCTTTAACATACAAGACAGATATGTTCACATGGATACTGTCTTAATGAAATAGAAGACATTAAGGAAGAATGAATAAGACTAGTTATTCAGAAATTCTCTTACAGAAGTACATGCAACCAAAAGAGAATCTTCTAAGAAACACATGTAAAGTAAGCCTTAGTAGCAGGTTCAAAAGGGGGTATGTTAATTTCTCTAGTATAAAGTATAGATCCCAAGATGGGGAGGACAGAATCTGTCAAGACAAAGAAAGGTGCCTTTGAGTAAAGTTTTGCAGACTTGTACAGGTACCAATGATACAGAATTGTCTCATTGAAGGAGAATTCAAAATGACAGAGGTGGACGAACTGAAAATTAACTTTTGGCAACAGCCAAAAAATGGGATAAATATGGGATAAATATACCAAAACAATTGGAAGTGAAGTTGTGAAAGGATCTAAACCCAAGGACAAGGACCAAATGGAAGAACAAATCCATTTAACTCTGATATTTTCTTCATGTTGGGTATTTTAACAGAATCTGGACCATCCTTTCCAGGTACAAAGAATACCATGACATCACATCAAGTTGGTGAACCATGTGCTTCACAGATTAGTACTAAGCTAAACTGCACTTGTAGACAATTTTATGGCTAGCCAATCACCCCACATGAGACCCAAACCCAGCACCTTGTATGCGTAAGGTAAGCACCTTAACCATTATGCCAAACTCTTGGCTGATGGGGTTCTCTGGACAGGTAAGCCAGAAGTACCTATGTTGGCCTCAGATGGACGGACCGACCTATTCAGATAAGACCACAGCAGCAGGAAGCCCATTTGCCTGGGTCAAACAAAGCTATCAGAATGACCTGGGCCTTGTGCATTTTGTTTTTTTCCAGAAATCTCAGGAAAAAAAGGAGAATCACATCTGCAAAGGTCCCCCAAGAGCCAGCTCTGTTCAAGTGTATCCCTGGGAAGTCTTTCTAAAAGAAGGAAAAGTTATTGCATTTGGAATTGGTCAGGACTGCAGAGGTCATAGTAAGGCTTCCTCCAATGTCAAAACAGCATTTTGGCTACAGACTGAGAAGTACCACTCACGAGGCATCAGCAGAGCCGGTTTGCCAAGGAATTGGTTTGCCCAGGATATGGCTAGCAACGGTGTGCAAAGGCCTATGCCCAACCTCCCAAGTTCTCCTTGCACAGAGAAAGAAATGGGTTTCCTCGTTTGTTGAAGTGCACATGGATTATGTGAGAGAAGACCTGCAACGGTCAGGCATGAGTGTCAAATAAGGTAACAGTGGCACTGAAAGGGAAGAGGGATGGTGACAGTTGACAACTGAACTCTGGATGAAGCAGACTTGAAATGCCTGCAAAGGCAGAATACTACGCTCATTTCCAGAGCGCCGACTGGCAAGGCAGCTTCTGTGTCCACATCCCTTGGCTGGCCTGATGTTGACAATACCCCCTCATTTAAAGTAGAAGTATCCATCATGACTGCAACGCTTGAGGGAGGGGCTTGACATGTTCTTGTCCAGAGACAAGCTGTGCTTGTGAATCCACTAGCAGAGGCGATACTTGCTATGGTTGGAGATCTCACTGAGAAGGACTACAGGATCCAGCAGTTAAATCCATTGCACTTCAGTGTCCACTGTAGTACTTGTGTGAGACTGGGCAATAGGGACCATGTAAACACAGGCTGCCATGAGATCAAGTGCTCTGAGACACAGGGCAGCTATCACCAACAAGGACTGCAGAATTTGTGGGACTATTGATTGTACAGTTTCAATTTGGTCTTAAGAAAAGCTTGGCAAGGCAGTGTCCATCTTGAACTCAATGAATGAATGAATGAATGAATGAATGAATGTGATGGACTACGTGGATATCAACTGGGACTTTGCAGCATTTATAGTCATCCCCTAATAACTGGAACAGGCTTAGGAGGTTTCAGACTACCCACTGTCAGGGCTACCAGCAGCCAGGCAGTGAAAGATCTTGTCCCTTGCAGTTTGAGATGTACTGCAGCTGTTTGTCTTTTTGGCTTTTCCCAGTTAGGGGTTGCCACAGCGGAACTCCGGTCCGCTAATGACTGGCAGTAGATTTTTTTTTATGGTGCTGAGTTGCCAGCCCGACCGCCCAACCTTCAGCGAAGGCACGCCCATTCACGCATGTCTTTCGGAGGCCACTCTACCGCGGGGAGGACATGCAGACTCCACACAGAAGGCACTCCAGCCGTGAATGAAACAAGAGAACCTCTTGCTGTGAGGCAACAACGCTACCACTGTACTGCAACCACAGCCATAAATGGAAGGGATCAAAAAGTACAGTTGTGTACACTTACCATAAAGGTAGATGTTCGAGTGTATTCACTGTTGCAGTCATTACACTTGGGTTATACTGCTGGCAGGCTACCCTCAGTCGGCCCGAGTTCCAAAGTCTAGGTCTGGCGTCGGTTGCTGTCGCCTCTTCCCTGACGTCAGTGCGCCAGGGGTATAAAAGATGCAGCTGACACCATTTTCTTTCTTGCCCCAGATGTCAGGTGCCCCCAAAAGTGTAGGTTAAAAATATGCCAATAAAACATGCAAGCACCAAAATATATATGTTATACCTTCATCTACCAGCAAAATACACCACAGAGGTTGTATAGATTAGGGAAGTGCAGATAAGTTCCAGCAAAGATAAGGGGGGTGGAGGGTGGGTAACCTGGACTGCAACAGTGAATACACTCTAACATCTACATTTATGTGTACACAACTGTACTATGTTCGAGTTTCACTGTTGCAGTCATTACACTTGGGTTGAATCCCAAAGCTATGGTTGGGAGGCTGGAGCTAAATAGCATTAGGAGCGGCTATGAGGCCTGCAAAACTGCAGTGGCAAAGCCTGCACTGGATTTAGAGCAGAGTGGTAAATGATAGTGCTTTGTAAAGGTGTGCACTGAACCCCAGGTAGCAGCCTCTAAAATGTCTTTGGTTGGTACTCCCCTGAGGAAGGCTGCTGAAGTGGCTGCTGCTCTGGTTGAATGCGGCCTAATGCCCTTAGGCACTGGCTTGCCATGTTGTGAATAGCAGAATCGAATGCAGTGACCTATCCACTTTGAAATAGTCTGCTTAGAGATAGCCTTTCCTTGTGATCCTGCAGCATATGCCACTAGTAGTTGCTCAGTCTTTCTGAAAGCTTTGGTTCTGTTCAAATAGAAGCGTAGCTGTCTGTGTATGTCCAAAGAATGCAGAATTCTTTCCCCCTTATTTTGTGGGTTTGGATAAAAAGTAGGCAGATGAACAGTTTTGGTTAAGGGCCACACTGTACACTACCTTAGGCACAAATGTCAGGTTGATCCTCAGAGAAACCTTGTCTGGATAAAAAATGATAAAAGGTTCCACAGCCATGAGTGCCTGTAGCTCTCGTCTTGCAGAGGTTATTGCTAGGAGCAGAGCTGTTTTCCAAGATAAAAATTTGACAGCTGTAGCGGCTGGCTCAAAAGGGGGCAGAGTGAGTTTTTCCAAAACATAATTGAGGTGCCATGCAGGTATTGGTGATTTCCTTGGAGGCCTTAAGTTTTTGGCTCCTCTGAGGTATTGCCTTAAAGGATGAGAAAAGATCAGTGGCTCTGTACTGTAATGAGCCGAAATGGCAGAAGCATGAATTTCAATTGATGAAAAGGATAGGCCTCTGTCCAGCATCTCAAGTTAAGTATTGCAAAATCTGAGGAATATTTGGTACTGCTGTCAATTCCTTGTCCCTGGTTCCAGGCACAGAAACTCTTCCATTTTCCAGCATAAGATTTTCTAGTACTAGGCCTCCTGGCCTCCAAAATGACATCCATCACCGCTTTGGTGAGACGTGTGTTTTGTATGACTACATTATCTGCCATGCTGCCAGATTTAAGGTCTTGAGTTGGCTGTGCAGGATCTGATTGTTTTGTTGGGACAGTAGATGAGGTATCGGAGGTAGATTGAAGGACAGGATATCTGAACGCCTTGGGGCCATCATGACTAAAGACTTGCACAATGCCCTACACATGCATAGTGTTAGTTGTCCCAATTACAAGAAGTTTATATTTTTTGTGATTGATAGGGTTGTTCCTAGTGAGAGAGGAGGGGGTGACAACCTTAAGGTTGAACTATTATAATACAAGTGGCAGGTTATTTTAAACGCAATTTCTCTACCTGGTCTAAATGACCATATATCTATTAGGCCAGTCTTGAAATAAAGAGCAAACAAACTTTAAACTAGATTTTATGTATGACAGTTTTTTCATTTTCATATATATTATACAAATATATATTCATTAATATCATATACATAAAAAGTTTTTAATTTGACAGTGTTTTACTTGGGTAGAAATATGTATGTATTTTATTGTTTGTCTGGCATGAATACAGTGTTTTAGTTTTTTGTGTATGTAGCTTTTTGATTATGTACTTGATCATTATTGGAGGTTGAGTAATTAATTTGTGTATAAATGATGCATGTTAATGGCTCCTATCAACTCTGATGATGCCATTTGTGGATGGTGAAAGTGCTAAGTTCATGGAGCTACATTAAATCTTCTAGTGTGTGTTTGGCTCGTGTTTTTCAACTTTGTGTACTTTCACCTGTGAAAAAATTCTCTGAAGTTTCCTTTGAGTATAAAAATACCTCAGCAAACACTTTTGTGCAAAAATCCTAAACCTACTAAATTGCATTGCATACTTGGGAACCATAAAATATCCATTCATTGTTTCGTTTTATATGTCCTTACTGTTTTCATTTCCCAGCCTTTTCTAACCTCTACTGATTGGTTCTTATACCATACATTATTTTATATACCCTTCTAATTAGCCCTTTTTATTGCAGATTCTGTTCTAGACTCGACTACAAACTCAAGCAGAGCTGGCCTTTCATTTAACACTCTCCGCTATCCCTTTTTGTATGCCTGTGCTCTGTTATCAGTCCCTGGTAGGAAAGGCAATCTCCAGCTTCTGCTTGGCCTCATTCCACTTTGACTTTTCTGCCCCTTATTATTTCATCCCTATTTATTCCTTTGCTAATTATCACCAGTAAATTCCAACTTCCCTTATGTATTTTCTGTGTCCATGCTTACAATCATTCTATTGGTAAAAACTCTTTTCTCCATTACTGTGTTGGCTTAGTTCTCAAATATTTTCTTTCTACTTTATACATATAATATTCTGTATGGTTGTTGCTGTTCTCTCTAAGTGCCTGCTTCCAAAATCGTATTGTCCCCTTATTTTGTCAACCCCCCCTCCTCTTTTCTATATAATTTCTTTCTATTTTAGTTTGTAGTCTTCTTCCCTCTCCTTTGGATTATGGATCAGAGGAAGAGGACTCTAACAGTCCTGATACCCCCTTTGAAGAGATTTCCTCTGGGGACATGATCTCCAGGATGATGGAGTCCTTTAAATGGGATTGTGCTCAGGTTTCTGAGGTACATAAAATATATTATGAGTTGCTGCAGATGAATTCTGCCTTTGTCTGACGTGAGATAAGCCATCTAGGCAGTTGTATTTAAGCTTGCACCCAGGAATATTACCTCTTGAGAGGGTACCAGTTTTGATTTCTGTTCACTGACTGTGTACCCTAGGCATTGTAGTAATCTCTTTACAAGCACCAGATGCTATAGTAGAATGTCCTTGTTTTCTGCTTGTATGAGGCAGTCGTCCAAGTAAGGATATATTTGTATTCCTCTGTCTGCAGAATGCAATTACTGGTGCCAGGCACTTTGTGAAGACCCTGGGCGCAGTAGATAAGCCAAAGGGCAGTGCAGAGAATTGGTAGTGCATTGAGCCAGCTTTGAATCTGAGGTATCTTCTGCATGTTAGTCTGATTGGGACATGCAGGTATGCCTCTTTTAGGTCTAAAGTCACAAGCCTTCTTGCCCAGTATGGGCAGAAGCTGCTGTAAAGTCAACATTTTGAATTTTGGTATATCCGGATGTGTGTTTAGAATAGATAGGTCCAGTATTGGTCTCCAGGCTTTGTCCTTTCTGGGTACCAAGAACAGTCTTGAATAAAATCCTTGCCCCTGCTCTTGCTCTGGTACTTGTTGAATGGCGCTCATGTCCATGAGGGATGAGACTTGTTTTTATGCCTCTGCCCATTGGTTTTTTGGTAGGTCTGGCCAACCGTTTGCCCTTGGCAGGGTATGAAAGGGAAACTTGAAGCCCTGTGACCCCATGTCTAAGACCGATTTGTCCTAGGTTATGTGCCAATTTTGAGAAAAAAGTGCTAGTTTTCCCCCTAAAGGTGCTGCCAGAAGATAAGTGCTTGGCGCAGGCAAGGGGAAGTCATTGGGACGGTTTCCTGTAAGGCTGCGATTTGTCTTCTCCACTTTTGGAGGTAGAAGTGCCCCATTGTTTAGACCTGTATGAACCTTGGGGCTGAGATCTGCCTCTTGGGCATCTGCATCTGCCCCTTTGTGGTATGTCTGACACTGGAAAGGACCAATTCTTTGTAGGCCAGTGTCTGCTAAATCTTGGAGGCTGTACCTGTAAGAAATCCTTGACTGTTTGCATAGATTTAGCTTTGTCCTCCATTTTCTTTAACACCTCTTCTGCTTTAACACCAAACAAAGTATCATGCTGTAATGGAGCATCTAAATTTTGCTTTAACACGATCTGGTAGATTTTGTTCCTTAAACAAAGCATGCCTCCTAATGACAGAACCCGTGACAGCGGCCCTGCAGGAGGCCTCCAAAGAATCAAAACCCATTGCAAAGTATGCTTTCCAACTTGCTCAGCTGCATGCAATAAATCCTGCATTTCTTTGTTTTCTGCACATTCAGAATTTATCAACATTTTCTGTTTAAGCAGTGACATAACATATTGCTGATATTTGAGCATATGAAACTGGCAATTTAAAGCCCTTATAGCCAAGGTAGCAGAAGTGTAAATCTTTTTCCCCATCTGTCCAGAGCCCTAGAATCCCTGTCAGAGGGAGTAGGGTTTTTTTGCAGTGGAAGCCTTGACCCCTTTGGGGCCCTGAGAGATAGTTTCAGGGTCAGCAGCAGGGTTTTTGAAAAGGAATTTATGAGAGTCAGGGACCCAGTAGCACCTGTCCGGCTTAACAGGAGCTGGAGGTAAGGAGTCAGGGGTCAGACTGGACTCTGAAAATACATCTACAATGTCCAACACAGGTGGAATAGCTAGGGGCCTGTGTTGTGGGAGTAAAAGGAAGTCTCCGAGCCTTTTCTTAGATTCTGAATAATCTTGGCTCTCCCAGTGGAAATGTTCCCTCATGGTATGGAAGGTTTCCCCAAAAGAGTAATCCTCGGGAGGAGAGGCTGAAGGGATAGATTCTTCAGCATCAGAATCCTCATAGGGAGGAAGAGAGTATTCCTGATCAGAAGAAGAATCAAAAGAAATGGAAACCTGATCTGAAGATTCATATTTTGTCTCTTGCCTAGGCCTTTTATCAGGAGGGGGATGGGAACTCCTGATCAAAGTAATTAAGTCTTTGGCCATTTTGAGCATCTATTTTTTGGGCATGGAGGCCTGACCATGAGGCTGTTGTACTTGTTTCTTTGTCTTTAAAGGTGCTTTTGTCTTTGCCTTTGTAGCCGGAGTCGTTTTAATGAATAATTGAGTAGTTCTGAAAACACCCTCAGAAGCCGATGCCTGCTCAGCGGCTCCAGACCCATCTGAGGGAATTGTTTCCGAAGGTCCAATACCCTGATCTTCCAGCGGCCTAATCGACTCCACGTGGGAGTCTGTAACGGCCTGCGAGTCCAAAGTAGCGGGCGTCAGGGGCTGCGAAAGCACCTCACTGAGAACCGGTGACTGGCTTAGAGGAAGCCTCATCGTCGGTTTTGGACCTTGGATGCCTGTCCTTTTCTCTTTGCGTTTCTTGTGAATTCTGGTAGTCGGATGGCTATTCGACGGCATAGTGTAATTAAATCTTCTGCCAAAATAGTGAAATGCAAAATCCTACCGACGCTTAATAGTGCGTTGGTTAAATCTAGCACAAAACCGACAGCTAGCAACGTCGTGGTCAGGGCCTAGGCAAGGAATACAGTAAGAGTGAAAGTCCTTATGAGGTATTTGCTTCCCACAAGAAATACAATTATTAACTTTCGGACATCGGTCTGGAGCAAGAAAAATTTTCCCCAACGGGGTACTTAGCTTTTAATGAAGACTTCGGATCTGAAATTCGAACACGAAAATCTCAGGAGTCGGCCGACCGGCACTTGCGAACTGCTTCTGCTTCGGGCACCGCGCGGCAAGAAAGACTGAAGAAAATGGCGTTGTCAGCATCTTTTATACCCCTGGCGCACTGACGTCAGGGAAGAGACGACAGCAACAGACGACTGACCTAGACTTTGGAACTTGGGACGACCGAGGGTAGCCTGCCAGCAGGATAACCCAAGTGTAATGACTGCAACAGTGAACCACGAAGAACATCTGTGAGATACCTATATAGAAATTTACAGTCCTCGAACACCCTATAAAACCTATCAGGCTTCTTGGGAGCAGGGGGCTGAGAATCAGGAGCCTTAGAAGCAGCAGAAAAGGCATCCAAGAAAGCAGCCAAAATAGGAGGAACAGAAGGCCTAGGAGAGTCCATTTGCAGGAACTCATAATAACTCTTCTGTACCTCTGAAACATAAGCATAATCCCATTTAAACTCCATCATTCTAGAGATTATGTCCTCAAAAGAAATTTCCTCAAAAGAGTGTTGGGATTAGTACATTCCTCTTCCTCAGCCCCATAGTCTAAAGGAGATGGAATCCGAGATGAGTAAGAAAGGGATTCCTCATACGAATCCACTTCCTCCTCAGAGGAATCCTGTTCCCTGGGTCTTTTAAGGTGAGTAAAGGACCAAGGGGGAACTGGAACAGAAACTCTATGAGGAGGTTTCAAAGCCATCAAAGCATTAAACAATCCCCAAATGGAATTCTGCCATTCACTCTGTGGGTCCTTAGATGGAGAGATATGCTTAGTCTTTTGCTTTTTCTTCAAGGGGACGTCCACCTTATAAAAAACTCAGAAGGCTCAGACCCTGCACGGCATTCAATAGTAGTAGTCAGGATTTCCTCTCTGACCAAAATCACAGCAACATCCCTAGGCCCCTCAGAAATAATCAGTCACGGTTCCAACAAACATCCGAAGCGGACGTTGCAAGGCCTCCAAGGATGTGAGTAAGGTTGAATCCACGACAGCCTTAAAAACAGTCTCAGAAGAATCCAACTGCGGAGCTGGGCAATCATGTTGGCTTTCACTAGCCTCAGAGATGTCTAGAGGAGGCTGCACAGCAGAGGAATCTGACCTAGATTTGTTGGCCTTCATGGATGGCTGTCCCTCTGAGCGGGAAGTATTTTCCATCATGTCTTTAGCTAAAAGTTTAAAACATCAGTTCTCCAAATACAAGCCAGACAATACAGTCAACTACAGTGTGTCTTAGAAACAAAGGCTCGACAAACTGAACAGACATATGGTCGTGGGAAGCACCAAGGCAAAATAACCACTGCTTGTGATGACCTTTACTTGGAATCCGTTTCTCACACTGATATTTACCTTTCTTGGATGACATGAAACCCACAAACAATACAAAAGATAAAGGTAAAAAAAAACCCAATGGTGCACTTATCTGAAACGGCTTAGTGAACAGCAACAGAACAGGCATTCAGACTGACAATCAAGAAATGGCGTTCAGAGTGGTGGCAAAGTTCAGAGGATGCCAAGTTCAGAGGATGCCAAGTCCAGACATCACATTTATACCCTACGCTATGCAAGGAGCATACGTGTGACATATGGCATACCTTAACGCAACCTAAAGGCTTTGGTATACTGGACGGCCATTGGGCTGCCCTTGACAAGGGATTTCTATTGTAATGAATATTGCAACAATTAAATGGAAGGACATTTGTGAATTGCCTTTGAGACTGCGGACACAGCTAAAGAATGTCATGAAGATGCCCTTGGCCAATTTTACATTAAATGTGGCTTTGGTAGACATGGTCCTTAGAGGACAATGCTGCTCTCCTGCTGGGTGCTGCACATCCTAATTTTTGCCATGATTTTCCTCCTGTTATACAGCCTATTGATGTTGGGATTCCCCAGGGTGGCTTGTTTTTGAGTCAGTTTTTTACTTCTTCCTGGCGAGTACAGCTGCCTCTATGCAGCTATTAACATGTTTATAGAGGGTTTTTGTGAACAGTTCAGGCAGTTCTCAGGGTTAATGGAGGCTTGACATTTTGCTGGGTAATCACTTACCAGTAGAAAGTTAGCCTTACAGTAGGTCCCGGAATATTCCAGCGTTACATGGGGTTCCAGGTTTCACTTTTACTTCAAAGGAAACCATTTTGTGGTCTGACCTAACCACAGAGGACATTACACTAGGTGTTTAGCACTGTCCCATATTAGTGTTGACCAGATCCAGTATGTTTGCTCCCTTTGTTGGTGTACTGAATCTGGTCCAGGGAGTTTATGTTTAAAAAATCCAGGAATCTCTGTGCCTGCATGTTTGGTGTCACTGGATTCCTAGTTAATAGTGAGGTAATTAAAGTCACCCATAAATATGGTATTGGGTTGGATGGTGAATGTTTACAATAAGTTTAAATACATGGTATGGGGTTTTCTAGCTCACAGAGGGGGATCTATAGCTTGCAAGGAAGTTGCATTGGATTTTGCCTATGGTGATTTAAACATGGGGAAGCTCAAGTGCATTGTCCTGTCTGACCAGCCTTTAGGTATATTTATTTTTGATGTAAAATCAAGACACCACCTTTAGCCCCTGCGTTTAGTAACTGGTCTATATGTGTGGTAGCCATTATAACCATGAACTGCTGGTGTGTTCTCCAAAGGTTTAAACCATACTGCAGTGACTGCACAGACATCAACATTCTTTAGGGTGACAAACTTCTAGGGAGTGCAATATTTTTATTTAGACTCCTAGCATTGAGCAGTAACACCTTTAGATTGTCCTGGTTTTGATTTGCTATGCCGGAAGTACTTTCAGTTTGGCATTGCCTACAAAAGGCACTATGAGAAAGACAACGTTTTAGCCAATATTCCACTTTTTCTGCACTCTTCTTTTGATGACTTCCTGGACTTCTGCAGTCCACCACCAGCTTTCCTTACATACCTTACTACCATACCTGGCTGTAATCCTCACACATGCAGCTGTGAGGCACTGCCATTACTTTCAACTCCACCCATTTGCTCATATTCCTACCATACGCAGACCGTCCTTCCTCCATACGCAGACAGTCTCAAAAAACTCCAGCTTTACTCCGTCGCATATCCCCTACTCAGAGGCGATCTCTGCCCAACATACAAAGCTATGTCAAAGGACATGCTACACTTAAAGAAACCCCAATCCCTCAGAGTTACACGCTCTAAGGACCTAAACCTTCTCACCACAATAAACAGGACACGCTGGAGGGATAGATTCCTGTCCCAGAGACTTCCCATACCCTGAACAAACTATCCATCTGTCAAGCAAAGCTCCTCATTGGCCCTCTAAGAAAAATCTTGACGACTGGATGGGAAATAGAGAATTCACCCCGGGGATCACTTCTGTGGCACTGCTTGACAGGGGCACAGGAAAATAACTTTCTTGGGTGGCGAAAGCCAGGGAACCTTTTTCGCTAGGCTTATATAGGCCCCAGGGACGATAGCCTAGTACCTACCTAAGGTACAAGAGCCATGAGTAATTCCAGGAACTGCTGTGCTCTCTCTCTCTCTCTCTCTCCAGTCAACTTCCAGGATTTCAGCTTGGTCTATGTTGATCTTAAAGCCTTCTCTGACCACTGCTTGCAGCCGATTGTGGCAACCAGTGGTTTATGCTGTGGGTCAACAGTTTTGCTGGGGATGACTTTGTAACTGCTGATTGATTCTATCCCAGTTCCCTTTAGGAGGAAGTCTACCAGAGTTGCATGGTGGCCACTCCTGTATGGGATCTTGTAACAGTCTCTTTTTCCGAACCATGTATTGGCTACTATTAAGCCATTTGCCAGACAGAAGTCTAGAATGGCCTCTCCTTTATTCCTGTTGCCCACACCCATGTGGACCCAGGCAGTCATCATACCTTGCTCTGTCTGCCCAGATATGTGCATACAAGTCATCCATTATCGTCTCCAATTCAAGTTGTCCTGTTTTATCTAGTAGGTCTTGCAACTGCTGTCTGAATGCACTCTTTTCTTCAATATCACAAGCCTGCTGTGCAGTGTAAGCTGAGATTATGAATAGTGCCCAAACATTATGCCGGAGTCTAATTGCTGTGAGTGTCATTAATTCCGATTACATCCCTCACTGCCTTCTGAAGCCTCTCGCTCACCACAATTTCAACAATATTTCTAGCTTGTATGTCGTTTTGTGGAGTGGAGGCAGGCATTTGACAACATTGGTGGGGCACTGGTGATCCAGAAGTAGGCAGAATGTGGGAGGCTGTCAATGTTGTTGGTGGGTCTTTATGCAGAGAGGGCATTTGACGGAGTGGGATGGGACTTTGTGAGTGGGGCAATGGAGGCATTTGAATTTCCTGAGAAAATTATGAGGTTGATTGGGAGGATGTGTGGGGGGGATCAGAGGCAGAGATTAAGGTGGGTGGGTTCCTCTCAGTTTCTGCTCGAGTGGGGGAGCCGGGTGGGGTTGTCCTCTTTCCCTTTTGTTGTTTGCACTGCTTGGAACCACTGGCAAAGAGGACGGGAAACTCAGAAATTCGGAGGTTTAGTTGGTGTGATAGTCGGGAAGGGCTGGCTCTGTTTGCGGATGATGTTTTGTGCCCGATAGGGCCAGAAAGGGACACTGCAGTGTTGTGGAATATTTTGAGACAGTTTCATATCTTTTCAGGATGCAGGATTGGGGAGGCTACTACAACGGTGATAGCAGTAGGTAGGTCCCACAAATTAATTGGTTCTGCAATGTCCACGTTTGTGGCAACATAATAGAATGGAGTACTTAGGGGTATAGATTGGGGGGCGATTCTGGTGTGGCATCTGGGGGATGTGTGGGAGGAGACTAGACAAAAAATGGTGCTGAGACTGAGAAAATGGAAGCTTTGTTGCGTGGATATGGATAGTGAGATGTGGGTGGTTGGAATGTTTTTTGTCCCATTGGTCTTGAGCACGGGTCAGGCATGCTTTTATTGACCACAGGAGAAGTTGTGTATGGTGGCTGGAAGGCTGGGGGACTTTGTTTGCGAGGGTGAATGGCAGTAGTCCAGTGGGGTGGGCTGGTTCTTCCTGTGGAACAGGACAGATTGGGATTGCCCGATTTGGGGGGTGTTTTGGAGCTACATAGTTGGGGCTCCTGTACATAGCACAAACTAAGTATTGTGGTTCAAGATGGTGGGTGATGGGGAGGGGCTGGGACTTTGGATGCAGGTCTTTAGGAAGAATGACAATGGTAATACAGAGTATTATAACAGTGGAGTAGCAGAGGGTGTTCTGGGAGATGAGCCAGCATGGAAGTGAAGAGTGGAGTTTCTACCGATGGGGATCGCTGTAGCTGGGGATGTGGACAGTAAGCTGGGGGGGGTCCGGGGCTTACTGGAGAGGACTAGTGAGGGAACCAAAGGTGTTGGGAGCGGATGGTTTTAGGGAAGAGGGATGATGGAATGGGAGGTAGCCGGGAATTTGTTTGGACTGCAGGCTGAAGATTACCTTCCTTGTCGGGGATTGGGTTTGAGTGTGGGCAAGGGGGGGGTCCTGGACACGAGAGTGACAGGTGGAGTTGAGAACAGGGGCTGCCACTGGGGAAGGAATAATTAGTGTAGCATACGGAATGTCACACAGTGTGGGAATCAGTCGGGGGAGGCTGGAGGGGAATGGGAGGAAAGACCGAGTAGGCGGTTCACAGGGAAACAGTGAGAAGAAAGACTGAGTAGGCGGTTCACAGGGAAACAGTGGGAAGATATATCTGTGTCTCTAGTATATGCAGCGGAATCTGGAGGATTTGGGATTTTTGCCTGGAGGTGTTTGTATGACGTTTCTGTACCGTGGGTAGACTCCGGAAGGTTTTTGCTTGGGTGGACGGTTGATGTTGGAGGTATGGCAGGGAGCGAAGAGGTAACTGGGGACGTGTTTCCTGGAGGTGCAGTCGGGTGGTGGACTTTAGGGATTCTCTGCGGGATGCACTGTCAGGGATGCTGGGGAAGTGGATTGGTGTGATAAGGGAAACTATTTTTCTGGGCAGTGGTGCAGAGCTGCAGTTGTCTGGACACGGTGGGACCTTACAGTGTCTGATTGTGGTAGTTGTCAGGGTGTAGTTGCTGGAGGATGGAGGTCAAGGTCTGGGCCAGCTGTCCTAGAGGTGGTGAATATAGTGACAGAGGTGTGGCAGCTGGAGTTGGGATCTTTGTAGGGGGTTGGGAGCAGGCTGCATGGTGGGTGTGAATTGTGGGGAAGTGCGTACAGGGGAGGAATGGGGTTTGAAGGGAAGAAGGACTTGAATAGGCTTTTGTGGTGTTTGACTGAAAGTGACTGGGTGGATTGTGAGTGATGTGTGGCATTTGCAATTGGGAGTGTGTCAAGTGAGGTTTGTGATATGGAGTGCTTGTGGCTGGGATTGTGTTGGTATGGACTGTTTCATTTGTAAGGAAATGTATGACTGCCTGTGTCGTCAAGAGAGAAAATCGGGGACAGGCATTGAATAGCTTGTGTGGTGTTGCTTGGGTTGTATGATGTATAGCAATGTACATGAAGTGTAATGTTTGTAAACATGAACTTGCTGATACAATTTGCTTGCTTTTGTATAGATGTGAATTTGCCTGTGTCACAAGTGATAATTCAATTAAGTTTCTAAATGGTAAAAAAAATTCTAGCTTGTCGTCCTCCTCCTGAATAGCAGACTGTGGATCTCAGGCCAAGTGGTTGCACTGTCCTTCCATCCGACTCCTTACAATTATGTCATCTACTTCATATACTAAAATATTTTGTGTGTGGAAGGGTTCCCCAAAGGAGACTTATCAGTCAGAAAAAGGAGCTGAAGAGCCATCTGCCACTCCACTAAAGCTTCAGCGATGTTTCTTCATAAGGCATCAAAAAATAAAGTATTACAGATTTTAGTCACTCTGGCTGCTTATACAGTTCCCTCTGAACAGGCCTAGCCTAAAAGCAGCGAGGAAGCCTGTGTGGGAGGGGATTGGAGCTTTGGGAAGCTGGCCAGTTGCTGTATTCTTGTCAGGAAACAACCCACAAGCTACTGCAGCAGTGAGAACAATGAACATCTGAAGTTTCCTGTTTCCAGGGCACTGAAGGCTTGAGATTCCAAAATAGTGTAAAAATAATTTTCACATTTAAGAAATGTTACTGCTGACACGGACTTCTTGTAAAGTTCCTTTTTAAATCACTAGTGGGATCATTCAAATGGTCTTGAGTTTAATTTAGTCTTAATTAATCAAAGATGCAACTAGTTTAGCATCAGCAAATCAAGATCAAGGTTTGGGACAGACAGGAAGAAGGTAAGAGGAAGGAGGACGTCCAGCAAAGAGGGGGAGGGATTGTGTGAAAGCAGATCTGCAACAGTCATGCACGAGTGTAGAAGGCGGCAGGAGTGTGGCACTGAGTCAAGAGAGTTGGTGACAGTTAACAAAATACCCCGACCTCATGTAGAAAATGGGAAAAAGGGGGCTGATGACGAAATCAAGATCAGTCACCTTCTTGAAGGATTCATGCAGGTTTGAAGAAATTTTAAAGATAAAACATAGTTGCGCAAGACCTACTTGCCTACAACAGCAAATGTTCAAATTCCTCAATGGCATTTTGGGTTATCTGCCAAAGTAAGACAGTATTATCCAGTTTTCAAAAGCTCAGACTCCCCTACCTCTGGTCTTCCTGTGACAGCTAATTGGCTGAGCATATCCTGGGAGAGAAGCCTTCAGCTGTCACAGGGAGTGAGTGTTCATGCTTTGTCGCATCCACAAAAGACAGGACAGTACCTAAAACCTGAATCATCTAGGAAGAGTAAATTCACAGCCAATCACAATACCATATTAAAAAAAAAAACAAATCCAACAACAGAAACAGGTTGAAACCTGCATCAACTACATACAATCACTATGTACAATCTGAGGGCTGGCAGATAGGTGGTGCCACTGAGGAATTTGAACATCAACTGTTATAGGTAAGTAGCACTTACACAACTGTACTGTGTTCAGTATTCCCATTCCCCCAGTGACATTACTGGCAGATTCCCTAAGCTTACCCTAGCTGAGAGGTGGAAGGATAAAGATCCAGGAGTCCCTGGAGAATGATCCTCACAAAGCCTGCCCTGGACCTCGAAAAGGAATCCATTTTTAGTGCTTTGTGAAGGTATGGACAGAGGACTTGTTTGCTGCCCCAGCAGAACGATTCTAGAGACCATCCCTTTCCTATATGCCATTGAAGGAGACAAGGCCCTAGTCAGGTCAGCCTTAACATTGCCTGGAAGAGATTTGCCAAGGTGGGTGTAACAGAAAATAAGAGCAGAGGAACATCATTGTGCAATAGTTTCCTTAGAGAGAGGTTGACATTTCTTAGCCTGTTTTGGAGATAAAAAGCTGCTCAGCATTCCTAAAGGATTTTGTTCTGTCACAGTGACGGTGTGCATCCAAGGTATGCAGAATTTTTTTCTCCCTTGTTCCTTGGGTCAGGATAGAACATTGGGACACTGACTGCTACATTCAAGGCAAACTTAGAAATAACTTTAGGCTTAAATTATGGATTAGTGCATAATGCAACGCTGTCCTTGTAAATAATCAGATAGGGTTAGCACAACATGAGAGCTTGCAGCTCAGAGACTTGCCTTGCAGATGTCATAACAATTAATAAAACAGTTTTCCAAGTTACAAACCATAAATCAGCCTGACAGACAAGTTCAAAAGGAGGCAAGGTCAATTTTTCAAAACAAAGTTGAGATCTCAGGAAGGAGGATTTTTTTTCAAGGTGTCAAACATGCAACACTCCTTTCATAAACTGTTAAGACCACAAAGAGACGAAACAAGGGGGGGTCCATGGGCAGACAAATTATGATGGCTACAAGATGCATGTTGATAGAAGCATAACAAACCATCTCCAAGTAGCACACACAAATCCAGAGGGATTGAAACCCTTTCGGGACCTCTGTTATCTGCTAGGCATGACATTAAAAAAAAACTCTTCTGCTTTGTAAACCTAAGATTTTCTAGTTGCAGGTTTTCTTGTCGCTTTAAATACCTGCTGTACATCCTCATGGAATTAGTGCCTAAACAGTATCAAAACAAAATCATCCAAGCTGTCTGTTGAATTGCTCTAAGCTAGGGTGCACCATTCATCCCAATGCTGTGCGAGCAGATACAGTCTGGGAGGAAGCCTGTGGCAATGCTGTGTGAGCGGATACAGTCTGGGAGGAAGCCTATGGTACTTGCCTTTGACACATTCCATTTTAAAAGCAAAAGGAACTTTGCCTGGGCCAAAGAGTAGTTACCACAATGATCGTTCTTAATTCTTTAAATCTTCTGAAGTACCTTGGAAATCACTGGAAAAAGTAGAAATGCATACAGGAACATTCAAGACCTTGGGAATGTCAATTTATCAGTCTTCCAGTCATGGCTGCAAGAATGTCATGAACAGATTTTTTTTCTGTTGTCTGTTTTAAAAGGAAGTGAAGAGATCTACTTGAGGTGATCCCCATATCACGATCACGTCCTGGAAAGCTTCAACATGGAGCTTCCACTCATGAAAGTCTGCCCAGGATCTGCTTAGTCTGTCTTCCACTGTGTTTTACTCTGAGGAAATGTATGAGGCTTGTGAAGTCAGAGAATGCTGCCTGCAGAGAATGCTGCCTGCAGAGAAAGTTCTCAGGACATCACGTCCAACCAGCAAAGAAGGCAACCCTTTACTTGTTCAGGTACCACATCACAGTAGTGTTGTCTATGACCATTAGGAGAAGACCCGGAGTCCAAAAGTGGTGAAGAACTTTTAATGCATGAATCACTGCCAACATCTATTTCATGTTTATATGTTTAAGTGTGTCCTGAGGTCCACAGAACCCTTGCATTTGAACTCCCATGAACACTGCTTCCCAAGCAAAATCTAGAGTCCAGCTAGACCGACTGGACTGGTGTCTGAAGAGAGAAAGGGAGTCCTGCATTCATAGACAGCTGATCCCTCCACCATTGCAGTTCCTGTTTCACAAATCCCAGTATCAGTACCTGGAAATCCAAGGGATAAAAAGGTGCTGGGTCCAACAATTTCAAGTGCCACTGAATTTTTCTCAAGCAGTCTCACTAGTTGTATCATTAGGATCACTGATGCCATAAGGCCTAGTATTTTAAGGAACTTTCTTGCCAACTTCACATCTAGGAGATGCAGAGACAGACATCCAAGAAAGTGCCCTGATAAGTCAGAACTTTGTCCTCTGGTAGGAAGGCCATCCTTTTACTTTAACACTCCAGGAAAGTAATTCACTGAAAAATGTGTGAAGGACTTTTGAAGGTTCAATTTGAAGCCCGGGTGGGAAAGGGGGGAATGCCTTAGGACCCCAAGCACCTAGATACAGAAACTTCAAAAATAATCAAGTTATTTAAATAAGGAAAAATGTGGATGCGTAGGGTTCTGCAATAGGCAAACACTGGGGTCAGACACTTTGAAACCCTCAAGGTGCAATAGGTAGCCCAAAGAGTAGTGCAGAAAACTGACAATGTAAGCCAGACACAGCAAATCTCAATTTTCCTGAAACTGGTAGCAATAAGAATATGACAATTGTCCTTGAGATCTAGAGTCACCATGAAACAGTGGTCTGAAAGCAACTCTAGCAACTACTGTAAGGTGAGCATTTTGAATTTCAGAACTTTTACAAAGTTGTTTAGAAAGGACAAATCTAGGACGAGTCTCTAGTAGTACTCATTTTTTTGGCACCAAAAAGATTCTGGAGAAAAATCCTTTGCCTTTGTGCATTGCAGGCACTTGATAGGACTCTGCTTCTACCATGGGATAAGAGCACTGGAGAAAACAGCTCTGTCTGACCTGGTGGGTGTGAGGGAATTCCCCCAGAAAGGGTGAGGATTTTCTATCCACTGTCAAGTGTACACTCTCCGAATTAATCCCGGAACCCATTTGTCTGAGACTACTTATGGCCAGGTGGCAGGGCGGAGAGAGAGCCTGTGAGCAGGTAGAAGAGAAGGAAGGGCAGGAGGGGGAGAGGTATACTCATTCCTTTGCAAGGGGTTGATTCTTTTTCAGAAAGGAACCCCTCTTGTTTGGTTTCGAAGAATTATCCTCCTGACATATACTTTTGGATACCTGACTTGTTTTCCTGAGATTTTTTGTTTACTCTGCCCCTTGAAGGATATCACTTGTTTGGAGAAAACTTGGACATCCTAGATAACCCATACATTCATTTGCCTCAATCATCCCACTGTTTCAGAATCAGTGTAAAAGGGCCAAAACACCAATTCAAAATTTAAAGTTACATTTAACGTTTGGCTTATAAATAAATCAGAGAAGTTCTTTTTCCATAATAAAGCAAACAGTCTTAATAGAAGAGAAACAGCAGCATTTCTTGAGACTGTATCTACAGACTCAAGCGCATCTTTCAAAGCATGTTTCAAAACCAGAGTCAAATTAGAAACAATTTCATTCGTACAAGACTGTTTCTCTGCAGGTAAGGATGTAGCAAAATCTTCCAAACTGTATGCATACTGTAAATTAAATTTCCACAAACAGCCTTCATAATTTAACATTCTAAAGGTTGGATTACAAGAAAGAAACATCCTTTTACCCTGATGATTAACCATTTTCCCTCTTTATCAAAGGGCATTGAATTAGGGATATACATCAGAACTGCGAAAGCCCATTTCAGAGAATACATAAACGTCGACATGTATTGTGCGAACCACAAGTACAGTGAACGTCCAAAACCGCGAAATAGGAAATGTCGAATTGTCATGGTTGGCCCATCTGCAGTATAACTCCATAAGGTAAGTGTGCAATAATTATGGACCTTAGGGTTAGGGTGGGGTTAAGGTAAGTGCATAGACAGGCAATGTATGTAAGGTTTAGTAAGGTTTAGTGTAGGGTTAGAAGTAGGGTTTTGGTGCTTTACTGTAGAGTTAGAAGTAGTGTTTCGGTTAGTGTATGTATGTGATTTATTTATTTTGTTTGGGTGCGTAGTATGTAGTGAGCGGTGGAGTTGGCCAACTATGCCAGTTGAGATTTTGAATTTCACGGTTTAGGGCTTTTGATGTATTTGCGGTTCGCGCTATATGTGTCGACATTTACATATTCACTGAAACTGGCTTTTGCTGTTATAATATAGACCCCTGAATTACACAAAGCTTTTATTTGAGCAGGCAGCTGCAGAGACCACAGCTGGGTCAGCAGTCAATTGAAAAAAAGAGAGACGCCTATCACAGCTGAGGCCACAAGACTTTTTCCAAGACTGGTAAAAGGGGGGGGGGGGCAGAATTAAGCATCTCATCCTCTACAAGATCACATGCCCTGCCTAGATCTGGTTTGCTCCCGACTTCTCCCAAGCAAAACCATCTCTAAATCTAGCAATCATCTGAGGTAAATTGAAAAGTTTGGACTCGAGCTCAGGTCCACATTCCGAAAAATCAAAGTGTCTGGATTCAGTGTCAACTAGGAAAATCATTGTCCTCAGATTGTTCATCATTCTCCAAAACAAAAAAAGTCTCTAGCCAACCTAGTACTAGAACCATGTATGGGAAACACAACCACCAGAATTAGCTGTCTGCAGAGCACTGTTAGCCAAGGAAATCACAACAGCCTTACAGCTATAATCTGATCAGATGCATTATGAATCTTCTGTTTTTCGCGTGGACTTCACTACTAGATAAAATATCTGGGGGTATTATGTCTGGCAAGGGGGGGGGTCCCTCAACCCAGTCTACTCCTTCACTTGTCTAGATCTCCCACACCTGTGCCAGGTACTGGAACAACCTCAGAGGATGTCAAACCTCCATTCCACACTGGCTAGCAAAGTTACGCTAGAGGGAGAAGGGGCAAAAGAGGTAAGTGGTCTGTGGGCCAAGTAGTGGCCCAGACAGAACCACTAACCATAGGCTAAAGCAAACTTTTATTTTGTTCTCTTTTTAGGTGCAACCAGATTTGACTGGGGGGGTAACCAGAGTTAGGATCCATCAAGTAAGGAGGGAGAGAACACCAGCCAGAATAATAAACTGACTACTGGATAAGTATCAGAATAAGTACTTAAACGTTTCTAATAAGCATGTCCCCACAAATCTAAACTCAGACATTTTTTTTGATAATTGGACAATATGTTTAAAAGTCTTTTACAACTGACAGAACAAAGAATTTCCAGTACCTAAAGTCCAAATAACACAGCAAACAATGTGCCAAGCCACTGTTAAAAATTTGCTCTACCTACTTTAACCACATTAAATTGCTATAAAATAATATTTGGTAGCAATTTACATTTTCTTGTCAGAGAGAGTAAAATCTCCACAGTACAGGCAAATAATATGTGGTAAAATCACAATCTGATGCTTAAACAAAACACAAAGCAGAGACAGTGTAAATAATGTAAAAATGCTGAACAAATCCACGTTCTGGAATATTTTCCTGTCAAAAAATGAAAATAAAGCACAGTAACACTAAAGAGACTGCAGGAGACAGTCCCTAGTATCCAACAGCTCACATACACACTACACTTCTGAGAGAAATACTGAGAAGTTTTCTGAGAAACAGTAAAAGCAAGCATTTATCAAAAGGCACAAGTCAAGTCAACACTACTACAAGCAGAAATTCCTACAGGGACTGCTGTAGACAAATAAAGCATTAAAATAAATATTTTTTAAATAAACATAACATTAAAAGGAGAATAATGAAATGAGAGGAAGGGGGTCCCCAAATGGGGCTTATCTGAGCAGTAAGCTGGAAAATTCAGCACTGGATCCAATGAAGAGTCAGAGGACGTTCTTCTCTGTATAGCAGAACAAGACTGACACACACTTCCTATGACAGATGAAGACTTCCCTCTCAGAATACACTCAGCCAATCTGAGCTTTTGAAAGCTGACCTGAACTGGGTTACCTATGCAGATAACTCAAAAATGCTACCGAGACACTGTAAATAATGAACATACATTTTCCAGACATGCACCTAACTTTCAGTTCAAGCAACCATCTACCTCACCATTTTGGCATTTTGATAAGCTTACGGATGACAAGTGATTTTACAATAACCAACAACCTCAAAGTTGCAATGTCCCATCGATATATATTTACTTATTTATTTCAGAAAAAAATCCCTACTCTTCATATATGTATACAAATGCAGGGAAGATGGTCCCTAATCTCATGGCATTCACCAGATCCCATTTACAGAGAAGAGTTTGCTTACAAGAAAATTTTACATGGATGAAACAGTAAAATGTTAACATTAATGCATTTTTGCTGAAAAATAATGCTGAACAACAAAAATCTCCTTTGCATATGAACATTTCATCTGAAATTAATGATTTTAGTGTGTCAAAACAGTTTTAAACCTAGGCATTCGAAAAGTGAACAAACCAAGAAAATACACCTTGCACAAGCCTACAGCATTCTTCAGAGAGTCAGAAAAACAGCAGAAATAAAGCTGCCAGAAACTTACCATGCACATCAATACTAAAGTTACAGCGCCTACACACAACGGTGTCCTTCAGGCCTGGCAGTGGCAAAATGGTGCCACACTCTGGACAGAAATCAGTTTCAGACTGGAAAAAGGAACGTTCCTTAGCCATTTTTGGCAATCTAGTGAAGAATGATCAAAAAGACACGTTATCATTTTCAAGTAATCTTTTTTACAGCTATCCCCAGAAGGATAACCTGCTGCAAAAACAACAACATAACAATAAAATAATACAATATGTATGTACACAAAAACACATTTACACACAGGCTTATATTTACAAATAGCATTAACAAACCGACAGACTGATAGATGAATAGTTGCAAAGTAATCAAAAGTGCATACACTACCCAAATGGTTCGGAGGTAAAGGGTATGAGAAAGATATGTATCTGATACAGTTTGTATACAAGTGTTTACTCACACTCGTGAGCACGTTGTCAGTACCCTCTAAACCTGTCAGTTTTTAAATTACTCATTAAAAAACATAGTTAAAGTTAACAAAATACCGACATAAATGCACAAAACATCAGATCACACCTAGATTACCCCATACTCAAAACTACAACTACTTTAACAGAAACGATAAACGCGAACATTTTCCACATTAGTGTAAAACAAACAAAAAAAAACAGCCAAGTTCACATACTGCACACCCAAAATACACGGATTCACTTGATAATCTCGAAATACTGAAATATCGAATTTCAGTATCTCGAGACCATGAAACCGAATCCACAAAACACAAACAAAACCGCGAAATTCAAAACACCTAACAAACCGCACACACTACACTATACATACACCACAACAACCACATCGCAACATAAACAAACAAAACTACATACATACACAACTCATACACACATAAGCAGGGGGGCAAGCCCCACCTCCGAGATCGCACAAACAGGAAATAAAAGCAAACTCACACGCACATTCTCCAGTTCCTCACAGACACAAACATATCAGCACACTCACATACACGAACTCCCACTCAAAACTTTTACAAAACATTACACCTAGATCAACACACAATCCCGGACATTACGTAGCGTAAGGTCATAACGGCGAATTCGAGATATTATTCGCCATTATGAACTTTCGCTATTGTAAACATTCGGCTTTATAGTCTCGAAATACTGAAATTCGACATTTCAGTATTTCGAGATTATAAAGCGCTCCCAAATACACATTTCCCCAAATAACACGTATCCCTCTATAAAATAAATGCATTGCTAACATGAAAAATTAAAAGAATAAAAATGTACTAAACTAGTCAATTACAAAAAAGCAGCTGGCAACCAGATCAGAGTTTAAATACTTAAACCAACCTAAATGTAAAATGTTGCTAAATTATACAATTAATACATTCTACTATAACCCTCAATATACCACTAGATTAAAAGGTGTCTCAGAACTAGAACAGCAAACCAAGAAACACCCCATTCATAAAAAAACAATAGATAACTAAAGCAATTAGCACAGCACACTGAAACCAACGGCAAACAGTAACTGTAAACTGATAAACGAACGGAAGTGGAGGTTCGGTTTGTATAAGAAAAAGTACAACACTCAGTTCACAGTTTTGTTCTTTGCCAACCCTGATATTTGCTCCTTAAACCTACAGTGCATGGTATTTCACTTGTTATACACAGAACTCATATGTATTCCACGTGTGTAATTAAACATATAAATGAGTGTAATATAAACATCTGCATGAGGAACACGGGCATATATATCATCGTGCCTTTTCCCAAATCCAGATATTTAGTGTCACATAACCAAGGCCAGACTTAAACACAGGCCAACTTGGCGAGCATCTAGGGCACCGTGCTTGGAGAAGTGCTTTTTCAACAATTTTATATTTGATTTTAGAGCAATGAAATATGTTGTTTGCTCTAAAAAAATAAAGCATAGATCCATGTTAAATAAATGCACCCACAGCCTGATGGGTGCTCCGCTTCACTTAACCATTCACGTCAAGTAACGTCACTTGAGACATGAGTGCTGCAATGGCACGGAGCAGAGACCTGTCAGTGTTCAAATGGCAGGCGCAATGCAGTGGTGCTCACAGGACTAAGGGTCTGCATCAATATGATGCATTTCTTTAATGAAGTCTAAACATATAATGTGCTTTTACTGACCGATCACTTCAGGGGCATTCTGCAGAATTCTGAACAGCTGAAAGGAATGGTACAATACAAACGTAGTTTTTTTTTTTTAACAGTGGTGCTGGCTGACTAATCAACCAGAAATTTTCTGTAATATTTCAGGCTTTGTGATGCAATGTTAATGTTTGGTAACTTGTCTGTGTTAAGAAAGTGTGAAATATAGGTTACATGTCCATCAGACTTCACTGTTATAACTGCTGACTAAGAATTTAGCATACCTTTCAAATGCCCGATTTTGGCACAAAATTTTGCTCCCTCCCTCATAATTCCTACTAAAATTGGTAATTTTGTGAAAAAGGGTGGCAGTAATGACAATAATAGTTATATACTTCTTTTGCTTTACAAAATGCAACTTTTTGCTTTTATTTACCAGGAAAGTCCATCTGGGAACTGAAATGCTCATTTTTAGCAAAGGCGAGAGAAAAGCTACAAAACAAGATCAAACACATTTTTGACAGTTAAATAGAAAAACAGTCAAACACCTGTTGTGTCTTTCGGCTTTTCCCGGTTAGGGGTCGCCACAGCAGAACTCCGGTCCGCTAATGATTGGTAGTTGATTTTTATGTGCCGAGTTACCAGCCCTGACGCACAACCTTCAACGAAGATACGCCCATTCACGCATGTCTCCACGCAGAAGACGCTCTAGCTGAGAATTGAACCGGACAGCATCTTACTGTGAGGCGACAACGCTACCGCAGCACCACCACTGTGGGATTGAAAAACAGTCAAACACTACTTGCAAGTATTTCAAAGCAACAGTCAAACATTTACAAAGCACGTCTTCAAGATATTGAGAGTAAAATCAAAAATACTATATTAATACACTTTTACAGTATCCATGGCGAACAGAGTTAAGATTGCATACTTCAACTGCAGATGTGGTACAGTTCCATAGTTTATTAGTTGCCAGGTGATAATTTAGGGCAGATTTGAACTATTATAGCTTACTTAAAAGGCTCATGTGGATTGAAGTTTGTTCCATGTCTTCGTGTTTGCGATAGAGAATAGCAAGCCATTTTAATAATTACTTGCTTTATTAAAAGACTACAGTTTTGTACCTACCATAAATGTAGATGTTCGAGTGTTCACACTGCTGCAGTCATCACACTTGGGTTATCCTGCCGTCAGGCGGTCCCGCAGTCGGCCAGAGTTCCAAAGTCTTGGTCCGGAGTCGGTTGCTGTCACTTCTTCCCTGACGTCAGTGCATCAGGGGTATATAATATGCATCCGACACCATTTTCTTCAGTTTTTCTTGCCCCAGATGTCAGGTGCCCCCGAGTGGGTAGCCAATACATATTGCTAATCAAAAATATACATATAAAATAAAAAAATGCCTTCAGCTACCAGCAAATACACCCCAAAGGTAGTATAGGATAGAAGGGTATAGATAAGTCCAGCTAGTTCAGAGGGAGGGTAACCTGGACTGCAGCAGTGTGAATACTCGAACATCTACATTTATGGTAGCTACAAAACTGTACTATGTTCATTGTGTTACACTGCTGCAGTCATCACACTTGGGTTGAATCCCAAAGCTAGGTTTGGGTGGTTGGTCTATAAAGAGTTAGGGTTGGCTATGAGGCCCTGCAGAACTGCAGTGGCAAATCCTGCTCTGGATTTAGAGTAGAGAGGCAGGTGGTAATGCTTGGTGAAGGTGTGCACTGAACTCCAAGTTGCAGCCTCCAGAATTTCCTTGGTAGGTACTCCTCTGAGAAAGGCTGTTGAAGTGGCTGTTGCCCTGGTGGAATGAGGCCTAATGTTATTAGAGACTGATTTTCCATGCTGTGTAGCAGCACCAAATACAGTGTCCTATCCATTTGGATATAGTCTGTTTTGAGATAGCCTTGCCTTGTGATCCTGCAGCATATGCTACAAAAAGTTGATCAGTTTTCCTGAAAGCTTTTGTTTTGTCCAAGTAGAATCATAGCTGCCTGTGTATGTCCAAAGAATGCAGAAGTTTCTCCCCTTTATTTTGGGGGTTTGGATAAAAAGTAGGCAAATAGATGGTTTAGTTAAAAGCCACACTAGATACCACCTTTGGCATGAAGGTAGGGTTTGTCCTTAAAGATACCCTGTCCTGATGAGAAATTATAAAAGGTTCCACTGCCATTAATGCCTGTAGCTCCGAAACTCTTCGTGCTGAAGTTACTGCCAGGAGCAGAGCTGTTTTCCATGATAAAAATTTTAGGTCGGCTGTATTGGCTGGCTCAAAAGGTGGTAGGGTCAGTTTTTCCACAACGAAATTGAGGTTCCAAGTTGGTGTTGGTGCTCTCCGGGGCGGTCTTATGTTTTTAGCCCCTCTGAGGTACTGCTTTAGCAAGGGGTGAGAGAATAAAGGAGGATCCGTGTTGTAATGTGCTGAAATGGCAGAGGTGTGGATCTTAATTGAGGAGAAGGATAGGCCTCTGTCCAGCTTCTCAGTTAAGTATTGTAAAACCTGAGGAATGTTTGGAACAAGAGGATCAAGGCTGTGAGCCTGGTTCCAGGCGCAGAATCTCTTCCATTTGTCTGAGTAAGCTTTCCTGGTGCTAGGCCTGCTGGCCTCCAAAATGACATCCATAACAGCTTGAGAGAGAGGTGTTGCCTGTTTGACTAATGAATCTGCCATGCAGCCACATTTAGGGTTTTGAGCTGACCATGCAGGATCTGATTGTTTTGTTGAGTCAGAAGGTGTGGAATTTGGGGCAACATCCATGGTGGGCCCTGAGCCAAGTTCCTTAAGATAGGGTACCAGTGCTGGCATGGCCAGTCTGGAGCAATCAGGATCATCTGTGGTTTTTCTTGTTTTGGCTTTTAGGAGTACCTTTGAAAGGAGAGGCAGTGGTGGGAAGGCATAGACTTTTAGGTTTTTCCAGCTGAACAGAAGAGCATCCACTTTCCATGCTTGTTTGTGATAAGTCCTTGTGCAGAATTTTTTTAGTTGGCAATTCAGAGGGGAGGCAAAAAGATCTATGTCTGGACATCCCCATTTTTGTGTTATCATGCTGAAGATTTGTGGATTCAATTTCCATTCGTGAGGGTCCGTGATATTTCTGCTTAGGTCGTCTGCCAGAGTATTTTTCTTTCCTGGCAGGAATTGTGCTTGCAGGTGAACTTGGTACATTAGAGCTGTGCTCCACAAGGTCATGGCTTGCCTGCATAGGGAATAGGAATGAGTGCCCCCTTGTTTGTTTATGTACCACATTACTGTGGTGTTGTCTGTCTTTAGTAATAGTTGTCCTGGATGTAGTAGGTCCTTGAAAGCTGTTAGGGCATTTTGAACAGCCAACATCTCTTTTTGATTGATGTGAAGATGCATCTGGTCTGTGGTCCACTTGCCCTGAATGCATTTCCCTGCCATGTGTGCTCCCCAGGCGTAATCCGAAGCATCTGTTGTCAGAGTTTGCCTGGCTGTGGGTTGGGTAAAAGGCTGACCCTTGTTTAGGTGACATGCCTGTGCCCACCATCGAAACTCCTGTTGTAGGCAGGGAATTATTGGAATTACTGCTTCTAGACTGTGAGAATGTTGAGTCCAAACACTTTTTAGGTACCATTGTAATTTCCTCATATGCAGTCTGCCATATGGTATTAGTAGTATGCAGGATGCCATGAATCCCAAAGCCTGCAGAATTTTTCTTACAGGGAGATGGGACGTTTTTGCCAGTAGCTGAAAGTATTGAGTTAGTTGCACTTGTTTGTCTGGCGTGAGGTAAGCCATCTGGGCAGGAATGTAATCTGTTGTGAGAGCACTAGTTTTGACTTCTTTTCATTTACCGTGTACCCTAGAGAAATTAGCAACTTTTTCACAAACACCAGATGCTGTAGAAGAATGTCCTTTGTCTCTGCTTGAATGAGGCAGTCGTCCAGGTATGGATATATTTGAATTCCTTTTTGTCTTCAAAATGCAATTACTGGTGCCAGGCACTTTGTGAAGACTCTGGGCGCAGTAGATAAGCCAAAGGGCTGTGCAGAGAATTGGTAGTGCATTGTACCAGCTTTGAATCTCAGGTATCTTCTGCAATTTTGTCTGATAGGGACATGCAGGTATGCCTCTTTGAGGTCCAGAGTAACAAGCCAGCATGGGTAGAAGTTGCTGTAATGTCAACATTTTGAATTTCGGAATATCCAGGTAAGTAGTATTCAGAATTGAAAGGTCCAGTATAGGCCTCCAGGCCTTATCCTTTCTGGGGGCCAGGAAGAGTCTTGAGTAAAATCCATGTCCTTGTTCCTGTTGTGGTACTTTTTGTATAGCTCTCATGTCCATGAGGGCTGAAATTTGTTTTTGTGCCTCTGCCCTTTGATTTTGTGGCAGGTCTGGCATTCCTTTTAGCTTTGGCAAAGTATGGAAGTGGAATCTGTAACCTTGAGACACAATATTCAGGACCCATTTGTCTTGAGTGATTGTTTGCCAATTTTGGGAAAAAAAGTGCTTGTTTCCCCCCTAAGGGGGCTTCCAGAAGGGACGTGCTTGGCGTACGCAAAGGGAAGTCATTGTGACTGTTTCCTGTAAGGTTGAGACTTGTCCTCACCTCCTTTTGGGGTTGAGGTGCCCCACTGTCATTGCCTATTTGAGCCTTGGGGTTGAGATCTGCCTCTTGGGCGTCTGTATCTGCCTCTCTGTGGCCTGTCTGACACTGGAAAGGAACAACTTTTTGTTGGCCAATTTCTGCTAAGCCGAGGTGGTTGTACCTGTAAGAAATTCTTGACTGTTTGCATAGATTTAGCTTTATCCTCCATTTTCTTTAACACCTCTTCTGCCTTAACACCAAACAAGGTATCATGTTGTAAAGAAGCATCCAATAACTTTGCCTTAACATGATCAGGTAAACTCTGTTCTTTTAACCAAGCAGGTCTTCGAATAACAGAACCTGTAACTGCGGCTCTACAAGAGGCCTCTAAAGAATCAAAACCAGATTGCAGAGTATGTTTTCTCACCTGTTCAACTGCATGCAATAATTCCTGCATTTTTTTACAATCAGGAGCATCTGAGCTAGCAAGCATTTTCTGTTTTAACTGAGACATTAAATATTGTTGGTACTTAAGCATGTGAAACTGGCAATTTAAAGCTCTTACTGCTAAAGTTGCAGACATGTATACTTTCTTCCCCCATCTATCCAAAGCTCTGGAATCTCTGTCAGAGGGTACTGGGTTTTTTGCAATGGAAGCCTTAACCCCTTTTGGACCCTGGGAAATAGTTTCTGGGTCAGCAGAAGGGTTTTTGTAAAGAAACTTGTGAGAGTCAGGGACTCTATAATACCTATCTGGCTTTGCTGGAGCAGGGGGCAAAGAGTCAGGAGATAAGATGGATTCAGAAAACACATCATCCACAATGTCAAGCACAGGCGGAATAGCCAGGGGCCTCTGCTGAGGCAATAACAGGAAATCCCTGAGCCTTTTCTTGGATTCTAAGTATTCCTGACTTTCCCAATGGAAATGTTCCCTCATGGTATGTAAAGTTTCCCCAAAAGAGTAATCCTCAGGAGGAGAGGCTAAAGGGATAGATTTCTCAGCATCAGAGTCCTCATAGGGGGGTAAAGAATATCCCTGGTCTGAAGAGGAATCAAAGGAAATGGAAACCTGATTAGAGGAGTCATAGTCTGGATCCTGCCTATGGGAACCCCTGATTAGAGTAATGAGGTGTTCGGCCATTTTAAGCATCTGTTTCTTAGGCATGGAGGACTGTCCAGGAGAATGCTGTACTTGTTCCTTTGTCTTTAATGGTACCTTTGTCTTGGCTGTTGTCTTAATGGTAAGTTGTGAAGGTCTGAAAACACCCTCAGAAGCCGGTGCCTGCTCAGCGGCTCTGGACCCATCTGAGGGATTAGTTTCTGTAGGCCCAATACCTTGAGTTTCCAGAGGCCTAGCTGGCTCCACTTGGGAGTCGGAAGCGGCCCGTGGCTCTGAGGTAGCGGGTGTCAGGGGCTGCGAAAGCACCTCACTGAGAACTGGCGACTAGCCTAGAAGAGGTTTCGTCGTCGGTTTTGGACCTCAGATGCCTGTCTTTATCTTTGTCTTTGCGTTTTTTCGGTACTGAAGTCATCAGCTGATCTGAAGGCATGGTATAATTGAACCTTCGGCCAAAGTAGTGTAAAGCAAAATCAACTAGTGACGTCGTGATCAGGGCCTAGGCATGGAATGCAGTAAGAGTGGAAGTCCTTATGAGGTATTTGCTTCCCACAAGAAATACAATTATTAACTTTGTCTTACATCGGTCTGAGGCAAGAAAAAGGATTCCCCAACGGGGTACTTAGCTTTATTAAAGACTTCGGATCTGAAATTCGACTTTGAAAATCTCAGGAGTCGGCCGACCGGCACTTGCGAACTGCTTCTGCTTCGGGCACCGCGCGGCAAGAAAGACTGAAGAAAATGGCATTGGATGCATATTATATACCCCTGGCACACTGACGTCAGGGAAGAAGCGACAGCAACTGACACCGGACCAAGACTTTGGAACTCTGGCCGACTGCGGGACCGCCTGACGGCAGGATAACCCAAGTGTGATGACTGCAGCAGTGTAACACAATGAACATCGGTTAGTTTCAGTTACGAGGATCTTCAGGGCTCGTTTTGGTAAAGTCATTGGGTGAGATTTGACAGTGAGGGTGTTTCATGTGGATGACAGAGTATTTTGTGTGCTGTGAGTAGCTGGCAGAGGGTGATGGGTTCAGGAAGTTAAACTAGTTGAGGGTATTGTGTGCTGTGCAGTGGTGGGAGTGGTTTGGAAGGCAGCAGGCAAATTTCCTAATTTTATTCTAGGTGCTTTCTAGTTTGTGTCTGATGAAGAGTTGAGTTGCTATTTTTTTTTTTTATATATGATCACTTAGCAGGAGCTTTGCTCTGTAAAGAGTGCCTAGTTTGTAGTAGTTTTTTGACTGCAGTATCAATGTGCAGATCAAATTTCAGCTTGCTATCAATGATAACTCCTAGAAATTTTGTGTTGGTGACATTTTGAATTTTTGTGTTGTTTGAGGAGATAATATTAAGGTCAGTGCTGTTTTGATTTATATTTTTTGGAAAGGAATAGGATTTCTTTGGTTTTGTTGGGGTTTAAGAGCAATCAAAATTTATTTAGCCAGTTTTCTAGAGAGATGAAAGCATCCTGTTTGACGGTTTCTAAGGTGGAAAGATTTGGGACTGAGCAAAGTAAAGCTGAGTCGTCAGCATATTGCATTATGTGAAAATATTTCACTCCTTGTGCATGCCATTAATGCAGATATTGAATAGTACTGGCCCAATTATGGAGCCTTGAGGGACACTCCTGTAGTGGCTGGAAGGAAGGGAGTGGGAGTCATTCCATTTTACAGACTGGGAACGATTGTTTATTCCATTTTACAGACTGGGAACGATTGTTTATGTAGCTGGTGAACCAGCTAGCTGATGGAGTTGGGAGGCCTATAAGATTTAGTTTATGGAGGAGTAGTTTCAGGTGAGACCATGTAGAAGGCTTTTGACAAGTCGAGGAAAATGGTGGAGACAAAATTACCAGAGTTTTTACTTTGACTAATGGTATCTAGGAAATGCCATTTCATAATCTTATTCTGTCAACTCCTCATATGTTAATAGTACTAATATTTTAAAAAAGAGACATCCCTGACTATTTTTGGATTTGTTCCTAATTCTGGAGGTAAGAAGATGAGCTATGGGGTAAGCTGGATGAAAGTAAGTAACTCTTTTGTTGTTTGCTCAGCTGTAAGTAGTCACTATCTGGCTATGCAGGACCAGTGTGCATTTGTGAGAAATAAAATGGACTACTTAACTGGACATTTGATATGTACAGACTATGTATAATTGTTGGGAAAATGACTACCTAGCTATTTTTGCTTATTATTATTATGGCTTTGCAGGACTAGTGGTATTTGTATGAAACAACTTGGAATATTTTACTGTGTGGCAACTATTTATTTTGAACAAAGATGAAATGCATTGCATGGCCATCCTTTTTTTTTTTTTTTTTTTTTTTTTTTTTTATCATCATCATCACAACCCAACATCTGAATTGTACATAGATGTGCCTGTAACTGCTTGATCAGTGTTGTCTGGATGAAAGTAACAGACCCTCTAGTCAACTGCTCAGCTTAACAGGCATCTCTCTCAAAAAAAAATAAAATAAAATGCATCACAGAACACCCATAATTCTGAGCAGCAATACTGTATAAGTGGATTTTGACAAATGCTACGTAGTAGCCTCTGCCCTGTACCCCTTCCTGGCTAAAACCAGCTCTACACAAGTCATTGCTGTAGCTTGTGTGGGTAACTGGAGATGATGTCATTTTTGCCCCCCCCCCAAATCAATGATATCACTAACCAAGGTCACACGTCCACCAGTGCTGCTAAACTCTCACCTCCAGACTTGCTCTGTATCTGCAGGTGCATCTGCTCTTTTGACTATGTCTGAGGGCAACTCCCCTCTCTATAACTGTTGTTGTCTTTCGTCTTTTCCCGGTTAGGGGTCGCCACAGCAGAACTCCGGTTCGCTAATGATTGGCAGTAGATTTTCACAAACGCCGAGGTGCCAGCTCGACGTCCAACCTTCAACGAAGGCATGCCCATTTATACAGGACTTTCGAACGCCCATCTAACCGCAGGGAGGACATGCAGACTCCACACAGAAGGCACTCCCCGCACTTCAGCCGAGAATCGAATGGGAGAACCTCTTGCTATGAGGCAACAATCTCTATAACTAAATATCAGTCCTAATTAGCCATTAAGATTTTAGGAGAGGCTTTTTCAATTTTGCCAAGTTGCATACGTTTATCACTCTTCTCAGCATAAAATAGACGTCATTCCCATCTACTTCATATGCAGTTGTTCTTAGCTGTTTAGTCACTTTTCTCACCTTTTTGCCATTAAGCTAAGGCTGCTTGGAGTTAAAGGTTTAAAGTACTGGGCATGATTTTTCCTTACCTGCACTGCTGAAAGTCGGGTTCTGTCAGTGTGCAGGTACAAAATGATTAGCCTACTTAGTTCCCTTCCCACCCCCATATCCTACACCTTATCCCATCCTCTCTCTCTCTGCTTCCAATAATCCACATCCTTTAAAAACACACACCCCCAATTACATGTTGCTACCTATTTCCACTTCACACCTCAACTACATACATCGTCTTCCTCCTCTCTATTTTAACGCACACACTGTTACTACACTCCTCTCTTCCCCTTCCTCTTGTCTATTCATTTCAATAAAAAATGCTCTCCCCCCCTCTTAACATGCTCCACAAAGTGAAACTTTTTTAATACACTAACAGGTCAGTTTCTTAGTACTGACCAGCTCTGCGTACTTCTACTTTCTTGCGTAATCATGTCTGTCACAATTAAATTTATTAATACAAATTAATTTTTTTGTTTAATTTTTTTTTCTTTCTTTTACAGGTCCACTGATGCTTCCTGTGTGGGTGCTTTACACAGACACAGGAAGTATTAACCCACTGCTTTCAGTGTGTTGCTTCCTGTAAAGTAACACTTTCTCTGTTTCAAAGTTAATCTTTTTTTTTTTACATAAATATCTTAATTGAGACAGGTATGACTATGCAAGAAAGTGGAAGTATTGCAGAGATGGTGCATATTAAGGGGCTGGTTTGCTACTTTATTAACAAAAAAAAAAGTTTCACTTACTTAAGTTAGGAAGCATAGATTTCTTAGGTTTACACTAAAGCAATGATATGTCAACCACTGAAAGCTAACTCAACAGTACTGTAAAAATGCACCTTGAAGGTGAGCTAACAGTTTAGGAGATGATAGTTGGCAATATACACAAAATGTCTTCAGCTTGGATTATGCTCTAGGGAAGAGAGAAACTGACAATAAATAAGGCAATCCGAAGCAGAGAAGGAAGAGAAAGGTTTGCTGCAATATCTAGCTTGGTATACAGTTAGGATCAGTCCATGATCTTGGCTGAAAATGTTGCTTTGCCATCTTAAAGTTGGTGATTTTTTTTTTTAATAGTTTGTAGCTTAAAGTTAAAAATGGCAAAATTACAGACTTACTTCAGAAAATGCATGTTAAAATGTCATCTTATCAACTTTCAAAGTTTGTAAGACCAATATTTAAAAAAAAAAAAAAAAAAAGTATCCTTGATTCTGGGCATATGTCTCAGATTCTGGTTGGCTTTGTCCAGGACTCTAGAAGTAAGGCTAATAGCTATCACCAGAACGTTGTAGCCAATAACTCCTGGGATGAATTTACAAGAAATCATCATTTAGCTAACCGACGTTTGAATACTGCCAAGGTTATACACCGTCTAATGTGTATGGGATGCTTGTGCATAGTTGAGGAAAGCACCGAGTCATGACCATCCTTGAACTGGGACTGGTCAGTACTCTGACATACAACTAGGTCACTGGAATGGGTATAAACAGGAGTTTTTTTTTTTTGAGAAAAAGGAGGTTGCAGACAACAGGGTTTGACACAGGTCAAAAGGCAGGGCACAAATTATGTCAGAGGAGTCTAGGTATAAGGGCAGTTTAAGCTTTAGATTCTTACTATAGCAGCTTACTATATATTTACTCTTTTTTTGCTATTATTCTTTTTGAAGAAGTTGAATTAGCCTCCACGCACAGGAAGTTAACTTTTTTTCACAGCTTAATATGAATAGCGATATCCGTGTGAAAAAAAACACTGGGCTGCCTCTACAATCTTCAATAAAGGCTATAGGGGTGCGCACGTATGTCAGACTGCACCACTACCAACCTATTTCATTTCAAAATATAACTGATAAAAGTACAAAGTACCTAAAAGCTTTCTTTGAGCTAGTACTACCCACGTGCAGGCACACTTGGCTACCTCTACCTAAGTCAACAACAAGAGGTGTATGAGATTACACTTAACTGCTCCACACATAACTAAGTTATTTCCACAAGTTGTAGACCCGAGCTTTTATAAGCGGTCTCTAAATATCTGAATTAGAAAATGGGCGGTATGTGTTAGCGCTAAAACAACTTTACAACTAGGCTACTTATATGTTACAAACACGAAATACTTAACTTTACATTGAAATGTTGGCTTGCCATATTTATATACTAACAACTCCTGTAAAGTGAATGCTGCATGTCCTGAGTGTACCATCTTGTGTTCCGAAGACCTACCCACTTTAAGCATAATAATCTTTACTGGGGAATTTATATGTCTAATACATCGATGTACAAACTATACTACCTTAAACTTATACTACTAATTTGAGTGCTAGTTTAGTGGAATATCTACATCGCTCAAGTCTAACATATGCACATTGCTATCACTTATTAATGTAGTCCACTGTGTCTACTTCCTGCTAGTGTGTCTACTCGACTCTTATGTTGACCTTAGGTTAGTGCTTAAAGTGAATGATTAAGTACATGAGGCTGCTGTATACTTTGTAACAGTTTCAAAAGTTTGCAAGCTGGATCAACAATATGCAAAAACGGTACGGCAGTACATCCAACAAGCACACTGCCTCCTCACACAGTAAATTCAGCACTGAAGAAGAATGCCAATATTAAAATTAAAACCAAATGTTTAATAGGGTTTAGCGCTTTCACTCGATAACCGAGCTTCCTCAGAACAACATAAAAATTACACATACTCTTTAAATAAGATGTTTTGGCGCCAAATAAGAGCAGTTTATCAATTAACTTTAAAAGCAACAGAGCACAAGTTACTAAATGTTAAAATATATATATATATATACACACTTTGCAGTATCTTTCTAAATAATTAATGACATACTAATAAATTCACAATAATATTAATTTGTATTGATTTGTATTATATTAATTTATATACAAAAGAGGATTTATAGATACAAAGTCATTAATTCCTGGGGGTGAAATGGCATCTGTATAAACTTGCCACCAAAGTTCTCTGTATGCTAATAAATTTTTATAATCACCCCCTCTAGGATTTTGAGTAATAGACTCCAATATCAAAAAACTGAATGTGTGTTCACTTCCATATTGGATAATATGTTTTGACAATGCATTTTTTGTATCTCTCTTTTTTATACAATAAAGGTGTGAATATATTCGCTGTCTCAACTGCCTTTCCGTCTTTCCTATATAATAAGCATCACAAACTGAGCAGACTGCGATATACACTAACATGGTAGTTCTACAATTGCCTTTAACAGAGTGTATTTTTAAATGGTTGTAGTTGTTTAAAGTTAAACCAAAATTTTCATTAATCACATAGCACTGATTACAATTCCCACATTTTGTAGTGTGTGTCGCCTTTGTCTGTCCCTTTTCATGGCTTATTAAGTTGTTTCTCTCCAAAATGCACTTGAGATTCCTACCCATCTTATATACAAAATTAGGGCTCTGACCAACAAGGTCCACTAGCTCCTGGGAATTAGTCAGAATATACCAATTCTTACGCACAATTTCCTTAATAATCTTACTGAACATTCCATATTCAATAATAAGGGCTCTACTGTAGATTTTCTTCCCAGTTGCTTGATATTGGTCAATAATATCTTTGGACACATTTGTATTTTGCTGATGCCCAGTTGGGTTAAGTATATTATAACCTAGAAGTGAACTGTATTTCTTCCCCCATTGTTTTGTTACATAGCAGCTTATGTCTTCCATAAGCTTGGGGTCATAACCTCTTTCTTCAAATAGGGTGGATATGTACTTAACCTCCTTTAACATATCGGCATATCTGTTGCTTTTAAAGTTAATTGATAAACTGCTCTTATTTGGCGCCAAAACATCTTATTTAAAGAGTATGTGTAATTTTTATGTTGTTCTGAGGAAGCTCGGTTATCGAGTGAAAGCGCTAAACCCTATTAAACATTTGGTTTTAATTTTAATATTGGCATTCTTCTTCAGTGCTGAATTTACTGTGTGAGGAGGCAGTGTGCTTGTTGGATGTACTGCCGTACTGTTTTTGCACTTTGTAACAGTTTGGAAGACTGCACTCTTTGGGGTCAATTGCACATCTTGTCTTACCTGTCTCACGTGTTAAAAGGCTCATGCTCACACACTGAAACTAGGCTTATAAATATGGTGTACTACCTATATTAGCTTCTAAATGAGCTGTTTCTATGATATGTAAACTGTACTTTTTATAACTTGCTAATGAAAACATTCACAGCGATTTAATGTTACCCGACTGAATTTATATTAAAAAATCATAGAAAATTGCAATATAAGAAACAACCACACACCGGAGCTGGAAGCTGCTGAAATTGAATGTCTTCTGAATTTATACCCTGATGCTATCTATAGTCTTGTTCCTAGCCCTGCACATATTATACGCTGATTCTTTCATTTGCTGATATATTTGTTTTTTAGCCCATTCAGAATATTGACTGGGTTGACTTGCAAGGTGTTTTACATCTCACTAATTAACTTGTGTATCTACTTAGCTAGGATTTCACTGTTCTTCAAATATAAATGGTTTTCTGCCATATTACACACTGTTTAATTACACTGCCTATGTTATTATACTAAACTACTGTTCTTCAAATATAAATGGTTTTCTGCTATATTACACACTGTTTAATTACACTGCCTATGTTATTGTACTAAACTACTTGTTTCTACTACTTACTTTCTCTTTCTCTCCTATAACAAACTCAGCTCTCCAACCTGGTTATACTTGCACTAAGAAGCAGAGTTTAATTACCTGAAGACATTTTTGGTGGCACTAAGAGCGCTAGCCAGGAAAGCCAGCAGCTTCACCCCCCTCTCCACTCTGTAACCTATATATCTCTTTTCTTTCCCCTCCACGTAAAAGTCACCTGAACTGCTACTCTTTCCTCTGGAATCTGCACACAAACTCCCACTTTCCCCAATTTACAATAATATCTTTGTCCACTAGGTGGCAGTCTTGTCCTTCAGGACTTTGAAGCCTTTTCCTAGTCTGTAATACACCCTTACTATTTTAATTCTTTTTTGAGTCCTTAGGCTTGCTCTTAAAGTATAGCCCATAATATCTTCTTTACTTGGGGTGAACCTTTGACACCCACCGTGAAACCTAAGTATCTTTCCTTAACTTCACTCCATTATTCAGGGTTACTTACCTACTGTCACCTGCTCCAACTGATTGTTCTTTTTCTGCTCCTTACCACTCTTGTCTCTACCCGCTCAGTTCGCCCTGCGGACTCACTCCGCTCCCCTACTCTGCCCCCAAATTCCACCCACCCCCAGTGCTCCTAAACTTACACATCTGAACCACACCCTCTCCCTCTACAAACCAATCACAACTACCTCCTATTTAACAAATTACATCACTCTCTTTAACCACGCCTAGTATAACTTTTCCCTCCAAATAATTTCAGTAAAGCTCATCAATCAAAATGCATACATTTACTTCCCAAGTTCAACTAAAACTTCTAACCTTTCTTTTACTCCTACCATCCCTAGCAGCAGCCTACTTGATAACCTCGTATGAACAGCCAAACTATTTACAGTTAAATCTCCCTAAAAAGCAAACAAGTACTTTACCTCTAACTCCCCCAAGCACATAAATATAACATCTCTACCTAGCTATTTACCTCCAAAATATCACAGACTGACCCACATCAAATATAACTAACTAAAACCCCGAAAACCTCTCAACCACTACTGTAACCTTTATCATCCCTTCAACAAACTTTTACACATCTCCTTAATAGATGGAGACATCCATCCTAACCCTGGACCAGGACTTAAACCACAGAGCAACAAATCCACATTCCCACCTCACCTACTATCCCATCTAAATCTCTCAATTCTCTCTATTGCCCACCTAAACATTCGTAACATAAATAATAAAACTGCCCATCTTCATGCTCTCCTGTATTTTCATTCCTTTGATATCCTTTGTTTAACAGAAACCTGGCTAAAACCCACTACTCAAGATGCTGAAATCATTCCACCAGGATATAACATCTTAGGACAAGACCGCAAAGCAAAAAAAGGAGGGGGAGTAGCTATTCTCTACAGAGAAGGGTTACAAGTATCAATACTAAACCTCAGCTCCCCTCCAGAAAGCAATGTAGAAATGATCAGCAGTAAAATATAGCATAATTCCAATAAATCGCTAATTATAGTTTGTATCTACCTGCCCCCTGGTAACAATACCAGCACCCTGGAGGATATCCTTGCTGAGCTCTCTTCTAAAATCCCCCAAAAGACAATAATTCTATGCAACTTTAATACTGACTGGAAGTGCTGCTCTACTGAAACGCCAACTTCCCATATTAACCTTCATGGCTCCTCACAAACAATTAATTCCCCAACCAGAATTAATAAACCCAATAATAAAAAAAGAGTCCATCCTAGACTGGATTCTCATTAATAATCACCAAAAACTCTACAAAGTAGGGACCCTCCCAGGTGATCTAAGTGATCATTCTCTCACTTACATAATCAGGCAAAAGTCTAGCATACCCAACCCTACCATGTATGGAACAATAAGAGGCAAAAAAAAATAACCCTGATCACTTCCAAACTGAACTAAAATCATGTGATTGGTCACCCATAAAACATCTCCCACTTGATGAGGCTATTAACTACTTTAACCTAAAATTCTTAATTCCTGACCACCATGCACCAAAGCGATCCATCAAAATTAAATCTAAACCTGCCCCACTGTTTACAAATGAAACCAGAAAAAAATCCAGCATAGAAATAAAGTCTGGGCACGGTGGAAATCAACAAAAAACCCACAGACCAACAAAAGTTCAGACAAATAAGAAATGAGACAAAAAAAAGCTATACTTGAAGAAAACTTTTACTGCCATCTCCAGCAGACTAACCAAAATAATCCACAAAAGTTCTGGTTCAACATAAACAGGTTACTTCGTCCAGGCCAATCCACTACACCACCCCCTATTGGGGCAAATCCTGACAATCCACAGCAAACTGCAAATGCTTTTAATACCTTCATCACAGAGACCATCCAATCACTAGCTAATCAACTTACAGCTGATGGCTCTGCTCTCCCAACCTTTGCTGATAACGCTCTTCCAATACTCCACTTGCAATCAGTCCCAATCTCCCTCATTTACAACCTTTTACACAAGCTAAAACCAGTTACCCCATCAGCTGACCAGCTACCTGCTGAATATCTTCAAATAGCAGCCAAAGCCGTTGCACATCCTATATCACTGTTGATAAATAGAACCATACAAGAAAGCATCATTCCAGCTATCTGGAAAATCTCCCACATTATTCCCCTACACAAGGGTGGAAATTCCATAGAATATTCTAACTGCCGTGTCATAGCATTACTCTCCCCCTTGGCAAAAATAAAGGAAAAGTGCATCCATAGGCAGTTACTAACCATCTACTTCAGAATAATCTTCTGGCTAAGTGTCAGCATGACTTCAGACCCTTCCATAGCACAACTACTGCTCTCTTATCCTTCACCGACTGCATCAATTCTAACCGTAATAACAATGTTCTCTCTTCGGCACTTTTCATCACTTTTGATATGGTCAACCATGATCTACTTATTAATATACTAAAATACTTTTTTCTCGATACAATGGCTACTAAATAGTTTCAGTCCTACTTAGGCAATAGACAACAGGCTGTCCTATGGGACAACAATCTATCATCCCATTTCCCTGTTACCTTAGGTGTTCCTCAGGGCTCCATATTAGGCCCCCTCCTTTTCATATTTATCAATGACCTAAACTGAGCTATTCCCCAAGCTAGCTGCATACAATATGCAGATGATTCAACAATAGTCTGCTCAGCTAAATCTCAATCCCAACTACAGACTTTAATCCAAAAAATGTTTAGTATAACAGAGAACTGGTTTCTACAACGCTGCCTCCTCTTGAACCCCCCAAAAAAACAAACTCTTGCTCTTTACTCCTACCAGGAAGTCACTCCCACTCAATTTTTCAACCTCATCCAACAATGGCATACTCGTATCTCCTGATCCAACAACTAAACTTTTAGGGGTAACTATTGATAACCTGAACTTTGATACCCACATCAACAATACCATAAAAACTGTTAAGAAACTAGGATCTCTTTACAGGATTAAACCCTTTCTCTCCCCACTAGCTAGAACCACTATTGCCCATTCCCTCCTTATCTCCACACTTCTCTATGCTTCCTCCATATATACAAAGCTGTCAGAATATAACCTGAACAAGCTGACCAACTCATATAACAACATTGCCAGATTTGTCACTGCTTCTCCGTTCAGGACCCATCACTGCTATAACATTAAACAATTAGGTTGGCTAGAGCTCCAGAATCAGATTCACTATAACCGACTCACCATTGCCCACAAGACCCTCTATCAACCCACTAATACCCCAATTCTTTCCAGCCTCATTACCCAATATGAAAACCTCAAAACATTAAGATCATCTAATAAACTACTTGTATCAACATGTAAATCTAACATGGCAGGAGATGCCTTTTCTCTAATGCTGTGGGAAAAAATTGGAACCAACTTCCTTACGAACTTACATCACTGTCTTCTTTTACACTTTTTAAGCACAATCTGAAACTCTATCTTAAAACTCATTGGTTATGTCCCTGTACAAATCCAGACTAATCCTATCTGGCTCCCTTCTCTCTCTTGCTATAGGCCTTATATTTGCTTTGACTTTTGTCAGTACCCACTAATTACCTCAAAGACATATCTTACCCTATAGAGCTAATTTAACTTGCACAGCTAAGTCTTTTGTAAATAGAGTGGAAAATACCTCATCTAACGCTTCCAACAAAAGTCTGTACAAACTGTGCAAATTGTTTTTCTGCAATTGTTGAAATGTGTCTGTACCATAAATTACCTAAATTTATGTTAAACTGTATACATTTTTGAACTGTTAAAACCTTATGTTTGTATCTGTATAATAACCTTTACTTGAAAAGTTGTACTAATGTAACTTCTTGGAGCTTATCTGCCCGGGACTCTACTGAAAATGGACATTCATCCACTTAGACCATCCCGGTCAACAAATGCAAAATAAATAAATAAAATAATTCTTTTGGTTACACAATGCTGTCGTCTTTGTAACTGGAAGAGTTGTTCACATGTCAAATAGTATATTACATTACTAAACGGGAGAATGGTAAAGGGGAATTAGGACAGAATGGGATCTGGATAAGAACCCATAACAGGCAAGAAGAAAGACGGACTTTTTTTCCCCAACAATATTATAGATAATGCTCATTTAAAGACAGCTCGTTGTCTGTGTTAGCTCCTAAATCCCAGATCAAGGTGTCAGCTTTTGTCTGTGCAAGTTTCTAAATCCCACATCAAGGTGTCAAGTCTTGAGGTGAATTCCATTTATGTGACACTGTGGAAGAGTACTAGTTCTATCAAAGCAGACTAAACACTTCTTTGCACTGACGGCGAGATCATGATTACAGCACTACGTGTTTGTCTGATAAAGGCCTTGTTGAAGTATTAGTGAATCTAAAGGGGGGATTAGGATGATCACTAGCTTGCAGTCATCTGCAAATTTAGTTTAAAAAAGATTAGTATCTGTCTGTATGTAAAAGAATAGACAATTTCCCCAATTTTATTTAATATCAAAGTTAGTATATATCATTATCAGGGGAGCTTGACCCCCCCCCAGCAAAAAATATACTTTTCGTTAACTATTGTATGTGCAAATAATGTTTCTCAGAGCATACATATTAGTCATTCAACATTCATGCTGTAAACCTTACGCGGTAGACGTTTTGAAGTCTGACATTTTGTTGTTTACACTAAATTAGAGATAGAAAAATACATCAAACTGCAAATTTCTGAACAAAATATACGGCTGCTTACTGTGAACTCTCACCTGAGCTTCAGGGTTCTTTCCTCCCGATTTCCACCTGTTAATCTCTGCCTCACTATTACTGACCTCTGTCTGCATTTGGCTTTGGATTGAAGTCATTCATTTGTTTGGTTGTTTCCATTTTTTTTAATTTATCTTTTTCTTATATTGCAATTGGTTTTCTGAGTTTTAAGAAGTCTTGGCTAGGGTCAGTTAGAAAAGAATTCTTTTGCAGATGGTGAACAACATCTAGCTAATCAGTGGGAAGAACTGAGAAAGAGCATTCCTCATTTAACTACAAATATTGAGTGGCATCTTTGTTTAGCTGTAGTGCTTGTTTGACTTGCCGTTCTCTGCCTGACTGTTGCTGATTTCGGTCTGCATTTGATTTTTCCCAAACTCTCCAGCTGTTCTTTCAAAGTTGGTAGCTTTTGAGTGGCCCATCCCTACTATAAATCTGATTTTGGGCACTCCTCCCAGTCTCATCTCATCAGCTCATTCTACTGAGCACCGAGAGATCAGCTGGGAAGGCCCTGCCCTTTAGTCTCTTTACCCTGAATTATCTTCCATTTCCCTCCTTTCCACTTACTGAATTATCTTCCGTTTCCCCTCCTTTCCACTTACTAACAGATGCACTTTATTCAGCTGCTTTTACAGTATTTGAGCTTCTCCTACTTCATTTTAAGAATGTGCATCAAAATGCTAAATATTCAGTTGCACTTAATCTGCTGCATTTATTACTGCTTGTTAATAGCTTGATTATATTGTAACTGTTATTCTAAGCCTCTTAGTGCAGTGGTGCAGCGGTTAGCGTGGTCGCCTCACAGCATTAGGTTCTCCCATTCGATTCTCGGCTGGAGAGCCTTCTGTGTGGAGTCTGCATGTCCTCCCCTTGGTCGAGTGATGGTTAAATATATGCAGGTAGGTGCGTGCATGAATGGGCATGCCTTCTTTGAAGGTTGGGCATCGGGCTGGCAACTCGGCACCGTAAAAATCTACTGCCAATCATTAGCAGACCGGAGTTCTGCTGTGGCAACCCCTAACCGGGAAAAGCCAAAAATACATTGTTATTCTAAGCCTCTTAGCACTAGGGCTCCAAACCAGTTACTTTACATTACGAAGGTTTGTGGTCAACACCACTGTAGTAGGAGAAGATGGCAGCCACCCTTTTGAGCTGCAAATTGCTGGCGAGGGATTATTATGCCTGTTATTCTAAGTGTCCTTGTTCTGATTTAAGCAGTTTGGCTCCAAACCAGTTATTTAAAGGAAAGTTTCTGGTCTATACTTTTGTTTTAGGAGTAGACAGCCCACACCCTTCTGAGCTGGGAATTGCTGGTTGAAGGCATAGTGCGTGTTACTCTGGGCTCCAAACCAGTTATTTTACATTAAAAAGGCTTGTGGTCTGTGGCAAGTCTGGTTGAGAGGAGTATTCTGAGGCATTGTAGTAATAGCCTCTCGTACACTGACAAACAACTTATTCTTAATAAAAGATATAAAGTATGCAAGAGGTGTAAATACACTGCAACACTGGAGGCAAAACTCTCACACAACCAAAACAAATGCTATAGAGGTTGTCAGTGACGCTTGCATCACGCCTACCTCACAGGGTGAAGACCCTTCACATAAAACTACTTATTCTGAGGAACTTACAGGTAACCTACTTAAAAAGTACAGTTTTGTACCTACCATAAATGTAGATGTTCGAGTGTACACCCTGCTGCAGTCATCACACTTGGGTTATCCTGTCGTCAGGCGGTCCCGCAGTCGGCCGGAATTCCAAAGTCTTGGTCCGGCGTCGGTTGCTGTCGCTTCTTCCCTGACGTCAGTGTGCCAGGGGTATATATAGTGCATCCGACACCATTTTCTTCAGTTTTTCTTGCCCCAGATGTCAGGTGCCCCCAAAAAGGTGGTCAGTAATTAGTACCAATTTATGAAGTTTTAGCACAAACACAAAATCCCTCTAGCTATAAGCAAATACATCAGGAAGGTTTTGTAGAGATTTAGCCAGTTAGATCAGGGGGGATGGAGGGGGGGTAACCTGGACTGCAGCAGGGTGTACACTCGAACATCTACATTTATGGTAGGTACAAAACTGTACTATGTTCATCGTGTTATCCTGCTGCAGTCATCACACTTGGGTAGAATCCCAAAGCTAAGGATGGGTGGAGGATTCATAGAGGGTTAGAGGAGCCTAGAAGGCCCTGCAGAACTGCAGTGGCGAAGCCAACTCTAGTCTTAGAGTAAAGTGGTAAGTGGTAGTGTTTGGTAAAGGTGTGTACTGAACTCCAAGTTGCAGCTTCCAAAATATCCTTGGTTGGAACCTCCCTGATGAAGGCTGTAGATGTAGCTGTTGCCCTGGTAGAGTGGGGCCTAATGGTAGCAGAAACTGGTTTTCCATGATGGGTATAGCAAAAACAAATGCAATGTCCTATCCATTTGGAAATGGTTTGTTTTGATATAGCCTTCCCTTGTGAAGCTGTAGCATAGGATACAAAGAGCTGGTCAGATTTTCTGAAAACCTTAGTTTTATCCAAGTAGTAACGAAGTTGCCTTTGAATGTTCAAGGAATGCAGGAGTCTTTCTCCTTTGTTCTGTGGATTTGGGAAGAAAGTGGGTAAGTGGATGGTTCGATTTAAAGCCACACTGGAAACCACCTTAGGCATGAAGGAAGGATTAGTTCGTAGAGAAACTCTGTCTTGATGGAAAATGAGGAAAGGTTCCACTGCCATTAGTGCCTGCAGCTCTGAGACTCTTCTAGCTGAAGTTATTGCTACCAGCAGGGCAGTCTTCCATGATAGAAAATGTAGATCTGCAGAGAAAGCTGGTTCAAATGGAGGTAGCGTAAGTTTTTCCAGAGCAAAATTGAGGTCCCATGTTGGTGTAGGTGCTCTCCTGGGGGGGTCTAATGTTTTTTGCCCCTCTGAGGAACTGCCTTAGAAGTGGATGTGAAAATAAGGGTGGATCCGTGTTGTAGTGGGCTGAAATAGCTGATGCATGGATTTTAATGGAAGAAAAAGAAAGTCCTTTGTGCAACATCTCAGTTAAATACTGTAGAATCTGAGGCATGTGAGGCTGAAGTGTGTTTTGCCCTTTAGCTTGGTTCCAGGTGCAAAATCTTTTCCATTTGTCCGAGTAGGCCTTCCTGGTGCTGGGCCTCCTAGCTTCCAGAAGAACATCCATAACTGCTTGGGAAAGAGGAGCTGGCTGGATGCTTAGTTGATTTCTCATGCAGCCAGATTTAAGGTTTTGAGCTGGCTGTGTAGAATCTGATTGTTTTGCTGTGTGAGCAAATGAGCAATTTGTGGCAAAATCCAAGGTGGGCCCTGGGCCATATTCCTTAATAGTGGGTACCAGTGCTGGCGTGGCCAGTCTGGGGCTATGAGTATCAGTCGTGGTCTCTCCTTTCTGGTTTTCAGAAGCACCTTTGTGAGGAGAGGCAATGGAGGGAAGGCATATACTGTCAGGTTTTTCCAACTGAATGAGAGTGCGTCCACTTTCCAAGCTTGATGGTGAAGTGTCCTTGTACAAAATTTTGTTAGCTGATAATTTTGGGGGCTGGCAAACAGGTCTATGTCTGGAAGGCCCCATTTTTGAGTTATCATTGCAAATACTTGTGGATCCAGATTTCACTCGTGGGGATCCATGATGTTTCTGCTGAGGTCGTCTGCCAATGTGTTATTTTTTCCTGGCAAGAATTGAGCTTGTAACTGAACTTGGTAAGCCAGTGCTGTGTTCCACAAGGTCATTGCTTGCCTGCATAGAGGGTAGGAGTGTGTACCCCCTTGTTTGTTTATGTACCACATTACTGTAGTGTTGTCCGTCCTTATTGTAAGTTGTCCTGGATGTAATAGGTTCTTGAAGGCTGTCAGAGCATTCTTTACAGCTAGCATCTCTTTTTGATTGATGTGCAGATTTCTTTGATCTGCAGTCCATACGCCTTGAACGCATTGTCCTGCCATGTGTGCCCCCCAGGCGTAGTCCGATGCATCTGTTGTCATAGTTTGCCTGGCTGGGGGCAAGGTGAAAGGCTGACCCTTGTTGAGGTGACATGCCTGTGACCACCATAGAAACTCCTGTTGTAGGCAAGGAATGAGAGATATCATTGTGTCCAAGCTGTGGCTGTGTTGAGACCATACACTTTTTAGGTACCACTGTAATTTCCTCATATGCAGCTACAGGATTTTTTGCCATAGAAGCCTTAGCCCCTTTGAGACCCTGGGAGATAGTCTCTGGATCAGCAATAGGGCTTTTATAAAGGAATTTGTGGGAATCAGGCACTCTATAGTATCTGTCTGGTTTGGCTGGAGCAGGAGGCAGAGAATCTGGGTTCAAACTAGATTCTAAGTAAACATCATCCACAATGTCTAAAACTGGGGGGATAGCAAGTGGTCTGTGCTGGGGGAGTAAAAGAAACTCTCTGAGCCTTTTCTTTGAGTCAGAGTAGTCCTGACCTTCCCAGTGAAAATGTTCCCTCATAGTGTGTAAAGTTTCCTCAAAGGAGTAGTCTTCAGGAGGAGAAGCTGAGGGAATAGAATCCTCAGCATCAGAATTTTCATAAGGGGAGAAGGAGTAATCTTGGTCCTCAGAGGAGCCTGAGGAAATAGACAATTGATCAGAGGAGGCATAATCTTCCTCTCATCTAGGCCTTTTGCCGGTTGGGGGTTGGGAACCCCTGATTAAAGAGATCAAATCTTCAGCCATTTTAAGCATCTGTTTCTTAGGCATGGAGCCTTGAGCTGGAGACTGAAGTGCAGTCTTTTTAGGTTTAATAGGAGTCTTAAGCCTAGGATACGTTTTTATGGTGAGCATCGTTGGTCTGAAGATGCCTTCAGAAACCGAAGGTGTTTCTGCAGCACCGACATCTCTTTCTGCAGAGTCGTCAGTAGGGGCTGAACAAAATGGCTGCGTTGGCCTAGCGCTCTCCGCCAAATGCTCCGAAGTGGTCTCGGGTTCCAAATCTGCAGTAGTCAGGGGCTGCGTCAGAGCCTCACAGAAGACCAGTTAACCGGAGACCGGTCCAGCCGAGGCCTCGGAGTCTGGCTTGGGCCTAGGCTGCCTGTCCTTATCCTTGCATTTTTTGTGCACGCCGGTAGTCGGTTGCTCCGACGGCATTGTGTAGTTAAATTTTCTACCGAAGTAGTGTCTTGCGAAATCAAAGTGTCTTTTTATAGTACGCTTATTAAACCTAGCACAAAAACGACAACCAGTGATGTCGTGGTCTGGGCCTAGGCAAGGTATGCAGTAAGAGTGAAAATCCTTATGAGGTATTTGCTTCCCAAAAGAAATACAATTGTTAACTTTTTCTGACATCGGTCTGAGGCAAGAAAAGTTTCCCCAATGGGGTACTTAGCTGTATTGAAGACTTCGGATCTGAAATTAGACTTTGAAAATCTCAGGAGTCGGCCGACCGGCACTTGCAAACTGCTTCTGCTTCGGGCACCATGCGGCAAGAAAGACTGAAGAAAATGGTGTCGGATGCACTATATATACCCCTGGCACACTGACGTCAGGGAAGAAGCGACAGCAACCGACGCCAGACCAAGACTTTGGAATTCCAGCTGACTGCAGGACCGCCTGACGACAGGATAATCTAAGTGTGATGACTGCAGCAGGGTAACACGATGAACATCACTAAGACCTCCTGCACAGACCATTAAAACACCACTCTCACCTACAAATAGCAGTAGAGGCAGTGGATGCAGTGTTCCAAGTCCTTAAAGCAAACCAGCACACAACCAGATTTTGGAGTAATTGGTTATTCTATAGTGCAACACATGGATGCCCCTCCTGCTCACTAGGCTTAGTGGAACACACGGATGCCCCTCCTGCTCACCAGACTGAGTGCAACACTTGGATGCCCCATCCTGCTCACCAGACTGTGTGCGACACATGGATGCCCCTCCTGGTCAGCAGACTGTGTGCGACACATGGATGTCTCTCCTGCTCACCAGACTGTGTGACACATGGATGCCCCACCTGCTCACCAGACTGAGTAAGAAGAGTCACAATTAGCTGCCTTTTCAGGGCTAAGATCCATCAAGTCATACAGGCACTCAGGTCGTTGAACCACAGATACCAGTATGACTGTGAAAGTCCATGTGGGTGTTAATGACTTCAGACATACCTCTCGACTACATGAAGCGAGACATGATCAAGCTCGCTAATTCTGTGTCTCAGGTAGATATGAGCCTAGCACTGAGCAGCATACTACCCTCTCCAAGGATGACGCAACGTTACCAACAGAAAATGACTAACAACCGACTTAGCTTCTAGTATCAGTCCAAGGGGGTACAATATCTGATGACCTGAAAGGACATAGTTAACAGACCACGTTGGTTTGCCGGGGATGGTCTGGATTTATCCACTGTAGGTTTTTCAAATATTGGCAAAGACCTTTTCCATCCCACAGTTCCTTTTTTAGGCAGTGCCAAATGAATAAACTTACTGACTTAACTGAAAATCTGAAGGAACATCTGAAGGTGGTACTGCTTAATGCCAAGTCTTAACAAGAAACTCCAGTCCCTGCAAGCAGTCTGCTCCCTTTAAAGTGCAGACATCTGTGTAGTAACAGACATGGTTTAAAGTCATGGAGAGTACCCCATCAGTGCAAGGTTATAATGCCTTTCACACCTTTAGACCAGCTACTGTATAGGAGGGAACTAAAGGTGGAGGGGTCTCAGTCTATATCAAAACCAACCTCACCTCCAGACTTGTTAAAGTGGTATGACCCACTGCAACTCATACATGTGCAACTCACCATAAGCAGGGTATTGTACCATATCCTTGCAACCTGTACATCCCCCCTCCATGTCCCAGGAAACCCATACAGCCTTCTCTCAATCTACCAGAGTCCCTCACCATTCAACCCAATATGATATTCATGGGGGATCTCAACTACTCCTCTATAGATTTGGAATCTTGCACCACTTCAAAATGCACATGCCCAGCAATTCGTCAACTTTGTTAATACCAACATCCTGGAACAGCTGGTCCATTCTCCTACCAGGGGTACAAACATCCTTGACTTTGTACTCACAAACATGGGGGGACAATGTTCCTCACCCAATGTAATGTCTTCACTCATCAGATCTGAGGCAGTATTACTTGAAATAAAAATTAAATCTGGGGATCCAGCGAAACCAAAAATCTTTATAAACTATTCAAAGACTAACCATTCTCTTTTAAGCAACATCTTGGCTAAATTCTAAGCACCCCCAAACCCAGTAAACACCACAGCTTATGCTGAGCTATTTACAATATCTCTGTACAGCTCTACAGACAGTGAGCTGGACCCACTTGTATTAAGAATAAGACAAACTCAAGACAAGCCACCCTAGTAGAATCGTAATATCAATCGGTTATAAAAAAAATCTTGGACAAGTGTTGGAGGAACAAAGCCATACATACTAAAGGCCCCCTGTCCAATCTAAACAGGCAGTTAAGAGGGTTAATTTGAAAAAAGAAAATAGCTTCTCAGGCCAAGGGCAACCTTAAAGCTTTCTACAGCTATGTCCTTAGCCTCAGGGGAAATGCCAATTACATTACGTTCTGCACATTGTGAACTGGAGGGCCACTGCCAACCCTTTGGCTGAAAGGTTCAGCTCAAATTTCTCTCTCACTTGCACTGCAGATAATCCAAAGGCAATACCTCATACCACAATCTCCTAACCATTACTAGGAAACAGGTCATCAATGCACTTTCCAAGATAAAAAAACACTGCATCGACAGGCTCCAATAACATCCCAAGATGTTTAATAAATAGCATGAAAAGTACAGTTGTGTACCTACCATAAATGTAGATGTTCCGAGTGTATTCACTGTTGCTGTAATTACACTTGGGTTATCCTGCTGGCAGGCTACCTGCAGTCGGCCTGAATTCCAAAGTCTTGGTCCGGTGTCGTTTGCTGTCGCCTCTTCCCTGACGTCAGTGTGCCAAGGGTATAAAAGATGCAGCCAACGCTATTTTCTTCAGTTTTTCTTGCCCCAGATGTCAGGTGCCCCCAAAAGGGTAGGCTAAAAAAGCATTGCTTATAAACGCATGCACTAAAATAAACAATACCTTCATCTACAAGCAAATACACCACATAGGTTGTATAGGATAGAGAAGCACAGATAAATCCCAGCAAAGAAAGGGGGATGGTGGGTGGGTAACCTGGACTGCAACAGTGAATACACTCTAACATCTACATTTATGGTAGGTACACAACTGTACTATGTTCATCATGTTTCACTGTTGTAGTCATTACACTTGTTTTGAATCCCAAAGCTGAGGTTGGGTGGCTGGGTCTAAATAGAATTAGGAGTGGCAAAGCCTGCTCTGGATTTAGAGAAAAGAGGCAAGTGGTAGCACTTAGTAAAAGTGTGCACTGAAGTCCAAGTTGCAGCCTCCAAAATATCCTTGGTTGGTACTCCTCTGAGGAAGGCTGCTGAGGTGGCTGTTCCCCTGGTAGAATGTGGTCTAATGCCCTTAGGCACTGATTTGCCATGTTGTGAATAGCAGAAATGAATGCAGTGTCCTATCCATTTTGAAATAGTCTGCTTTGAGATAGCCTTTCCTTGTGATCCTGCAGCATATGCCACTAAAAGTTGCTCAGTCTTTCTGAAAGCTTTAGTTTTGTCCAAGTAGAAGCGTAGCTCTGTGTATGTCCAAATGATGCAGAAGTCTCTCCCCTTTATTCTGCGGGTTTGGGTAAAAAGTAGGCAAATTAATGGTTTGGTTAAGAGCCACACTGGACACTACCTTACGCATAAATGTTGGGTTTGTCCTTAGAGAAACCTTGTCCGGATGAAAGATAATAAAAGGTTCCACAGCCATTTGTGCCTGTAACTCTGAGACTCTTCTTGCTGAAGTTATTGCTAGGAGCAGAGCTGTTTTCCATGATAAGAATTTTAACTCAGCTGTATTGGTTGGCTCAAAAGGAAGCAGTGTGAGTTTTTCCAAGACAAAATTGAGGTCCCATGCAGGTATTGGTGCTCTCCTTGGAGGTCTTATGTTTTTGGCCCCCCTGAGGAACTGCCTAAGCAATGGATGTGAAAAAATAGGTGGGTCTGTATTGTAATGAGCTGAAATGGCAGAGGCATGGATCTTAATTGATGAGAAGGATAAGCCTTTGTCCAGCATCTCAGTTAGATATTGTAAAATCTGAGGAATATTTGGAACAAGCGTGTCAATTCCTTGTGCCTGGTTCCAAGCACAGAATCTCTTCCATTTTTCTGCATAAGACTTTCTGGTGCTGGGCCTCCTGGCCTCCAAAGAGAGAGGTGTATTCTGACTGGTTACAGTATCCATCATGCAGCTAGATTTAGAGTTCTGAGTTGGCTGTGCAGGATCTGATTGTTTTGTTGGGTCAGTAAATGAGGAATTTGAGGCAATGTCCAGGCTGGGCCTTGGGACAAGCTCCTTAGGATTGGGTACCAGTGTTGGCGTGGCCAATCCGGGGCAATCAGTATAATTTGTGGCTTCTCGTCTGACCTTTAGGAGTACCTTGGGGAGGAGAGGCAGTGGAGGAAAGGCATATACTGTAAGGCTGTTCCAGCTGAATGACAAAGCATCCACTTTCCATGCTTGTCTGTGATAAGTCCTTGTGCAGAATCTCTGGAGTTGGCAGTTGTGAGGAGAGGCAAAAAGATCTATGTCTGGGCATCCCCATTTCCTTGTTATCATGCTGAAGATTTGTGGATCTAGTTTCCACTCGTGAGGGTCCATGAGGTTTCTGCTTAGTTCGTCTGCCAGAGCATTTGTTTTTCCTGGCAGGAACTGTGCTTGCAGGTGTACTTGGTAGGTCAATGCTGTGTTCCACAAAACCATGGCTTGTCTGCATAGGGGGTAGGAATGTGTGCCCCCCTGCTTGTTTATGTACCACGACTGTGGTGTTGTCCTGGATAAAGTAGGTCCTTGAAGGATGTCAGGGCATTTTGTACAGCTAGCATCTCTTTTTGATTGATGTGAAGATGCCTCTGGCTTGGGGGCCATTAGCCCTGAATACATTTTCCAGCCATGTGGTCCCCCCAGGCATAATCTGATGCATCTGTTAGTGTTTGCCTGGCTGTGGGTAAAGTGAATGGCTGTCCCTTGTTGTGGTGACAGGCCTGTGCCCACCATCAAAACTCCTGTTGTAGGCAGGGAATGAGTGAAATTAATGATTCCAGGCTGTGGCAATATTGAGTCCAAACACTTTTTAGGTACCACTGTAGTTTCCTCATATGCAGTCTTGCATATGGAATTAGCATAATGCAGGAGGCCATGTAGCCCAGAGCCTGCAGAATTTTTCTTGCAGATAACTGGGTCTTGCCATGCTTTCGAAGTAAGAAGTCAGTTGCCTTTGTTTGTCTGGCGTGAGATAAGCCATCTGGGCAGTTGTATTTAAGCTTGCACCCAGGAATATTATCTCTTGAGAGGGTACTAGTTTTGATTTCTTTTCATTTACTGTGTACCCTAGGCAAATTAGTAATCTTTTTACAAATGCCAGATGCTTTAGTAGAATATCTTTGGTCTCTGCTTGAATAAGGCAGTCATCCAAGTAGGGATATATCTGAATTCCTCTTTGTCTGCAAAATGCAATTACTGGTGCCAAGCATTTTGTGAAGAACCTGGGCGCAGTAGATAAACCAAAGGGCAGTGCAGAGAAAGCACAGTTTTGTACCTACCATAAATGTAGATGTTCGAGTGTATATACTGCTGCAGTCATCACACTTGAGTTATCCTGCCGTCAGGCGGTCCCGCAGTCGGCCGAATCCCAAAGTCTTGGTCCGGCATCGGTTGTCGTCGCTTCTTCCCTGACGTCAGTGCGACAGGGGGATAAAAGAGGCAGCTGACGCCATTTTCTTCAGTTTTTCTTGCCCCAGATGTCAGGTGCTCCCAACTAGGAAGGCAATACAAATAACTATGCAAAAATACCTTAGTAGATAAACAATAGTACTAGCTGTTAGCAAATACACCATATAGACATGCATCCAGTAGAATGATGTACATGGAGTTATAACTAACACCCTGGTATGTAGAGGGGATGGTGGGAGGGTAACCTGGACTGCAGCAGTATATACACTCGAACATCTTCATTTATGGTAGGTACAAAACTGTACTATGTTCATTGTGTTATACTGCTGCAGTCATCACACTTGGGTTGAATCCCAAAGCTATGGATGGGTGGCTGGTACTAAACTGGGTTAGGTGGAGCTAGGATGCCCTGCAGAACTGCAGTGGCAAAACCAGCTCTGGTTTTTGAGTATAATGGAAGGTGGTAGTGCTTGGTAAAGGTGTGCACTGAACTCCAAGTAGCTGCCTCCAGAATGTCCTTGGTTGGAACCCCCCTGAGAAAGGCTGCTGAGGTTGCTGTAGCCCTGGTAGAATGGGACCTAATAGTAACAGGCACTGCTTTCCCATGGTGCGAGTAGCAAAAGCGGATACAATGTGTTATCCATTTGGAGATGGTCTGTTTTGAAATAGCCTTTCCTTGTGACCCTGCAGCATAGGATACAAAGAGTTGGTCAGTTTTTCTGAAGGTCTTTGTCTTATCCAAATAGTAACGTAGCTGTCTGTGAATGTCCAAAGAGTAAAGGAGTCTTTCTCCTTTATTCTGGGGGTTTGGATAAAAGGTTGGTAAATGAATAGTCTGATTCAAAGCCACACTGGCTACTACCTTTGGCATAAAGGTAGGGTTAGTTCGTAAGGAGACTCTGTCCTGATGGAAAATGATGAAAGGTTCCACTGCCATAAGTGCCTGTAGTTCTGAGACCCTGCATGCTGAGGTGATAGCCAGCAACAGAGCTGTTTTCCATGACAAGTATTGTAGTTCTGCTGAGAAGGCTGGTTCGAAAGGAGGTAGTGTTAATTTTTCTAAAATGAAGTTGAGGTCCCAAGCTGGCGTTGGGGGTTTTCTGGGGGGTCTTATATTCTTAGCCCCTCTGAGAAACTGCCTTAGTAAAGGGTGTGAGAATATGGGAGGATCCGTATTATATTGAGCTGAAATGGCTGAAGCATGGATCTTAATGGATGAGAAAGAAAGGCCTTTGTGTAGCATCTCAGTTAAGTATTGCAGTATTTGAGGAATGTTTGGTATCCAAGGATTTTGGCCTTTAGCCTGGTTCCATGCACAAAATCTTTTCCATTTGTCTGAGTAAGTTTTTCTGGTGCTGGGCCTCCTGGCCTCCAAAATGACATTCAGGACGTCCTTTGAGAGAAGTGTTGATTGATAATTCAAGGTATTCTCCATGCAGCTAAATTTAAAGTCCTGAGCTGACTGTGAAGGATCTGAGAGTTTTGCTGAGTCAACAGAAGTGGGAATTGAGGTAAGATCCATGGAGGGCTGCGAGTCAAGGTCCTTAGTAATGGGTACCAGTGCTGATGTGGCCAGTCCGGAGCAAAGAGGATCATTTGTGGTCTCTCTGATCTGACTTTCAGTAATATCTTGGTCAAGAGAGGTAGTGGTAGGAAGGCATAGACTGTCAATGCTGTCCAACTGAATGATAGGGCGTCCACTTTCCAGGCTAGGGAATGATAAGTCCTTGTGCAAAATGTCTGTAGTTGGCAATTGTTGGGGGAGGCAAATAGATCTATGTCTGGGTGTCCCCACCTTTGAGTTATCATTGAAAATACTTGTGGGTGTAGTCTCCACTCGTGAGGATCTGCCAAATTTCTGCTTAATTCGTCTGCCAATATGTTTTCCTTTCCTGGCAGGAATTGTGCTTGCAGTTGTACTTGGTAAGTCAATGCTGTGTTCCACAAGGTCATTGCCTGTCTGCATAAAGGGTAGGAGTGTGTTCCTCCCTGTTTGTTTATGTACCACATAACTGTGGTGTTGTCTGTCCTTATTAGTAGTTGTCCTGGATGCAAGAGGTCCTTGAAGGCTGTCAGTGCATTTTGCACAGCTAGCATCTCCTTTTGGTTGATGTGTAGATGCATTTGTTTTGCAGACCATTTGCCCTGTATGCACTGTCCTGCCATGTGCGCTCCCCAGGCATAGTCTGAAGAATCTGTTGTCATAGTTTGGTTTGCTGGAGGCAAGACAAAAGGAAGACCCTTGTTTATTTCACATGCTTGAGCCCACCATAGGAACTCTTTTTGAAGGCAGGGAATGAGAGGTATACTTGTTTTGAGGCTGTGCCTGTGTTAAGTCCATACACTTTTCAGGTACCATTGCAATTTCCTCATATGCAGCTTTGCATGTGGAATTAGTTGAATGCAGGATGCCATGAACCCCAATGCCTGCAGGATTTTCTTTGCAGTGAGCTGGGTAAAAGTTGCCATCTTTTTGGAGTATTGAGTCAGTTGTTTTTGTTTGTCTGGCGTGAGATAAGCCATCTGGGTTGTTGTATTTAAGCTGGCACCCAGGAATATTATGTCTTGTGAGGGTATTAGCTTTGACTTCTTTTTGTTTACTGTGTACCCTAGGCAACTTAGCAGCTTTGTTACAAATGCCAGATGCTGTAATAGAATGGCCTTGCTGTCAGCTTGTATCAGGCAGTCGTCCAGATATGGATAAATTTGTACTCCTCGTTGTCTGCAGTATGCAATTACTGATGCCAGGTATTTTGTAAATACTCTGGGTGCAGTAGATAAGCCAAAGGGCAATGCAGAGAATTGAAAATGCTTTGTACCTGCCAAAAATCTGAGGTATCTTCTGCAATCTTGATAGGGACATGCAGGTATGCCTCTTTGAGGTCCAACGTTACCAGCCAAGACTCCTTGCCCAGCATGGGAAGAAGCTGCTGTAGTGTGAGCATTTTGAATTTGGGTACCTCCAGGTATGTGTTTAGAATTGAGAGGTCTAAAATGGGTCTCCAGGCTTTGTCCTTTCTTGGTACTAGAAATAGTCTTGAGTAAAAACCTTGAACTTGCTCCTTTGTAGGTACCTTTTGAATTGCTTTCATATCCATGAGAGCTGAAATTTGCGTTTGTGCCTCTGCCCATTGGTTTGGAGGCGGATTTGGCATGTCTCTCATCCGTGGTAAAGTGTGAAAATGAAATCTGTAGCCTTGGGTAATGATATCCAGAACCCATTTTTTGTGGAAATAGAGCCAGTTTTCCTCCCAAAGGTGCTGCCAAGGCAATTTTGCTTGGCAGGCGAAGAGGGAAGTCATTGTGTTTGTTTCCTGAAGGGTTGAGATCTTTCGTCTCCACCTCTTTGAGTTGTTGTATGCCATTGTCTAGGCCTGAAAGAACCTTGTGGGTGGCCTCTGCCCCTTGGGCGTCTGTACCTACCCCTTTGGGGTCTGTCTGATGCAGGAAAGGACCAGTTTTTTGATGGCCAGTTTCTGCTGAAACGAGGAGGTTGTACCTGTAAAAAATCTTTAACTGTCTGCATAGATTTTGCCTTTTCTTCCATTTTCTTTAACACTTCCTCTGCTTTGACACCAAATAACACATCTTTCTGCAATGGGGCATCCAATAACTTTGTTTTGACATGTTCTGGTAAGGCTTGCTCTTTTAGCCAAGCATGTCTACGTATTACAGATCCTGTGACAGCTGCTCTACATGAGGCTTCCAATGAATCAAAACCACACTGTAAGGTATGCTTTCCCACCTGTTTTGCTGCATGCAGCAAATCCTGCATGTCTTTGAAATCAGGTTGATCTGTCTGAGGGATCATTTTCTGCTTTAACTGTGTAATCAAGTACTGCTGGTATTTTAGCATGTGGAATTGGCAGTTTAAGGCCCTCATGGCCAAAGTGGCAGACGTATACACTTTCTTCCCCCATCTTTCTAATGCTCTGGAATCTCTTTCAGAAGGTAGTGGATTCTTAGCAGTAGAGGCCTTAACCCCTTTGGGACCCTGGGAAATGGTTTCGGGGTCTGCAACAGGGCTTTTATATAGAAACTTATGAGAATCAGGAACTCGGTAGTATCTGTCTGGTTTAGCTGGTGCAGGAGGTAAGGAATCTGGGTTTAGACTAGATTTGGTGTAAACATCATCCAAAATGTCTAAAACTGGAGGAATTGCAAGGGGTCTATGCTGTGGGAGAAGAAGAAACTCACGGAGTCTTTTCATAGAGTCAGAGTAATCTTGGCCTTCCCAGTGGAAGTGTTCCCTCATGGTGTGTAAAGTTTCCCCAAAAGAGTAGTCTTCAGGGGGGAGACAGAGGGAATGGACTCTTCAGCATCTGAGTCTTCATAAGGAGGGAAGGAATAATCCTGGTCCTCAGAGTTAGCTGAGGAAATGGATGCTTGGTCAGAGGAAGGATAATCTTCCTCCAGTCTAGGCCTTTTGTCAGGAGGGGGTTGTGAACCCCTGATAAGGGTAATTAAATCCTCAGCCATCTTAAGCATCTGTTTTTTAGGCATAGGGGCCTGTGGACCCGGTTTCCTAACATTTAAGGGGGCTTTAAGTTTAGCATAAGACTTAATAGAGATAGTTGTCGGTTTGAAGACACCTTCAGAAACCGAAGGCCTGTCCAAAATCTCCAGATCACCGTCAGGGTTGGCGTCTGAGGGGTGAGAGGGAAGTGGCTCTTGAGGCCCAGCTGATTTGGTCTGGGAGGCAGTCAGAATTTTTAAATCAGCGGTAGTCAGGGGCTACATAGGCGCCTCGCTGAAAACCGGAGAACCGGCGGCAGGCCTTGCTGAGGCCTTGGTATCTGGTCTTGGCCTTGGTTGCCTGTCCTTATCCTTGCGTTTTTTAATCATTGCTGATGTCGATTGCTCCGACGACATGCTATAGTTAAATTTTCTGCCAAAATAATGTCGGGCGAAATCTGCCCGACGCTTGATTGTACGTTTGTTGAACCTAGCACAAAACCGACAACCAGAGACGTCGTGGTCTGGGCCTAGGCAAGGAATACAATAAGAATGAAAATCCTTATGAGATACTTGCTTCCCACAAGAAATGCAATTATTAACTTTGTCTGACATCGGTCTGAGGCAAGAAAAGTTTCCCCAACGGGGTCCTTAGCTTTAGAGAAGACTTCGGGCTGAAATTTGATTTGAAAATCTCAGGAGCTGGCCGACCAGCACTTGCGAACTGCTTCTGCTTCGGGCACCGCACGGCAAGAAAGACTGGAGAAAATGGCGTCGGCTGCCTCTTTTATCCCCCTGTCGCACTGACGTCAGGGAAGGAGCAACGACAACCGACACCGGACCAAGACTTTGGGATTCGGCCGACTGCGGGACCGCCTGACGGCAGGATAACCCAAGTGTGATGACTGCAGCAGTATAACACGATGAACATCTGGTAGTGCATTGAGCCAGCTATGAATCTGAGGTATCTTCTGCAAGATTGTCTGATTGGGACATGCAGGTATGCCTCTGAGGTCCAAAGTTACAAGCCAAGCCTTCTTGTCCGACTTGGGCAGAAGCTGCTGCAGAGTCAACATTTTGAATTTCGGAACGTCCAGAAAAGTATTTAGAATAGACAGGTCCAGAACTGCTCTCCATGCTTTGTCCTTTCTTGGTACTAAGAAAAGTCTTGAGTAAAATCCTTGTCCCTGCTCTTGTTGTGGCACTGGCTGAATAGCCCTCATGTCCATGAGAGATGAAACTTGGTTTTGTGCCTCTGCCCACTGATTGTGTGGCAGGTCTGGCATGCCTTTTGCTTTTGGAAGGGTGTGAAAGTGGAACCTGTAGCCCTGAGAGACTATATTTAAGACCCATTTGTCCTGGGTGATCATGTGCCAATTTTGTGAAAAAAAGTGCTAGCTTTCCCCCTAAGGGTGCTGCCAAAAGATAAATGCTTGGCATTGGCAGAGGTAAGTCATTGGGACTGTTTCCTATATGGCTGTGATTTGTCTTCTCCGCTTTAGGAGGTAGAAGCACCCCATTGTTTGGGCCTGTATGAGCCCTGGGGCTGTTGTCTGCCTCTAGGGCATCTGTATCTGCCTCTTTGTGGCCTGTCTGACACGGGAAATTACCAATTCTTAGAAGTCCAGTTCCTGCTAAATCTGGGTGGCTGTACCTGTAAGAAATTCTTCACTGCCTGCATAGATTTAACTTTATCCTCCATTTTCTTCAACTCCTCTTCTGCCTTAACACCAAACAAAGTATCATGCTGTAATGGAGCATCCAATAATTTTGCTTTAACATGATCAGGCAGAGTCTGTTCCTTTAACCAAGCATGCCTTCTAATGACAGAACCTGTTACAGCGACCCTGCAAGAGGCCTCCAGTGAATCATAACCACATTGCAAAGTATGTTTTCCCACTTGTTCAGCTGCATGCAATAAATCCTGCAATTCCTTATTCTCAGAACATTCAGAATTTGTCAACATTTTCTGTTTTAACAGAGACATTAAGTATTGCTGATATTTAAGCATATGAAACTGACAATTTAAAGCCCTTACAGCCAAGGTAGCAGAAGTGTAAACTTTTTCCCCCATCTGTCCAGTGCCCTAGAATCTCTGTCTGAGGGGACAGGGTTTTTTGCAGTATCAGCCTTGACCCCTTTGGAACCCTGAGAAATAGTTTCTGGGTCAGCAGCAGGGTTTTTATATAGAAATTTATGAGAATCTGGAACCCTGTATCTGTCTGGCTTAACAGGTGCAGGAGGTAAAGAGTCGGGAGACAGTCCGGACTCTGAAAATACATCATCTACAAGGTCTAGATCAGGAGGAATAGCAAGAGGTCTGTGCTGAGGTAGTAAAAGAAAGTCTCTGAGCCTTTTCTTAGAATCTGAATAATCTTGGCTCTCCCAGTGGAAATGCTCCCTCATGGTATGCTGGATTTCCCCAAATGAGTAATCCTCAGGAGGAGAAGCCGAAGCATCAGAATCCTCATAGGGAGGAATAGAGTATCCCTGTTCTGAAGAGGAATCAGAGAAAATGGAAACCTGATCAGAGGAATCATATTCAGTGTCTTGCTTAGGCCTCTTATCGGGGGGGGGGGGGGGGGATGGGAACCCCTGATCAAAGTAATTAGGTCTTCTACCATTTTGAGCATCTGTTTCTTAGGCATGTAAGTCTGTCCTGGAGAATGCTGTACTTGTTTCCTTGTCTTTAAAACTGTTTTAGTCTTTGTCTTTGATGCTGAAGTTGGCTTGATATAAAGCTGTGTAGGTCTGAAAACACCCTCAGAAGCCAATGCCTGCTCAGCGGCTCCGGACCCATCTGAGGGATTTGGTTCTGAAGGCCCAATACCTTGAGTATCCAGAGGCCTAGCTGTCTCCACGTGGGAGTCGGAGGCGGCCTGTGGCTCTGAGGTAGTGGGTGTCAGGGGCTGCGAAAGCGAACTGATATCCGGCAACTGGCCTAGAAGAGGCTTCGTCATCGGTTTTGGACCTGTGATGCCTGTCCTTTTCTTTTTCCTTGCGCTTGTTATGAACTCCGGTCGTCGGCTGTTCCGACGGCATTATGTAGTTAAACCTTCAGCCAAAGTAATGAAAAGCAAAATCGTGCCGACGCTTAATTGTGCGTTGGTTAAATCTAGCACAAAACCGACAACTAGCAATGTCGTGGTCAGGGCCTAGGCAAGAAATACAGTAAGAATGAAAATCCTTGAGGTATTTGCTTCCCACAAGAAATACAATTGTTAACTTTTTCTGACATCGGTCTGGAGCAAGAAAAAAGTTTCCCCAACGGGGTACTTAGCTTTATAGAAGACTTCGGATCTGAAATTCAATTTCGAAAATCTCAGGAGTCGGCCGACTGGCACTTGCAAACTGCTTTTGCTTTGGGCACCGCGCGGCAAGAAAGACTGAAGAAAATGGTGTCGGTTGTATCCTTTATACCCCTGGTGCACTGACATCAGGGAAGAGGCGACAGCAACCGACGCCGGACCAGGACTTTGGAATTCAGGCCGACTGCGGGTAGCCTGCCAGCAGGATAACCCAAGTGTAATGACTGCAATAGTGAAACACGATGAACATCATGACCTCTGCTCCACTTGAACTACTTTTCAACCGCTGCTTTCAGTCAGGTTTTGTGTCCAAGGAATGGAAGTTTGTTACAGTCATTCTGTTACAGTCACTCCCCTACACAAAGGAGATCCAACCACTAATCTGGGCAATACAGGCCCATAAGTTTTACCAGCCTCATATGTAAAGCCATGGAAAGAACCATCACGGTCATGATAAATGAGGACATAGACCAGTAACAGGGGAAAAAGAAATTATGTAGTCACCATAATGTTCCATCTGTGTTATCCATTTTCATTCAGCGTCAACATATGGAACTCTGGTCCGACTCTGCTGTTACTACAGCTCACAGAAGCCTGTTCCAGAGCAGCAATAACCTCTGCAAAATGTACCTGTCCTTCCAAACCATTCTGCTGATGTTGCAAATGAGGGTTTAGATCCCTAGACAGAGTATTTCTGATGCTATTTGACTTGCTGATGTGTATTAAAATCAAAAAGTATTGGGTCGGAGGATGCCTTGTATGCCAGTTACCTCTTGGCAGTTTGTAGGATACAGAGTACAGTGACAGGGCTATGAGTTGTCCATGTAGGACAAGTTTAGGCCATGTATCCTTTTAGTACGGCATGCTCTTTTAAGTTTCTCCAAGTCTTTTGAGTTTCTAATACCATGACTGGAATTAACCACATTCCTAAGTCAAAGTATGATTAAAGTTCATGAAATGAAGTAGTCTCTCAATATGTGATGTTAGCTAGACGTGCTCTTCGCAGCAGCCATAATGTGTCCAATAATGACTCCTGCAATTCGTATGGAGTTACATGTATCAGTAACGTATGCAAGTACGCTTGCAAATTATTTTTTATAAGACTCATTGCTGCTACTACTATTGGAACTGTCAGAGTATCTTTCTTCCATACTGCCCTCATTTCTGCCTGCAAATCCTGGTATTTTACAACTTTGTCTCTCTCTGTACGTAAGACATTGTAGTCAATGGGTGTAGCAATTTCAATGATCAATGCTACATTTGTCTTCTTTTCATGGACTACCATTATCTGTTTATCTCGCATCTGATTTTTGAACTGTTGGTAATGGGTGATCCCATGAGATATAAACTTCATTTTCTACAATGCTTTGTTGTTTTCTGGGAGTCAAATTGTAGCCATGACCTAATATTTTAAGCAGACAGCTTAATGGGTTAAGGACAAGACAAAAGTGCGGTGGTGAGAGTCACCATGGAATATCCCCCTTTGAATTTTTATCCCAGGAATAATAATTTGTCCTTTATCGTGGATAAACTGTGGTTTGCCACTGTTTCATGGTTGCTGTGATGTACTTTACAGTGGAGCGTGCATCGTATACATTTTTAAGCACTCTTATCTATGAATGTGAGATTCTGTCAAATGCTTTTTTGTAGTCTATCCATGCCATACTTAGATTCTTCCCCTTTTTACAGTTCTTCAGTATGACTTTAAAAACAAATAATCTTTTGTTCCATATGACTTTATTACCCTTTTGTTCTATTGCCATAATCGAGTTTTTATCTAAATGACTACAAACTCCGTTAGCATCAATTCCAGTGTATAAGTTATACGTCATTGGAAGGAAAGTTATTGGTCTATAGTTTTTAGGATAGCTTACAGGTTCGCTCTTCAGTAGGAGTACTGTTTTTCCTGTTACCCAGGCTGGTGTTTGTTCCAGGTGTGCATATAAACACTTCCTAATCATGGCTAAATCTTCATGTAAATATGTTAATACTTTTAGCCAGAAGTTGGGTACTGCATCTGGGCCTGGGGTTTTCCACTTAGGAGCTTTTCTTAACTTTGTTTCAATCTCTCTGGCAGTTACTTCATCCCATGTCATATCCTGTAACTTTGAACTTGTTATTCTTTCTTTTACTTCTTCTATCCATTTAACATCTTTGTTATGTTCCACAGGATCTTCATCGATACTTCTCCAAAATGTTTCTATTTTTTTTTCTGGTAGTGTTTTAATTCCAGGTATTTCTGTGGGTGTTCCAATTATAACACATCTGGAGAGATACATGCCAAAGTGGATATTATACTCAATGACTGACCTAATGAGGACTGACTAAAGAGGGAACATGACATCTCTAGGTCTAGACACAATCCTTTTGTTTATAAGCTGTGCAATATAGAAGGACTTTCTTGCAACAATGGGCACTGTTGGTCAAAAGATAGGTCATTGCCCACATAAGTTCCCAAATATTGATTGACCGAATAAAACTCTTATGGGGCATATTGTCAATATGGTAGTCCCCTGGGGTAGATGACTTCTCAGAAGATACAATAATGCATTTTTTGGCATTCAGTTTCAGTCCAAGACACTGGCACTTATTTGAGACAAACCTTCCCACAGGATGGCCAAGTCATATGGGGATTCAATGGCTGCTTCTAGCATACAGTCATCTGCAAACTTAGTCAGTCAGAGCCCTTTGGTATTGGCTTTTCCTTCAGAAACATAGATGCCAGAGAAAGGTCCCAGCACACAAACCTTGGGGACTCCATGGTAACTGGTCTCTTTGTGGAGGTAACTGCCCCTATTTTGATTTCCTGCATCCTATCTGCAAGCCCCTGCCATTTACACACAACCACACACACACCCAACTACACACACACACACACACACACACACACACACACACACACACACACACACACACACACACACACACACACACCCACCCACAACCACACACACCCAACCACACACCCAACCACACACACACACACACACACCCAACCACACACCCAACCACACCCACACACACCCAACCACACACACACACACATACACACACACACACACACACACCCAACCACACACACACACACACACACACACACACACACACACACACACACACACACACACACACACACACACACACACACACACACACACACACACACACACACACACACACACACACACACACACACACCCAACCACACACACACACACACACACACACACACACACACACACACACACACACACACACACCCAACCACACACACACCCAACCACACACACACACCCAACCACACACCCAACCACACCCACACACACCCAACCACACACACCCACACAACCACACACACCCAACCACACACACACACAACCACACACACACAACCACACACACACACACACACACACACACACACACACACACACACATACACACACATACACACACAACCACACACAACCACACACATACACACAACCACACACATACACACAACCACACACATGAAATCTATATCCAAAAGAGAATTCAAAATGTCATATTTCACTTCTTTTGGGGAGCTCTAATAATGCAGGCAGGCAAACCTCATAAAAGTACCACTAACCACAGCTCTAGAAGTAGTACTTACAGAGTCATAAACACACTTTAAACAAAGTGTAGTGACCATAGAGATGGAAGAAACTGGACTACACAAAGCAGATTTTTCCTCAAAAGGGGAAACTGCAGAAAAAATATTCATCATGCTTTCATAATTTGTCAGTATAAACTTTAACAAGCAAGCACGATAATTCAGAATGCTAAAAATCAAAGTTGCAGAAGCACACACTAACTTATCAATAGCTTTACCATCCTAGGGGTACAGGGAAGAGGCAAGATGGGGTTGGAAGCTACTGGAGAAAACTGGCAAATGAACCAAGGTACTGGGAGCAAATAATTTGATAGGGAAAGGTAATACAATAGGAAGAGGCCAATAATACATTTGGACTGCAGGCTGCAGACTGCCTCCTCTATCAAGGATTGATATCAGAGTACAGGTGAAGAGAAAGGAACAGGGGGATTCTAAGTGAAAGGCCAGCACAGGCAGAGTTTTTAGTAGAACCTAGAACAGAAACTGCTATTAAAAAACGGAATAACTGGTAGGGCACATAAAATATTGCTGATAACTACAGAAAGCAATCAGAGGAAGTTAGAAATGACTGGTAAAAGACTGGACAAGCAATTTACAAAGAAACAATGGGAGGATACATGTATTGCCCCAAAATACGCAACAAAGTATTTTATAGCCCAATCAGACTCCAAAGAATTTTTCTTCAGGTAAACTGCAAATGTTGAAAGTGTGATGGGGAAGAAAGAGGTAATTGGGAACATATTTTTGGGAGTGCAAATGCCTATAGACAACTCTGTCAGAAATATTTGGTAAGCAAACTGATGTAACTAAGGAAATGATTTTTTGAGCTGTAATACAGAATCGGAATTGAATAGACATAGTAAAAAAGCAATTACTAGAAAATGGAAATCAATACCTAAACCAAACCATACTATAAGTACTGAATACAGTAAGAGGAAGAAAAGAAGTGGGATCTTTAAAGGGTACCAGCAAATTATACAGAAAAAATGGAAATTGTGGGAACAATACATGCAGAGTAATGTTTTTGGAGGAAGAGTGAGGTTTACCGGAAGGCAGAAATTTAATTTGCAACATAATGTTTGATGAACAATGACTGCATATGTGCTGTATACCGTTTGCAACTGAAAATGTGTCAATATATGCAAGATTACTGAATTATCACTTATGACATAGGCAAAGATGTTTCTTGTTTAAACAAATAATTTATTCCAGGATGGTAAGGCTAAGAAAAAATGCTTGTCGGCAGCTGAATTAATTAATGCTACAGCTGCTAGGTCAGATCTGGGATTAATGCATAAAAACTTAAAATGTACAAAGTTTCTCGGTCTTTCATCTGCTTTCTCAGGGGCAGCAGGTTCTTTGTCAAAAAATTACAGGATGCGACAAACACAACCTTCAATGCTGAAGCACTGGAGGATGGGGGAAGGTTCTGGAATTTCCAGTTGTAGTAATTCGCAGTATTTTCTAAGGGACTGCAAAAGCTCAGTGATGATCTACTGAAAACACTGTCTCACTCTGGCTCACTATGGAAACAGTCTCAGAGAAAGTGAATTCCTCACAGGGATATTCAGATTCTGTACTCTCCTTTGAATCTGAATCAGAAACCTGGGGAGAAAAATCTGCATCTGTCCTTTCATATTCCCCTACAGGTTCCACATCTTAAATCTCTTCAGTATCAACAGCCTAAACAAGACACTGAGCCAAGCCCAAAAGATTAACTTTTCCTGTTTCAGTTTCCCTGGATAGGTGTAAATGTTCAGTTTTCTGTCTCTTTTAGAAAGTTAGGGCAAACAGACCTAGTATTACTAGCAACAGCTTCCCCATGGATGTGCACTACTTTCTTGCTAAGCAGGAGCACATTCCCTTGTCCCTTCTGCCACCACCAATAACAGTGTCTCTCATTTGCCCACTGACAGGGACCCCAACAGCCACAAAGGATGTGTCTAACCCCGGTCCATAGTAGATGCTAGGACAAAAGCAGAGGGCTCCAAATAAAAAAGATGAGTGGCCTGAGAAACCAGACCTGGCTACAGCAGTCACCCACCTGTGGCTGTACCAGATTATCAGCCTGCTGTGATGACTGCTTAGTTAAGTTTTTATTTGGGGATGAAGACAGTCCAACCAAAGGACCAGTAGTTTGTCAAGCTGCAAATACTAAAACAGAAAAGGAGCAAAACTAAAAAGTAAAAAGCACTTCACATTAAACTCTCCTCATCCTCAAAGGGTAAAATAAGCATAGCTTCTCTATGGAAAAAGAAGTTTTAATAACTTATCACAAAAGTAAACAAGTGTAGTCCCATTTAAAAGTACACAAAATTACTGAGACAGTGAAAAAATACTTTCTGTAGCTTTACCATCGCTTTACAGTAGTTGTTTTTCAGAAAAACTTATCTGCCCAGCAATGGAACAGCATTGGCCGACCACCAATCCTTGAAAGCCCATGGAAGAGCACTCTTCTTGCCAGCAGGAAAGCTCTGAAGGGCTTGGTGCCCAAACCTACCATTTTAAACAGCTCAGCTTGAATTGATTAATAATTAGGGTGCATAGAAGGTGCCCTGAAGCTTTGGAAGCTGGCCATGGTAAAAGTGCTCCTGTTTAGCCAGAATGTAGTGTCCATCTCTGGGGAAGTTGTTGCTAGTAACACTAGGTCCGTTTGCCCTAACATTCCTATCAGAGAGGCAGAAAACCATACATTTATCTTTTCCTGTTTCAGTTTCTCTGGCTATAACCTCTGCAGTTTATAATGTGCAGCAGTGATCAGTAAGAAGAACATCAAGTGTTTCTGTACAAATACATCCAGTATAACCTATAACTACACCAGATTAGTATAGCTGAAAGCAAAGGATAAAGTAGATTAGAGGAAGGGGGAGGGGTGATGAAAGGATATCTTGCACCTAAATAACGAGGAAGGGACTTTAACTTTACTAAGAGTGGAAGAACATCTTTAAGGGGAATGCAACTACATTAGGGAAACAGTCTGAACAAGTAAAGTTAACACACAGAATGATAAGGTTACTAACAAGAAGAGGCAAAAATCCTTAAAGGGTCAGCTACAGAATTATGCAAAACATAGTACAACTGTCTTCAGTATATAAGTCATATGGTTGAGAAACACCAGAAATGGAATGATCAGCTAAGATTTTAAACAAGTGGGATTCACCTTCCCTTAGTAGTACCACAACCTGGTGTCAGAAATACATTAAGCAAGGAGTACAGGAAGCTTTGGTCCCCCTCACCCACAAAAAAGTTTGAGTTAATTGTTCTACTGGCTTTAAACATCTGGTCCACTTGTTTGACCTTCAGTGAAGTCAGCACACGTAAATTATCTACATCCACCTTCTAGAGCGATAGTGTACTATAAATTAAATAATTAAAAAGATGTTACACCTGAAGATGTTAGGCACTACAGTGACTATGAAAGGGATAAGGATTGCAGCAACTTTTGAAATGGGGTAAGTCACTGTCCTGGGTAAGAAAAAAAATAAGAAACGACTTGAAATACACCTGCCCTATGAGAATTTCCTTATTAAGTAGGTAAAGTAGCAGAAATGAAGGAAACTTGGGAAAACGGGAGAAAATCAAAATATGACCCAGCAGCCGCATACTGGTAGGCTGTTCGTCAAATGTGAACTACACAGCAGCAGGAGCAGCTTAAGGACCTGAATGGACGGGTCAAGACTTAAAACAAGAAAGGAAAGGCCATAATCTCCAGGGAAATTTAGCTCACACGGTGGATCAAAGAACGGATTAGATTACTTCACTCTGAAGTAAAGTCATTACCCATCTGTTGAGCAGAACGACTCAAGGAAATTACTATTATGGCTCACCACCCTGAGAAACTAACTTCCTGATTGTTTAATCCAGAGTTAGACAGCCCCAAGCCTTCAGAATTTACCAAACAGAAACTGTATACAAGTCAGCAATCAGGAAATAATATTAGGCTTAACCAAAGGTGAAGCTGAACCAACAAGAGCAGACCAAGACACATCTGGAAATAATGATACATTTCCATCTCCTCCTTATCCCAGCGCTTAAGTGTTACCGTTAGTTTTAATAAAATGTTTTAAGATGGCTAAAATAAGCAGTAAACATTGGAAACAAAAGGCTGAAAGAAAAATAAGGAGGCGAGGTAAAAATTATAACCCACCAAAGAGTTCAAAAAGTCCAACAAGTAATGAACATGGGGTAACCAAGTAAAACAGATGAAAAAACAAAAGTTATAGCTACGGTAAGAGAAGGCTAACAGAGCAAGAATTAGGGCAAATAGGACAAACTGCTCAGTCAAACACTTACAGTTTATAAGAATGAAAAAGTACCCTGCGTGCAAGGAACAAGGTCGGGACAGTAAACACAGAACAGAAAGAGAAGTGCAACAGGATTCAAGAGCTTCTGTGACTTGGAAGCAGATGTTAAGAAAAATCCATAATTCCTTTCAAAAAACAGGCAAGAAACACATAAGATACTGCATGCAGATGTACTTCAACCTATAAAAAAGTAAACGTCTTCTACAAAAGTACCTAAAATTGATTGGTTTACATTACTACACCACACTAGTGGACATCCTAATAGGTAAACAAATTTTTGAATGAAAAACCAGAATGCAAACCACTGGCGGTCAATCACTGGCTCTAGATGATGGTCATTGTTGATGCAACACCCCAACCCTATGTGCAAAATGGGGAAAAAGGGGTTTATGGATGGATGAAAAACAGAATGCAAACAGCCAGAGGCAACTGAACAGACAGTGCTTACAATACCGACAGTGAAAGTGTGCAGTTAGAACTTGTCTGATTGAAGACTGCTGGAACAGGGCTCAGTTTTGAGCTTTTTTTCTGGTTAATTGGGTAAGTTGTTTAAATCAGTTTGTTTTCTATTGTTTTATATATATATATATTTATATATGTATATATATAAAATTGCACTTTATTCATCTGATTTTACTGTATTTGTGTTTCTTCCTACTTTATTACTGGTGGCATTGAATACAACTCTGATCTGTGATATATAACAATAGTTATCCTTTTTCTGTGCTTTTAAACTGTTTTTTTTTTTTTTTGAGTGTATCTGCTTTATTTTCTGAAAAAAAAAATATATATATATATACATACACATATATATATATATATATATATATATATATACATATATATATATATATACATACACACACACACACACACACACACACACACACACACACACACACACACACTGGTTTCCCGCCTTTCTAAGCTAGTATAGTCCAGTTTTCAGGTTAGTGCTGAATTCAGGGCTGTGTTACAAATCTCTGTGTTTGCCCATACCTTACTTGGTTAGAAGGAAGTTTCTCTGTTCACCTGTGAGAGAGGGGAGCTTTGAGCACCTATCTGTCCCTGGAGGAGTGGTTTCAGCCCAGAAATTAGTAGTTTATTGGCCATTTTGGGCTAATTTCTCTCTCTTTCATTTCCCTGCTATAAATACCATATTTGCCCAGTTTTGCGCGGCAGGCAGTTAGCTAGGGTAAAACTATTCCCGGCTCCACAAAGTCTCCTCCTCAATTTTTCCCTTGGAACTAGACAAACTTTCAACTTAAGCATTCAAGCCTTTCATTTCTCAGCCCGGCACTTGCTCAAAACTTATAGCAAGCACTTATAAACCCTATCACTAGACCCTCCTGTACTGTACAGAAGGACAAGGCTCTCTATTCGACCTTACCAGCCATCCAGTAAAACAGTTCACTGTACCTATCCAGGCATGTCTAAAGGGCAGTTTCAGGTGTACTTTCCAGTCCAACTAGTGAATCTGGGCATTTTGAGGCAATGTTACAACTGCCTTATGTACACAGACAACCCCCTCCTCCTACCACCAAACACCAATACATGCGAGAGATGCAGTTATACAGCCAAACTAGATGTTAAGCTCTCTCAACCCAAGACTGGATCAGACAATCAAGAGGAGAAGGGAAATACTTGCATCACACCACCAGTCTTACATAGACCCATTAAACCAGCATCTGCAAAAAACACACAAATACATGAAAACATACTCGGAGGCTCTAAATAAAAATCTGCAAAACCAACAGAGACCTCCAGAGCAAACATCCAAGCAACCTCCACCCCCCAACACAAACATGAAACATACTTCACAAAACCAGTGTGCCATGCAATCACAGCCCTTAAGGCAAAATAACATACCCAACATACTAGTAATAGGTGACTCTATAGTCAGGCACACTGACGTCCCACTCACTAGGCTGAATAAGGAGAAGGTTACTGTTAGCTGCCTGTCGGGTGCCAGGATCCGCCACATAACACAAGCACTAGGGTCACTCCAGAAAAAGTACAAATATGACTGTCATTGTCCATGTTGGTGGGAATGACCTGAGCCGTACCTCTCTGGACTACATGAAAACATACATGGAAGAGCTCTGATCATGTAGCCCAGGCCGGTATGACCCTGACCGTGAGCAGCATTCTGCCCTCACCAAGAATGATACCACGGTATAAAGAAAAAAATCTCGATTTCAACAATTGGCTAAGTTTCTGGTGTTATTCAAAGGGGATCCAGTGTCTGTCCGGCTGGGATGACATGTTCAACAAGCCACGCTGCTTCGCTAGAGATGGTTTGCACCTGTCACCCATGGGCTTCTGAATACTTGCAAAGGCTCTTGCCGCCCCCATAGTGCCTTTTTTAGGCAAGGCTCAAAAGACAAACCCACCGCCGTAAATAGCATAAGTAACAAAAAACTGAGGGTAATGCTACTCAATGCCAGAAGTCTAAACCTCAAAATGCACGCATTCGAGGCACTCCTCAGTATGGAGAAAATCGATATATGTGCAGTAACAGAAACCTGGTTTAAGGCTCTAGAGAGCACACCAGCACTACCAGGCTACAACTCATACCATACATTTCGGCCACAGAACCCAAACTGAAATACAAAAGGCGGGGGCGTATCCATATTCATCAAGGATACCCACTCCTCCAGGTTAGTGGCACAGCATGATGCGTCAAAGATCATCCACGTGCAACTAACAATGGGCAAAACTGCAATTCAAACTGTAGCTTGCTACAGATCACCCACCATGTCCCAGGACCCCCATTCTGCATTTCTGGAAACACTGGTAAACATAAAAGTCCTACCAAACACCCTAATATTGGGTGATTTCAATTACCCAAACATTAACTGGGAGAACTACTCAAGTACTAACTCCCTTGCCCAACTTTTCCTAGAATTTATAAACTCAAACGCCCTGGTTCAACTGGTCAACATGCCCACCAGAGGTGACAACATATTGGACCTGGTCATCACCAACATGGGCAACTGGTGTTCCACACCAGAGATCAACCCCTCGCTGGTTAGATCTGACCATAAACAAATCACTTTGGCTATCTATATTCCGCCCTCTCCTGCGGACAAGAAAGCCACCATGAAAAACTTTTCAAAAGTAAACTTCACGTTACTTAAGACTGAGGTGGAAAGTTTCAAAGACTCCATGCTGAAGGATAACACTGTCCAAGCTGCAAAATCCTTTACTAATGCATTCTACGGGCAGCTACAAGAATGCATGGCTTGTGCCATCCCAAGCAAAACCAAGACTCATTCCTCCAAGAAAAGGAAACCAGTCTGGTGGACTCCTGCCATAAACAAGCTATACAATAGAAGGAGGAAACTAGTACAGAAAAGAGTAAAATTCCAAGAAGGGAAGACATCCCTGATCAGTATCAGCAAGAAACTACGATCCCTCATAAAATTATACAAGGCGAGCTTTAAAAGAAAAATTGCCAAGGACTCCAAAGATAACCACAAGGCATTCTTTAGCTATGTCAAGAATCTAAGTGGCAATGCTCAGATCTGCTCGGAGTTAGTGCAGAATGGCACAAAATACACTGAACCGACCGATATCACCAACATCCTGGCAGACAGGTTCAGCACAAACTTCACCCCCATCTCACCCCCAAAAGGACCCATAACCATACCAGAAGAATGTAGAGTCCCTGAAATCACAGACACTCAGGTTAAAACAGCCCTCTCCAAAGCCAAAAACTCAGCATTAATGGGACTGGACAGTGTCCCAGGCTGCATCCTACACAAGCTCAAAGACAAACTAACCCCTCACCTAAACACACTGTTCAACCTCAGCCTCTCCACAGGCTACATACCCATAGAGTGGCACACAGCAACGGTTATTCTGTTCCACAAAGGTGGAGCCACAACAGACCCTGGGAACTATCGCCCTATAAGCCTGACTAGCTTGGTCTGCAAGGCTATGGAGTGCATCATCATGGAACTCATTAACAGAGACATTGGGAACTTCCAAACACTGGACCCTACCCAGTTGGCTTTGTAAAGGGCAGATCATGCCTCCTAAACCTGGTGGACTTCTTTGAGACAGTTACCAAGGCTATAGACGAGGGAAAGGTGGCACACACAGCCTACCTAGACCTCGCTAAGGCCTACAACACCATTCCCCATTCTGGTATTATAGACAAGCTCACCAGCCTGAACATAAACCCCTACGTCACAAGATGGGTTGCCATCTGGGTCATGGACAGAACCCACATGGTGACAGTTGCGGGAGCTAGGTCCATCTCTAAACCGGTTACATGTGGTGTTCCCCAGGGCTCAGTCCTAGGACCCCTCCTGTTCGGCATATACTCCTCAGAGGTGCAGGCAAGCACTGGAGGACTATGGCTGACCAAGTTCGCAGACTACTGTAAACTAGGGGCTATAATTGATTCTCTGGCTGACACAGACATCCTCCAAAAGGGTCTCACTGAGACTGATACCTGGTGTCAAAATCATGGCCTCAAGCTAAATGCCAAAAAGTGCATAGTCATCCCCTTTGGAAAAAACAAAGTACACACAAACCACCACATAGGTGTTAGTCCCCTAAATACGGAAGATGTAACAAGGGATCTGGGGACCCAAGTAGATAGCAATCTCACCTTTGATAATCACATTGCCAAAGTGGTTAGAAAATCCTTCTCCGTGGTCCACCTAATCACAAAAGGGTTTGCATCCAGATCAAAAGAGGTCATTGTGCCCCTCTACTCATCAGACCCATCTTAGAGTACAATGCCTGTACCTTACAAGACACCTGCAACAGCTGGAAAAAGACCACAGAAGTACCTCACCAAGAGGATCAATGGCCTCAAACAGATGCCCTATGCAGCTCAACTGAAGAAACTCCAGTTGTACTCGGTTGCATACCGCCTACTCAGAGGTGATCTCTGACTGACATACAAGGCCATGTCCAACCCAGAATTGATGGACATGCTCCACCTAAAGAAAACCTTTTCCCCTCGAGCCACATGCTCTAGGGATCTAAACCTTACCACACCAATAAATATGATGTGCTGGAGGGATAGATTCCTGTCCCAGAGACTTCCCATGCTTTGGAACAAGATCCCAATCTACATTAGGTAGAGCTCCTCACTAACACTCTTCAAAAGAAACCTTGACGAGTGGATGGGAAACAGAAAGTTTACCTCGGGGATCACTTCAGTGGCTCCGCTGGACAGAGACACAGGGAACTAATCTAAGGGGACGGCAAAAGCCAACACATTTTGGCTAGGCTTATAAATGCCTTCGGGCAGATAGCCTAGTACCAACCTATGAACCTATGAAAGACAGGTGACCAAGACAACAAACTACAGATGGATACAGCTGACCAAGGCAGCAAAAGTACACAGTTATGTACCTACCATAAATGTAGATGTTAGAGTGTATTCACTGTTGCAGTCATTACACTTGGGTTATCCTGCTGGCAGGCTACCCGCAGTCGGCCTGAATTCCAAAGTCTTGGTCCGGCATTAGTTTCTGTCGCCTCTTCCCTGACGTCAGTGCGCCAGGGGTATAAAAGATGCAGCCAACGCCATTTTCTTCAGTTTTTCTTGCCCCAGATGTCAGGTGCCCCCAAAAGGGTAGGCTAAAAATTATGCCAATAAAAAAGCATGCACTAAAATAAAACATTACCTTCATCTACAAGCAAATACACCACATAGGTTATATAGAATAGAGAGTACAGATAAGTCCCAGCAAAGAAAGGGGGATGGTGGGTGGGCAACCTGGACTGCAACAGTGAATACACTCGAACATCTACATTTATGGTAGGTACACAACTGTACTATGTTCATCGTGTTTCACTGTTGCAGTCATTACACTTGGGCTGAATCCCAAAGCTGAGGTTGGGTGGCTGGGCCTAAATAGAATTAGGAGTGGCTATGAGGCCCTGCAGAACTGCAGTGGCAAAGCCTACTCTGGATTTAGAGTAGAGAGGTAAGTGGTAGTGCTTGGTAAAAGTGCGCACTGAAGTCCAAGTTGCAGCCTCTAAAATGTCTTTGGTTGGTACTCCTCTGAGGAAGGCTGCTGAAGTGGCTGCTGCTCTGGTTGAATGTGGCCTAATGTCCTTAGGCACTGATTTGCCATGTTGTGCATAACAGAAATGAATGCAGTGACCTATCCATTTTGAAATAGTCTGCTTAGAGATAGCTTTTCCTTGTGAGCCTGCAGCATATGCCACTAAGAGCTGCTCAGTCTTTCTGTAAGCTTTAGTTCTGTCCAAGTACGAAGCGTAGCTGCTTGTGTATGTCCAAAGAATGTAGGAGTCTCTCACCCTTATTCTGTGGGTTTGGATAAAAGGTAGACAAATTAATGGTTTGGTTAAGGGCCACACTGGACACTACTTTCGGCATAAATGTCGGGTTCGTACTCAGAGAAACCCTGTCAGGACGGAAAATGATAAAAGGTTCCACAGCCATGAGTGCCTGTAACTCAGACTCGTCTTGCAGAGGTTATTGCTAGGAGCAGAGCTGTTTTCCATGATAAAAACTTTATCTCAACTGTATTGGCTGGCTCAAATGGCGGCAGAGTGAGTTTTTACAAGACATAGTTGCGGTCCCATGCAGGTATAGGTGCTCTCCTTGGAGGTCTTAAGTTTTTGGCCCCTGTGAGATCCTGCCTTAGCAATGGATGAGAAAAAATAGGTGGTTCCGTAGTGTAATGAGCTGAAATGGCAGAGGCATGGATTTTAATTGATGAAAAGGATAGGCCTTTGTCCAGCATCTCAGTTAGGTATTGCAAAATCTGCGGAATATTTGGTACAACCATGTTAATTCCATGTGCCTGGTTCCAAACGCAGAATCTCTTCCATTTTTCTGCATAAGATTTTCTGGTACTGGGCCTCCTGGCCTCCAAAATAACATTCATCACTGCTTTGGAGAGAGGTGTGTTCTCAATGGCTACCTTATCCGCCATGCTGCCAGATTTAGGGTCCTGAGTTGGCTGTGCAGGATCTGATTGTTTTGTTGGGTCAGTAAGTGAGGAATTAGAGGTAATGTCCAGGCTGGGCCTTGAGACAAGCTCTTTAGGATTGGGTACCAGTGCTGGCGGGGCCAGTCTGGGGCAATCAGAATCATTTTTGGCTTCTCCTGTCTGACCTTTAGGAGTACCTTGGGGGGGGGGAGGCAGAGGAGGAAAGGCATAAACTGTTAGGGTTTCCCAGCTGAATGATAGAGCATCCACTTTCCATGCTTCCTTGTGATAAGACCTTGTGCAGAACCTCTGTAGTTGGTAGTTGTGGGGGGAGGCAAATAGATCTATGTCTGGGCATCCCCATTCCTTTGTTATCATGCTGAAGACTTGTGGATCCAGTTTCCACTCATGGGGATCCATGAGGTTTCTGCTTAGTTCGTCTGCCAGAGTATTTATTTTTCCTGGCAGGAATTGTGCCAGCAGATGTACTTGATAAGTCAATGCTGTGTCCCACAGAGTCATGGCTTGTCTGCAGAGGGGGTAGGAATGTGTGCCTCCCTGCTTGTTTATGTACCACATGACTGTAGTATTGTCAGTCCTTATCAGTAGCTGTCCTGGATGAAGTAGATCCTTGAAAGCTGTCAGAGCATTCTGAACAGCTAGCATCTCTTTTTGATTGATATGAAGATGCCTTTGGCTTGTGGGCCATGTGCCCTGAATACATTTTCCTGCCATGTGTGCTCCCCAGGCATAATCTGATGCATCTGTTGTTAATATCTGCCTGGCTGTGGGTAAAGTGAATGGTTGTCCCTTGTTGTGGTGACAGGCCTGTGCCCACCATCGAAACTCCTGTTGCAGGCAAGGAAGGAGGGTAATTAATGTTTCCAGGCTGTGGCAATGTTGAGTCCAAACACTTTTTAGATACCATTGTAGTTTCCTCATATGCAGTCTGGCATATGGAATTAGTAGAATGCAGGATGCCATGAAGCCCAAAGCCTGCAGAATTTTTCTTGCAGATAACTGGGTCTTTGTTGCCAACATTTTGAAGTAAGTAGTCAGTTGCCTTTGTTTGTCTGGCGTGAGATAAGCCATCTGGGCAATTGTATTTAAGCTTGCACCCAGGAATATTATCTCTTGAGAGGGTACTAGTTTTGATTTCTTTTTGTTTACTGTGTACCCTAGGCAAATTAATAATCTTTTTACAAACGCCAGATGTTTTAGTAAAATGTCCTTGGTCTCAGCTTGAATAAGGCAGTCATCCAAATAAGGATAGATTTGAATTCCTCTTTGTCTGCAAAATGCAATTACTGGTGCCAGCCATTTTGTGAAGACCCTGGGCGCAGTAGATAAGCCAAAGGGCAGTGCAGAGAATTGGTAGTGCATTGAGCCAGCTATGAACATGAGGTATCTTCTGCAAGATTGTCTGATTGGTACATGCAGGTATGTCTCTTTTAGGTCCAAATTTACAAGCCAAGCCTTCTTGCCCAGCATGGGCAGAAGCTGCTGCAGAGTCAACATTTTGAATTTTGGAACGTCCAGAAAGGTATTTAGAATAGACAGGTCCAGTATTGGTCTCCAGGCTTTGTCCTTTCTGGGTACCAGGAAAAGTCTTGAGTAAAATCCTTGTCCCTGCTCTTGCTGTGGTACTTGCTGAATGGCCCTCATGTCCATGAGGGATGAAACTTGTTTTTGCACCTCTGCCCATTGATTGTGTGGCAGGTCTGGCATACCTTTTGCCCTTGGCAGAGTGTGAAAGTGAAACCTGTAGCCCTGGGACACTATCTTCAAAACCCATTTGTCCTGGGTGATCCTATGCCAATTCTGAGCAAAAAGTGCTAGTTTTCCCCCCAAGGGGGCTGCCAAAGAATAAGTGCTTGGTGCTGGCAGAGGAAAGTCATTGAGGCTGTTTCCTGTATGGCTGTGATTTCTCTTCTCCGCTTTTGGAGGTAGAAGCGCCCCACTGTTTAGGTCTGTATGAACCCTGGGGCTGGGGTCTGCCTCTGGGGCGTCTGTACCTGCCTCTTTGTGGCCTGTCTGAGACTGGAAAGGACCAATTCTTTGTAGGCCAGTTCCTGCTAAATCTGGGTGGCTGTACCTGTAAGAAATCCTTTACTGTTTGCATATATTTCGCTTTGTCCTCCATTTTCTTCAACACCTCCTCTGTTTTAACACCAGATAAAGTATCATGCTGTAATGGAGCATCTAATAGTTTTGCTTTAACATGATCAGGCAGATTCTGTTCCTTTAACCAAGCATGCCTCCTAATAACTGAACCCGTAACTGCGGCCCTGCAAGAGGCCTGCAGAGAATCAAAACCACATTGCAATGTATGCTTTCCCACTTGTTCAGATGCATGCAATAAATCCTGAATTTCCTTATTTTCTGCGCAATCAGAATTTGACATTATCTGCTTTAGCAGTGACATTAAGTATTGCTGATATTTAAGCATATGAAATTGACAGTTTAATGCCCTCGCAGCCAAAGTAGCAGAAGTGTAAACCTTTTCCCCCATCTGTTTAGTGCTCTTGAATCACTATCAGAGGGAATAGGATTTTTTGCAGTGGAAGCCTTGATCCCTTTGGGACTCTGAGAAATGGTTTCTGGGTCAGCAGCAGGGTTTTTATAAAGAAATTTATGTGAATCCAGAACCCTGTAGTATCTGTCTGGTTTAGCAGGGGCATGGGGTAAAGAGTCAGGAGAAAGGCCGGACTCTGAAAATACATCATCCGCAATGTCTAACACAGGGGGAATCGCAAGAGGCCTGTGCTGAGGTAGTAAAAGGAAATCTCTAGGCCTTTTCTTTGATTCTGAGTAGTCTTGGCTCTCCCAGTGGAAGTGCTCCCTCATGGTATGCAGGGTTTCCCCAAAAGAATAATCCTCAGGAGGAGAGGCTGAAGGGATAGATTCTTCAGCATCAGAATCCTCATAGGAAGGAAGAGAGTATTCCTGCTCAGAGCAGGAGTCAGAGGAAATGGAAACCTGATCTGAAGATTCATATTCTGTCTCTTGCCTAGGCCTCTTATCAGGAGGGGGATGGGAACCCCTGATCAAGGTAATTAGGTCTTCGGCCATTTTGAGCATCTGTTTTTTAGGCATAGAAATCTGTCCAGGAGAATGCTGTACTTGTTTCTTTGTCTTTAGAGCTGCTTTAGTCTTTGCCTTTGAAGCTGTGGTTGGCTTAACATATAACTGTGTAGGTCTGAAAACACCCTCAGAAGCTGATGCCTGCTCAGACCCATCTGAGGGGATAGTTTCAGAGTGTCCAATACCTTGAGTATCCAGAGGCCTAGTTGGCTCCACGTGGGAGTCTGCAACAGCCTGTGGCTCTGAGGTAGCAGGCGTCAGGGGCTGTGAAAGCACCTCACTGAGAAATTGGCGAACCTGCGACTGGCTTAGCGTTAGCCTCGTCGGTTTTGGACCTCGGATGCATGTCCTTTTCTTTCTCCTTGCGCTTTTTGTAAACTCTGGTCATCGGCTGTTCCGACGGCATTATATAATTGAATCTTCGGCCAAAGTAATGAAAGGCAAAATCATACCGACGCTTAATAGTGCGTTGGTTAAATCTAGTGCAAAACTGACAGCTAGCTACGTTGTTAACAGGGCCTAGGCAAGGAATACAATAAGAATGAAAATCCTTATGAGGTATTTGCTTCCCACAAGAAATACAATTGTTAACTTTTTCTGACATCGGTCTGGAGCAAGAAAAAAAAAAAGTTTCCCCAACGGGGTACTTAGCTTTAATGAAGACTTCAGATCTGAAATTAGTCTTTGAAAATCTCAGGAGTCGGCCGACCAGCACCTGCAAACTGCTTTTGCTTCGGGCACCGCACGGCAAGAAATGCTGAAAAAAAATGGCGTCAGCTGCATCTTTTATACCCCTGGAGCACTGACGTCAGGGAAGAGGCGACAGCAACTGACGCCGGACCAAGACTTTGGAATTCAGGCCGACTGCGGGTAGCCTGCCAACAGGATAACCCAACTGTAATGACTGCAACAGTGAAACACGATGAACATATACAGATGGATATAGCTTCTACAAGAAGAACCCCAAGTCAGTGACAAAATATTGCCAGCAAGAATTTAACCAATCAAGAAGCTGTATGATCACTGAAGGGCTTCTGTTAAGATAATGAGATGTTTAAACCAAAATGGTGATAGCAGTCATAATGGAAACAAACTGATATTTCTTGTTTTGAGTGCTGAACGAAAAATGGGATTTTATAAGACATTTCAAGGATGGGTGAAAACAGTAAATAACCGCCTCTCAGCACTGTCAGTAGTCAGCCTGTCAAACCAGTTTCTGTAGTAAAATGGATTTAGTCACGACAGCAGTAAAAGTAACCCAAGTTTGAGCAGTAGGCCCCCAAAACATCAGAGGATCTGGACAGGGATAAAATAATCAATGGCCAAAGTCAGCCTGCCCATCCTGAGGGATGAAAGCAGAAGGATTCTACTAGGGAAGTGCCTCCAAATGTTGACCAGAAGAGGAGCATCACATGAAGGATCCAGGGAATGCCACAAACACAAAACAACATGGGTACAACAGAGACTAGTTAAAAACCTTAATATGAGAACTAAAAAAAATCCCCCCTCCAAGCAAAATGAAGTTCATAATCTCCCTCAGCACGAAAATAGGAAAGTATCTGAAAGCAAAACACGGAGTGCCTGGCCAATAAAAAAAAAAAAAAAAAAAAAAAACACACACAAAACAGAATTAAGCTTATTCCAGCAGAACAAAGGAACAAGGCAGAGGTAATCCCCCCTTCACTACTGACTACTGTGATGGAAACGTAGCAGTAATTATGGAGCTCATATAAGGAATTATGGCTTTTAGGTAACATATGGCCTAAAGCATTCCACTAATACATTAGCAGCTGCTGCCTTGCATATGAAATGCTGGGGAGCATGTGGTATACCAGTGGCAAGTAAAGGCCAATATACAACTGAACAAGGCTCAAAAGTGTAAACACCCAGGTATCAAACTGATAGTGAAACAGTGACAACTGAAAGTCTGGTTTCAATCTTAAGACTGTTTTGACAAGACAGTTTGGTTCCTCCACAACCTCTCATACCCCTTATGTATGTCAAAGACTGCTGTATCTAACAGAAAAGTGAATTATCCATGATACAGCTTCATACAAATTTATGAACATATTGGAATATTGATCATAAATGACTTACCAGCTGACACTCCACTGGCACAACACTGTCAATTACGTAAAAATATGCTTTGATCAGAGTGTATACAAAGCAGTGCCAATTACAAAACCTAAGAAAATACAGTATGACAGCTTACAATATGGGAATTTACTGGTATAGCTACTTCATTAAAAGTTTATCACAGACAAAAAGTTATGTTCACAATGGCTGTTGGCTGGGGTGATTGAAAGGGGTGGCTCCAAAGGTCTACATCTGGCCTCAACCACCACCAGAGGTCCTGTTTGCAGGTGTTTATTATTCGAATCTTGTAATCCAGGGGGTGATGATTTGGGAGCCATTGTAGAATGTGCATGTGCAACTTGGCTAGGGGTACTATTGGGACTGAAGCTGTCAGAGCCTAGAGCCTGTAGAACCTCCCTTGCAGAAACTGTTGGTTGTGAGAGTATCATCTGGACTTGAAGCCTCAGTCGCTGAAGTCTGTGAATTGGGAGTAATACCAGACAGGACTGAGTATTGAAAACTGCTCCAATTAACTCTATTTGTTGTGTAGGGATAAGATTTGACTTCTCCCAATTTATCGTAATTCCCAACAATTCTGCCAGATGATGTAGGGCAGAGACCAGAAGATGCTTGGTGGGGGAGATGTGGAGCCAGTCATCCAGATATGGAAGCACCCGGAATCCTTTTTGTCTCAAGTGAGCGATTACCACTGCCATGCACTTCGTGAACACTCTGGGGGCAGTAGAGAGACCGAACGGCAGGGCACAGAATTGATAATGACTGGCCCCTAGCCGGAAGTCCATCTTGATGTGGTAATAACGCATCCCGGAGATCTATAGAGCACATCCAATCTCCTTCTCTTGGTTCAGTCCATCCTTCCCTTTCTGAGAACATCTGGAATTTGATATGGGTGACAGACTTGTTCAAGCCGCTGAGATCCAAAATGGGTCTCCAGTCCCCTGTTTTTTTGGCACCAAAAAGAATGAATAAAATCCGGATCCGCATTGGTCTGGAGGGAGACAGCTTTAAAATTTCTGAAGCTGCTTTATCCTTTTGACATCGGAAAGTTTCCTTGGAAATATGGGCTGATAAGAAAGGGAAATGTTGTAACCTCTGGTGATAATCTTCTGCACCCAACGATCAGTTGTGATAGAGAGCCAGGCAGGCTGGTGCAGAGAAAAACGCAGGAGCACTGATAAGGCTGACTAGAGAAGGAGTCTCTGGAGCTTTAATTGCGAGGACCCCCCCCCCGCCTCTATAGGGGCATCTTCCAGAGTTGTTACCCCCTCGGCCTCTGGGGGCATTATCACCACGTGTGGCACGGAAGGCACCCTGAGATTTCTTATGCCACATTTTCCCACTCCTCTGATTCCTAGAAAAGGCTCGTTGAGGGTTGGAAAATCATAGCCCTAATGCAGACAGGGTTTTTCCATCTTGCTCACACCTGGCTAGTGTGTCCTTTACCTTAGAACCAAAGAAAGATGAAGCTTCGATGGGAGCATTCAAAAAGGAAGACTTGAAGGAGTCCGCTAGATCACAGATGCACATTCAGGCATGATGCCTCATAATGCCCAAACCCGCAGCTCTAGCTGCCCCTTTGGTCACATGTGAGAGGAACCTCATGGATGAGTTAGATATTGATTCCAGGGTCGTTAGCTGTGAGGCCACCTTGTCCCTGATCTCGTCAGACAACTGTCCTGCAAGTGTCCCAGACAGTTCAGAGATCAAATCCCTCTGAAGACTCGTAAAATGTGCCAAATAATTCAGGGAACATACAGCAAAGGTCCCTGAAGCAAAAATGTGTTTCCTAAGTCTGTCCACCGCCCGAGACTCCCTGTTGGCTGGATGGACAGCAGGACTTTCCTCAGCCAAGTCCTTTTTCGTGGCCACTGCCACCACCACAGCATCAACCGGTAACCCTTTGGACCAGTGTGGGTTTTCCACAGGAGGGGATAAAATTTTGTCTGGTCTTCAGGGGATCGCCTCAATGGAGTCAGGGTTCTTCCATGCACGCTGCACGATGAGCTGGACAAGTTCGTCGGCAGATGGGGTCACCCACGAGGTAGACTGACGTGCACAAAAAGCCTGCAGGAACACGGACTCCTCAGACAAAGGGTTGGAGGGCTTCCAATCACCTCTCTCTTTCAAAATCTCCAAGATGTTTCCAAAGGAGACATCATCAGGAGGTGACCGTGGAGGCCCTACACCATCATCGTAATCCATGTCTTCGGTTAGGGACTCCTCAGGCGAGTCCATGTGCTTCCTCATGCGTGCTTTATTCTCAGGGGGCACCTCAGTGAGGGTCTCTGAGGAGGACTCTTAAGAGAGGGCCCCTTGGACAGGGGTGTCCTGTGGCTTCACTGACCGGTGTCCCAGGGAGGTGGTCTGCGACAGCTGTAGCTCAGGGGGACAGAAAGTACAGTTGTGTACACTTACCATAAATGCAGATGTTAGAGTTTATTCCCTGTTGCAGTCCTAACAAATGGGTTATCCACATCCCAGGTAGCCCTCAGTCAGCCAGATTACCAGAGTCTTCTGTAAATTACATCGGCTGCCATCGGTTGTAAAACTGACGTCGGGTCGTCAGGTACAAAAGGAGGCAGCCAACGCCATCTCCTTAGTTTTTCTTGCCTTAACAGTCAGGAGCCCCCCCAAAAAGGCTAAGACCAGGATAATATACCCTGGATAAACAAAATACAAAATCCAGCTTGTGCCTTAGGAAAGGAGAGCAGAAAAAAGGGGGAAGGAGGGGGGGGGACGACCAGGACTGCAACAGTGAATACACACGAACATCTACATTTATGGTAAGTGTACACAAATGTACTATGTTCATCGTGTTTCACTGTTGCAGTCCTAATTGGGTTGATTCCCAAAGCCCAGAGAAAAGGGGGTGGGGCATCAACTGTTTTAAGGGTTAGTGAGAATGCCCTGCAAAACAGCAGTGGCAAAACCTGCCCTGGATGTAGAAAACAAAGGCAAATTGTAATGCTTTGTGAAAGTGTATACAGAAGTCCAAGTGGCTGCTTCCAGAAGGTCTTTAGTAGGGACACCCCTTAAAAAGGCTGCAGAAGTGGAAGCTACTCTAGTGGAATGGGACCTAACCCCTTGTGCAGGAACCCTGCCATGAAGAGTGCAAAAGAAATGTATACAATATGCAATCCATTTAGAAATGGTCTATTTTGAAACAGCCCTGCCCTGAGCCCCAGAGGCAAAGCTGACCAGTAACTGATCTGATTTCTGTAAGTCTTCAGTCCTTGTCTAGGTAAAATCTGAGCTATCTGTGCACATCTAGAGAGTGCAGGATCCTTTCTCCTCTATTCTGAGGATTAGGAAAAAAGGTAGGGAGGTGGATGGACTGGTTAAGAGTCAGACTAGAAACCACCTTAGGCATAAAGGAGGGATTAGTTCTAAGAGTGACTATCTGCATGGAAGATGATAAAAGGTTCCACTGCCATCAAAGCTTGTAGCTCAAACTCTTCTTGCTGAAGTTAATCTCAAGAGGAATGCAGTTTTCCAAGACAGAAACTTTAAATCTGCTGTGACAGCTGGCTCAAAAGGAGGTACAGTGAGTTTCTCTAGTACGAAATTAAGATCCCAAGCAGGAGTAGGCACCCTTCTGGGAGGTTTTAAGTTGCTTGCCCCTCTGAGAAACTGTTTCATCAGGGGAAGAGAGAAAATGGGCTGTTCAAATGAACAATGAGCAGAAATAGCTGATGCGTGGATCTTGATAGAAGAGAAAGAGAGACCACCATTGAGCAAACCAGCCAGACAAACCAGGATCAGGGGAAGAGGTGGCTGGGAAAAAAATTCCCCTCTAGTCTGCATCCAAATACAGAATCTCTTCCATTTGTCCACGTAGGATTTCCTAGTGCTAGGCCTCCTGGCCTCATGAAGTACCTCAACCACCTGTTGGGTTAGAGCAGGGGAATGGGGATACCTCAACCACCTGTTGGGTTAGAGCAGGGGAATGGGGATACCTCAACCACCTGTTGGGTTAGAGCAGGGGAATGGGATACCTCAACCACCTGTTGGGTTAGAGCAGGGGAATGGGGATACCTCAACCACCTGTTGGGTTAGAGCAGGGGAATGGGGATACCTCAACCACCTGTTGGGTTAGAGCAGGGGAATGGGGATACCTCAACCACCTGTTGGGTTAGAGCAGGGGAATGGGGATACCTCAAACACCTGTTGGGTTAGAGCAGGGGAATGGGGATACCTCAACCACCTGTTGGGTTAGAGCAGGGGAATGGGGATACCTCAACCACCTGTTGGGTTAGAGCAGGGGAATGGGGATACCTCAACCACCTGTTGGGTTAGAGCAGGGGAATGGGGATACCTCAACCACCTGTTGGGTTAGAGCAGGGGAATGGGGACACCTCAACCACCTGTTGGGTTAGAGCAGGGGAATGGGGATAACTCAACCACCTGTTGGGTTAGAGCAGGGGAATGGGGATACCTCAACCACCTGTTGGGTTAGAGCAGGGGAATGGGGATACCTCAACCACCTATTGGGTTAGAGCAGGGGAATGGGGATACCTCAACCACCTGTTGGGTTAGAGCAGGGGAATGGGGATACCTCAACCACCTGTTGGGTTAGAGCAGGGGAATGGGGATACCTCAACCACCTGTTGGGTTAGAGCAGGGGAATGGGGATACCTCAACCACCTGTTGGGTTAGAGCAGGGGAATGGGGATACCTCAACCACCTGTTGGGTTAGAGCAGGGAATGGGGATACCTCAACCACCTGTTGGGTTAGAGCAGGGAATGGGGATACCTCAACCACCTGTTGGGTTAGAGCAGGGGAATGGGGATACCTCAACCACCTGTTGGGTTAGAGCAGGGGAATGGGGATGGTTCAAGTTATGAGCCAGGCTGCCAAATGCAGAGTCTGAAGATGAGGATTTAGAATTTTTCCCTCTTCCTGAACCAAAAGATCTGGTAGCAGAGGTAGATGCCACGGCAGAAGCAGGGAGAGACTGCAAAACAATGGGTACCAGTGCTGTCTGGGCCAATGACAATGGCCCTTGGTCTTTCATCCCTTATCTTTAATACTTTGGGAAAAAGAGGCAGAGAAGGGGAAGGCATACAGAGTAGTGTCCAGGGGAAAGTGCATCCACTCTCCAGGCCTTGCTGTGGAATTCCCTGGTGCAAAAGGTTGGTAAAAGGTGGTTGGTTGGAGAGGAGAAGAGATCCACCTAGGGGGTGCACCAACACTGAATGATGCAATGAAAGACCATCCTGTTCAGTTGCCACTCGTGAGGATCCAGGACCTGCCTGCTCAACTGGTCTGCTAAGGTGGTGAGCCTTCCTGGAAGAAACTGAGTTATCAGATGTAGGCCCATGGAAGCTGCTATGGACCATAGTATCATACCTGGTCTGGACAGGGGGTCCCTCCCTGCTTGTTGATGTACCACATGACTGTGGTGTTGTCTGTCTGGACAAAAAAAGAGTTCCAGGAGAGAGTAGGTGCTGAAAAGCCAGCAAGGCCTGCTGAACCGCTATCAATTCCTTCAGAGTTACGTGTAGGTGAATTTGCTGGTTGTTCCAGTTCCCCTGTATGCATTTGCCATCTAGATGAGCTCTCCAAGCATAGTCCAAAGCGTTTGTGGAAAGAGTTTGACTGGCAGCAGGTGGGTGAAAAGGCAAGCCTTTGTTCTGTGAACACACTGTTGCCCACCAAAGGAACTGTCTGCAGACATAGGATCAGAGGCAGAATCGTGTCTAAGTCCTGTGTGTGTTGATACCAAAGGTTCTTGAGGTACCATTGTAGTTTCCTCATATGCAGTCTGGCATATGGAATCATCAGAATACATGAAGCCATGAATCCCAGGGCTTGCAGGATTTTCCTTGCAGAGAGCTGGGACATTCTTGCTAACTCCTGATAGTAAGCGGAAAAAGTAATTTGTTTCTTCTGAGTGAGGAATACCATCTGGGCGGCTGTGTTCAGACCCGCTCCCAGGAAAGTAATCTCCTTGGTAGGTACTAGTTTTGATTTCTTTACATTTGAGAGTGTAACCCAAAGAGGTGAGAAGATTCTTTACAAAATCCAGATCCTTTAGAAGCTGTTCTGGAGAGTTTGCTTGAATGAGACAGTCATCCAAGTATGGGTAAATCTGAATTTTCCTCTACCTGCAAAAAGCAATGACTGGTGCCAGGCATTTTGTAAAAACTCTGGGAGTAGTAGATATGCCAAAGAGCAGTTCAGAGAAATGAAAGTGTCACTTGCCAGCTATGAAACGAAGATACTGTCTGCAGCTTTCCCTTATTAGGATATGCAGATAAGCTTCTTTGAGATCCAAAGTTACCAGCCAGGCATCCTTGGCCAACATTGGCAGTAACTGCTATAGGGTGAGCATTTTGAACTTTGGAATCACCAGAAAGGTGTTCAGAATGGACAACTCTAGAATGGGTTGCCACGTGCCTTCTTTTTTGGGAACTAAGAAAAGTCGTGAGTAGAATCCCTGGCCTACCTGCTGTGAAGGAACGGACTATTGCTCCCAGGTTGATAAGAGAAGACATTTTTCTGCTTCTGCCCACTGGTTTGGGGGAACATCTGGGTATCCCTTGTGCACAGGTAAGGTGTGGAAGGAGAATTTGTATCCCTGAGATACTGTTCTGAGCACCCATTTGTCTGTGATGGTGGGCCATACATTTGCAAAAATGGCTAACCTTCCAACAAAGGAAACTCTGGGCAAGCAGAGGAAGGCAGGATTTGAAGTGAGTCATTGAGAGTGCTTGGATTGGGAAGTTGGCTTAGAACTCCCAGATTTAGACGAGGAAGCATGCCACTGTTTAGCCCTTTGTGGGGTGAGTACATGGCGCCTAGAAGACCTGTAGCCTCGAGTCCTGGTACAGCTCTGTCTACTAGTTTCTGGAAATGTCCAGGGTAATGCCTGTTGAAACAAGGAGGCTGAACTTGCAGAAAATCTAACTGTTTGCATAGACTTGGCCTTATCCTCCATCTTTTTCAACACTTCTTCTGCTTTGTTGCCAAAAGGACTATCCTTATGTAAAGGTACATCCAGCAATTTAGATATGACAGGCTCTGGAAGGGGCTGTTCCTTGAGCCAAGCATGTCTTCTAATAACAGGTTCAGTAACTGCTGCCCTGCGGGAGGCTTCCAAATTGTCAAAACCACAGTGTAATGAATGCTTAGTGACAAGAGTGGCAGAATTTAGTAAGTCCTGCATGTCCTTACTCACTGCCAGGGAGGGAACACTAGCAACTTTCACCTTAACAGCTTCCAAGGTATGCTGTTGATACTTAAGCATACGAGAAAGACAACTGATAGACCCGATAGCCAGAGTGGAGGAGGTATAAACTTTTTTACCCCACCTGTCTAAAGCCCTAGATTCTCTATCAGAGGGAGCAGGATTCTTAGCGACAGTGGCTTTAACCCCCTTTGGGGCCCTGAGGAATAACCTCTGGATCAGCAGAAGGATTCCTGAAAGGGAACTGATGAGAATAAGGAACTCTGTAATACCTGTCAGGCTTCCTGGGAGCAGGAGGAACAGAATTAGGAGTTAAAAAATTCTCCATGAAAACATTGTCAACTACTTCAAAATTGGAGGAACGGCCAGAGGCTTATGCTGTGGCAGATTCAAGAAATCCCTAATCCTTCTCTTAGACTGTGGGTAGTCCTGACTTTCTCACTGGAAATGCTCTAAGAGTATGCAGAGTATCCCTAACAGAAAAATCTTCTGGAGAAGAGGCAGAAGGGATAGAATCCTCAGCATCTGAATCCTCAAAAACAGAAAAAAAACATGAGAATCTTCCTCTGCATCAGCAGTAATGTTAGAAATACCAGAATCTGAATCAGACAACACTTCTGGGGACAAATCTCTACTCCTTTTGGAAGGAGGGAATTGAGAACCCCGGACAGGAGTCAAAAGATCAATAGCCTTTTTACTCATCTGAGACTGAGGAATTTGAGAGGCAGCCGGAGTCTGGGTTTGAACGGGTTTGCGGCTGGAAGATCTACTGAAAAGTCTGAGGGACTCAGGTGGCTGAGCCACAGCAGGAGTCGGAACAAAGGTCGGTCTGGGCCTGGTCTCGGAATGTAGAAAAGAGGCCTCGGAAGCTGGTGCCTGCTTAGCAGCTCCGGATCCATCCAAAGCAGAGACATGCAGAGGATCAGTAGACTAAGTGGAAGCCTGCGGCATGGAGGACTCTGAAAAGTTCTCAGCAGAGGCCTGCGGCTGAATATCTGCGGACTGCAGGGGCTGCAAAAGCACCTCACTAGCTATCACAGGGCCGACGACCAACTTAACGGGAACATCATCAGCCAATTTGACCCCATGAAGCCTGTCATGGTCTTTGTCCTTACGCTTTCTAGGAACATCGGAAGTCGGGAGACCAGCAGACGCCATACCGATGAACTTAGGCCAAACTCCAAAATGCTTAGCTAAAATCTTAGCCCAGCGACGGATAGTACGCGGGTTAAAAGAAGCACAGAGTTCACAATTTGGAACGTCGTGTTCAAGGCCTAAACAAGTGATACAGTACAAATGGAAATCTCTGTGAGGAATCTGCTTTCCACAGGCAAGACAATTATTAACTTTCTCTGACATTCATTAATGCAAGAAAAGGGGATCCCCAACGGGGTACTTAGCTTTAGTCATCTTCAACTAAGTAATTGGAAAACAAGAAGATATTGGCCGACCAGCACTCATGTGAATTGCTTCTGCTTCAGGCTCCATGGCAAGAAAGACTGAGGAGATGGCGTCGGCTGCCTCCTTTTGTACCGGACGGTCAGTTTTATAACCAACAGCAGCAGACATCATATACAGAAGACTCTGGTATTCTGGCCAACTGAGGGCTACCAGGAATCTGGATAACCCATTTGTTAGGACTCCAACAGTGAAACATGATGAACATCTGGGGTTCTGACAAAGTAGGAGTGCTGGAAGAAGCAAGAGCTCTCTCATTCGCGCAAAAGGCAGACCCACCTGAAGAGGGATGGGAGCCCGGAACAGAGAAGGACAACCTCGGGACCAGGGTCACACCCCGCTTTGATGGACCCACCCCCATGGTAGGAGTCTCAAGCAGGATCGGCGCAGATGTGGACATTGGCACTGAGGCAGGAGCTGGACAAAGGGATGGTACCGTGCCCCGAGCCAAGGCACCAGTCATCCAATCCGTAGGATGAGGCAGGACCGGTTCAGCTGAAACAGAGGACCAAAGGGGCAACCCGGAGCCAAAATGAGGTGAACTGTTGGTGTCGAGGTACTGGTTTCCAAGAAGGATGGCAGGACAGAGGGCTTCGGAACCAAGGTAGTCGAAGGAGGAGTATAAGATGGAGACCATGGAAGACATAACCCAAGCCCAGAAGGCGGATGGATTCTAGAAAGAGAGGGGAATCCCCCTGGCTAGCTACAGCTGATCAACAAGATGCACCACGTGTTCCAAAAGGCTCCTGGTGAATCTAATGGAAACTGGAGAAGGAGAATCTAGACATTTGAGAAAAGGGCTATAGGCTTGACCCTGAAAGGGATCTACGGAAGGAGAGTATCAGGGCCGTGGTGCAATGTCAGCCGGCACCGAAGTCTCTAGTTTTGAGACCGGGAGTAAAGGGGTCAGCTCCAACATAGTCGGAACAGTGCTTGGTGCCGATGAGTCAAAAGAGTTGGTTCCAGGAAGGTAACCAAAGTCGAAATAGAGGGCATGCCCTGAGCCAAGGTAACTACAGGTGCCGAAGTCTAGATAGGTGCAGTAAGGTCAATGATCGGTGCCAGAGGCAGGGTATGTGCCAAAACAGGCGTCTGTGATTTTGTAGCTATTGGCACTGAAGTTGTCGGTGCCTAAGAGGCTGGTTTATGATCCACGGATAGTTTTGGGACTTTAGATTTCCCGGATTTGCTCTGATCACCCAACGGTGAGGAAGGAACACAATGGGATCTCTTTTTGTCCTTACGAGGGGTTGGGACCTCCGTTGCAGAAATGGTCTCTGAGAAGGGAAACTTGAGTAACCCTTTCAGGATAAGCTTATTTTTACGTTCATTAAGAGTCCACTGACTAAAACTTTGACAAATCTCACATGGGGGCTGCACTGATAAGTGAGGCACTCCCAAACAGTATACACAATCATGCAAATCACTGTTAGGTAGTTTGCCTTTACATGAAGAGCAATGCTTAAAACCTGAAGTACCTTTTTTATCCAACATTTTCCCAACTATCAAGGTATCACGAAGGTGAAGACTAAACTGTTTAAAGCACAGCAACGGTTTCACAATAAATCACCAATAACCAACACACGTCTAGAGAAAAAACCCGAAGGGAAAAAAAAAGCCAAGATTGCTTATCAAAAGAATAATACCAGCAATGGTATTAAAGAAATACCACAAGGGTAAGGGGAAAGGCCGAACCAACAATGGTACTGAAAGATCACCAATGGTAATGAAGGGTAGAGTAGATTGGAAAAGGTAAGCTCAAAGAAAAACCACTAGAGATAACAATCGTTTAGTAAAATTAGTTATTATCCAAAAATTTTTACACAAATATCAAAAAATATTCCACTTAGCTGAGAGCTCGGCTGAAAAGTGGCTTTATGGCTACGTAGCAAACGAGATTTGAGGTAACAGGGAGAAGGGCATTCTGGGTAGAGACTTAGCTTGAGAGTTTTTTGGCTGGCGCATGCTTTGGCAATAGGCCGAATCAGTTCTGGGGGCTCGGAACTGAACCCATTCATGATGAAAGATTATCATCACATTAGTCTTTCAACCATCTAGCTAGTGTAACTTTGGTAACCTTTCTACATCTCTATGTTCGAAAAGGAGACAAACTGATCAGACTTCCTGAAGGGCTTGGTTCTATGCATATAAAAGCAAAGGTGTTTACATACATCAAGCAAATACAAAGTTTATTCCCCCTTATTTTGACAATCAGGAAAAAAAGACGAGAAGATTGATGGCCTGATTAATGTTACTCTCCTTAGTCACCTTGGGTAAAAAAGGAGGATTAGTACAGTCACTCTGTCCCTGTGGGAAATAAAAATATAGAAGTTTTGCCAAAAGGGATTGGAGTTCAAACACTCTTCTGGCTGAAGTAATAGCCACTAAAAAGTGTCTTCCAGGAAAAATTTCAAATCCACCACAGCGGAGGGTATGAAAGAAGGTTGGACCAAAGCTTGCAGAATCATAGTTAAATCCCACGGAGGAGCAGGATCTTTCACCAGTGGTCGAAGCAGGAAGGTGCCCCTGAGAAAAACTTTACACGGTTTAGAAGCAAGAGATAAGAAAACAAAATCCACATGAAAATTGGATACAGCAACCAGTTGAACTTTGACAGTAGAGTAACTAGCACCATCCTTGAAAAGGGAAGTCACAAATCTAGCACCACTGCCACTGGGGCTATAAAGGGACGACTGCCACTGGGGCTATAAAGGGGTCTATCTCTTTTTGTTCAGCCCAAAAAGAAAATCTCTTCCATATGCACTTGTAAATGTGTGTGAAAGACCTATGAGATGAAATCAAAATTTCTCAAATAGGAGAAGAGTGTCTGGGAAATCTTAACATCACTGGAAGTGAAGAAACTATGCAGTTAACTTCAGGCTATAAATGTCTGGATGTGGATGCCCAGACAGATGAGAGAGAAGATCTGGACTCTGATCCAATGTCATCGGGGGGCAAACCAGGTGAGACCAAAGGAAGGTGAACCAGGTTTGTCGAGGCCAAAAAGGGGCAATGAGGATTACTCAGCTTCGCAACCTGAGAGCTTTCTGTAAGAACTTGGGGATCAACGATAAAGAAGGAAAGGCATAGAGCAGACCGGAGGGCCAAGCATGAACAAGAGAGTCATTGGGAGACTGTCTCTTAGGAGGGATAAAGGCAAAATACCTGCTGCATTTGTTGTTGAAGGGAGACGCAAACAGATCACAGCAAGGATGACCCCATTTCTGGAAGATCATGTCTGCCATTGACTGATTCAGGGACCACTCATGAGGCATCAGTAACACTCTGCTGAACTTGTCGGCTAAAATGTTGGGACTCCCCCGGAATGCGTGTTGCTGTCAGAAAGCGGTTGGTAGAAATCACCCACTGCCAGACACTCATTGCTTCCTGACATAGGGGGATAACAACTGGTCCTTCCCTGTTTGTTGATGTACCAAACCACTGACATATTGTCTGTCTGGATTGCAATAGTCCCCGAAGGTAGAACGCTGTCTAGTTCTTGAAACACTAGAACTGCTCTCATCTTGAGTACACTGATATACAACTTGTCTATGTCCATGTGCCTTGGACTGTCCAGCCCAGACAATGCCCCCCCAAACTAGAAGGCTTCCGTGATCAACATGGCGTTTGAGAAAGGAAGAACGAATGTGTGTTCTTGAGTAACTTCTGTGGAGTGAAGCCACCAAAGCAGAGACTCCTTGCACACACAAAATCGACTACTGGGAAAAATTCAAAGGATTCTTGAGAAGTGATCACTGAACCGCTAAAGACCATTGCAATATCCACATGTGAAAATGTGCCATGGGCAGAAGGGTTATAGTTGCTGCCATTGAGCCTAATGCCCTGAGAAGTAGAGAGGCCAGGGATTTTGGAATGTTCAAAATCTGGCTGAAGTGAAATTTCAAGTTTGTTACCATGTCCACCATGAGATAAACATTGAATGTCCTTGTGTCCAGGCAGGCCCCTATGAAATCTATGGCTTGTACCAGGTTCAGTATGTTGACAGCTATCCCCAGGCTTGGGGGTCAACTTGAGAAAGTAATCCCTGGCCTGAAGAAGTAAATGCCTAGTGAGAGTAGTCAGGAGCCAGTCATCCAGATATAAAAATATCTGATAACTTGAAGTTGAAAATGAGCTGCAAATACTGCTAGACATTTGGTGAACACCTTGGGGGCTGTGGTGAGACCAAACGGAAGCACCCTGAACTGGTAGTGACTGGCTCCCAGGCTGAAATGCAGAAAATGCCTGATGTGCCTGTCCGCGAAAAATGCCTGATGCACCTGTCCATTGTGATATAGTAGTACTCATCCTTAAGGTCTACAGAGCACATCCAATAACCCATTTTCAGGAGAGCTAAAATGCACTGAACCGTGACCATTCTGAACTTCATATGTTTCACTGACTTGTTCAGAGAGGTCAGATCCAAGATAGGTTGCAAGTCCCCCATTTTCTTGGGTACTAAAAAGAATCTGGAGTAAATGCCTGATCCAATTTGATTGGGGGGGACCTCTTGGAGGACTCTTTTTTGCAGTAACTATTTCCTGGGCTACATCCTTCCTCTGATTGTATAGAACATCGGGGAGGCTAAGTTTTCATTTGGGAGTTTCAGAACGGGGAATGAAGTATCCTCTGTGTATGATCCTTAGCACCCATTTGTTATTTGTGATGGCCTCCCAGGCTTTTGGGTGCATGGAGAAATGCTCCCCGATTGCTTCCAGAGGACAGCAATCAGGCAACAGTTCAGGATCGCTGGATAGGCTTGTCATGGGAGGTTTCCCACGACCCCTGATTTTTCAGACTTCCTTAGCCACGTGGACGGTGTCACCCCTTCTGGCTATATCCCTCCTCTGCCTCTCGGGGGGGGGGGCGTCTCTGTGAGTGTCCTAGAAAGGACCCTGCGACTTCTTACTTCCATACTGGTTCCTGGAGAAAGTCCACTGTGGAGTAGAAAAACAGATGTCGATGGCATCCATCTCACTCTGGGATAAAATGTCACATACCATGGGCCCAAACAAAGTGGAGCCATCAAATGGGGCATTAATAAAGGGCTGTTTGAAGGATCTGCAAAACGCACAGCCTCATCTTCGCATTGCGCCATATGGCAATGCCAGAACCAGCCGCCCTTGATGTACCCTCCACAGTGTGAGAGATTAGCCTCATGGATGCATTAGCTTAGGAGTGTAGGGTGCCCAGTTTAGAGGAAAAAGACTCCTTTTCCTTGGTAGACATGGGCCCCAGGACCGAGCTAGAAAGTTCCATGACCAAGTCCCTTTGTAGCCAGGTGAAATGCAACAAATAGTTCAATGCCCTAAGCACAAAGATGGATGAGGTATAGACTCTTGCCAAATCTATCCAATGCTTGGGATGCTCTATTCGGGGGGGGGGTGGACAGAGTAGGTTTCCTAAGCCAGCTCCTTGGTGGCTGGCACCACAACCATGACATTTTCGTGGATTCCTTTGGTCCAGAAATATTTATCAACCAGAGCACTCAAAATCTTATTGGGGCATTTGGTCATAGGTTCCACTGTATCCAGTTCCTTCCAAGCCCTTGATGACACCAGATGGATGAGTGCAGGGCACCAAGGTAGTAAATGGGCCAGGCATGAAAGCCTCCCACAGTACCAATTCCTCCAGGGAAGGGTTTTGGGCAGACCAACCACCCCTTTGTATTATCCAATACGAGTAACCACTTGCAGCATCCCAATAGTATCATCCTCCCTGGTAAGATTCGACTATAAAGAGGTCACTTACGAAGTCACCATCTCCCCCAATCCACTTCTAGCTAGGATCAGACATAAAAACTTCTCCAAAGCTGATTACAGCCTCCTGAGGGATGGTATGAAAAGCTTCACAGCCCCCTCCCCATCTGTAGGAACTGGCACCAATATCCAAAACTACACCAAAGCACTATACGAGAATTTATATAGATGCATGGAATCAGGAATACCCAACACGACTAAATCATCCTTGGCAAGGAAGAGTAAACCTGTCTGGTGGACATCTTCGATAAATAAACTATAACAAGAGTAAAACATTGCTGTCCAAGACCAAGGAACAGGTACCCAGTTGGAAGCAATGTCTCCTTAACATGAACAAGCAAATAAGAGCACTAGTGGAATCCTCTAAAGCAGAGTCCAAGTTGGCCATATCTACTAAAGACCACATATGTCCGCAACCTCAAAGGAAGCACCCAGATCTGTTCAGAACTGGTGGTCAAGTACACCACATATACAAATGCTGTAGATATAGCAAACTTGTTGGCTGACTGATTCAGTGAAAACTTCACCCGACAGTCCCGCCCATCAGTAAATCAGGACATCCCCAGTATTTGCCCCCTTCCCCTTATATCTAGGGAACAGGTCATCACTGCTCTCTCAAAGACAAAAAATACAGCCTCCATGGGAACAGATAACTTACCAGTCTGCATCCTACATGAACTCAGGCAGGAACCTGCAGCACCATTAGGCCGCCCTATTCAACCAAAGCCTGAGTACCGGCTTAGTCTCAGCTGAGTGGAGGACAGCCACCGTCATCCCTTTACACAAAGGTGGAGCATCCACCGATCCAGGAAATTATTAGACCAAATCACCCTAACTAGCCTGATCTGTAAGGCCATGGAACGGATTATCATGGACCTCATTAACAGGGACACTGACAACCTCCAAACACTCGATCCCACACATTTGGCTTCATCAAGGGGAGGTAATATCTGCTAAATTTGGTCAACTTCTTTAAGACAGTCACCAAAGCCTTGGACGAGGGGAAGATGGTGCACACCGCCTACCTTGACGTGGCCAAAGTCTTTGACACTATTCTCCACTCAGGCATAACAGATACTCTCTCTGCTAGGCATCAATCCGTATGTAAACAGATGGGTAGCAAACTGACTCACTGACAGAATCCACCTAGTCAAAATAAGGGAAGCCACCTCAAGCAATAGACATGTAACTAGCGGTGTACCCCAGGGTTTGGTGTTGGGGTTCTGTTATTTGGGATATACTTTTCTGAGGTGCAGGCCAAAACCAGTGGACTATTGCTGACCAAGTTTGCAGATATATATGCACTGAATTACCCTTGCGAGGAAGACATGATTAAGGTTCAGATGTCTTTCACGTGTACAGCATCCTGAGTGGAACGTCTATTTAATGAATTCAAGCAAAAAATTAACATTACAAACTACTGCAGTTCAAGTCTGCAAACAGGTAGTCCCAGAACAAGTAAGTGCTTTTCCACCATCAACAATTACAACTTAAGTGGGTTTGATCAATTTAATGGTCCACAGCAACAGAAAAAGGATTTATGACATCATAAGTAATGTGAGGAAAAAGCCTGAAGAGTAGAAGAAAAGTACGTTTGTGTACCTACCATAAATGTAGATGTTCGAGTGTATTCACTGTTGCAGTCATTACACTTGGGTTATCCTGCTGGCAGGCTACCCGCGGTCGGCCTGAATTCCAAAGTCTTGGTCCGGCATTGGTTGCTGTCACCTCTTCCCTGACGTCAGTACGCCAGGGGTATAAAAGATGCAGCCGACACCATTTTCTTCAGTTTTTCTTGCCCCAGTTGTCAGGTGCCCCCAAAAGGGTAGGCTAAAAAAAATTGCTAATAAAAGCGTGCACTAAAATAAACAATACCTTCATCTACAAGCAAATACACCACATAGGTTGTAGAGGATAAAGAAGTACAGATAAGTCCCAGCAAAGAAAGGGGGATGGTGGGTGGGTAACCTGGACTGCAACAGTGAATACACTCGGACATCTACATTTATGGTAGGTACACAACTGTACTATGTTCATCGTGTTTCACTGTTGCAGTTATTACACTTGGGTTGAATCCCAAAGCTGAGGTTGGGCGGCTGGGTCTAAATAGAATTAAGAGTGGCTATAAGGCCCTGCAGAACTGCAGTGGCAAAGCCTGCTCTGGATTTAGAGTAAAAAGGCAAGTGGTAGTGCTTGGTAAAAGTGTCCACTGAAGTCCAAGTAGCAGCTTCCAAAATATCCTTGGCTGGTACTCCTTTGAGGAAGGCTGCTGAGGTGGCTGCTGCCCTGGTAGAATGTGGTCTAATGCCCTTGGGCACGGACTTACTATGTTGTGAATAGCAGAAACGAATGCAGTGTCCTATCCTACTCTGAGACTTTTCTTGCTGAAGTTATTGCTAGAAGCAGAGTTGTTTTCCATGATAAGAATTTTAACTCAGCTGTATTGGCTGGCTCAAAACGAGGCAGTGTGAGTTTTTCCAAGACAAAATTGAGGTCCCATGGAAGGTATTGGTGCTCTCCTTGAAGGTCTTATGTTTTTGGCCCCCCTGAGGAACTGCCTAAGCAATGGATATGAAAAAATAGGTGGGTCTGTATTGTAATGAGCGGAAATGGCAGAGGCATGGATATTAATTGATGAAGATAGGCCTTAGCCCAGCATCTCAGTTAGATATTGTAAAATCTGAGGAATATTTGGAACAAGCATGTCAATTCCTTGTGCCTGGTTCCAAGCACAGAATCTCTTCCATTTTTCTGCATAAGATTTTCTGGTGCTGGGCCTCCTGGCCTCCAAAATGACATCCATAACCGCTTTAGAGAGAGGTGTATTCTGAATGGTTACAGTATCCGCCACAGCTAGATTTTAGAGTTCTGAGTTGGCTGTGCAGGATCTGATTGTTTTGTTGGGTCAGCAAATGAGGAATTTGAGGCAATGTCCAGGCTGGGCCTTGGGACAAGCTCCTTAGGATTGGGTACCAATGTTGGCGTGGCCAATCCGGGGAAAATCAGAATCATTTGTGGCTTCTCTTGTCTGACCTTTAGGAGTATCTTGGGGAGGAGAGGCAGTGGAGGAAAGGCATATATTGTAAGGTTGTTCCAGCTGAATGACAGAGCATCCACTTTACATGCTTGTTTGTGATAAGTCCTTGTGCAGAATCTCTAAAGTTGGCAGTTGTGAGAGGAGGCAAAATGATCTATGTCTGGGCATACCCTTTTTCTTGTTATCATGCTGAAGATTTGTGGATCTGGTTTCCACTCGTGAGGATCCATGAGGTTTCTGCTTAGTTCGTCTGCCAGAGCATTTGTTTTTCCTGGCAGGAATTGTGCTTGCAGGTATACTTGGTAAGTCAATGCTGTGTTCCACAAAATCATGGCTTGTCTGCAGAGCGGGTAGGAATGTGTTCCCCCCTGCTTGTTTATGTACCACATGACTGTGGTGTTGTCTGTCTTTATCAGCAGCTGTCCTGGATGAAGTAGGTCCTTGAAGGCTGTCAGAGCATTTTGTACAGCTAGCATCTCTTTTTGATTGATGTTTAGATGCCTTTGGCTTGGGGGCCATGCGCCCTGAATACATGTTCCTGCCATGTGGGCCCCCCAGGCATAATCTGATGCATCTGTTAGCATTTGCCTGGCTGTGGGTAAAGTGAATGGCTGTCCCTTGCTGTGGTGACAGGCCTGTGCCCACCATCAAAACTCCTGTTGCAGGCAGGGAATGAGTGAAATTAATGATTCCAGGCTGTGGCAATGTTGAGTCCAAACACTTTTTAGGTACCATTGTAGTTTTCTCATATGCAGTCTTGCATATGGAATTAGCAGAATGCAGGAGGCCATGTAGCCCAGAGCCTGCAGAATTTTTCTTGCAGATAACTGGGTCTTTTTTGACATGTTTTCAAAGTAAGAAGTCAGTTGCCTTTGTTTGTCTGGCGTGAGATAAGCCATCTGGGCAGTTGTATTTAAGCTTGCACTCAGGAATATTATCTCTTGAGAGGGTACTAGTTTTGATTTCTTTTCATTTACTGTGTACCCTAGGCAAATTAGTAATCTTTTTACAAATGCCAGATGCTTTAGTAGAATGTCTTTGGCCTCTGTTTGAATAAGGCAGTCGTCCAAGTAGGGATATATTTGAATTCCTCTTTGTCTGCAAAATGCAATTACTGGTGCCAGGCATTTTGAGAAGACCCTGGGCGCAGTAGATAAGCCAAAGGGTAGTGCAGAGAATTGGTAGTGCATTGAGACAGCTATGAATCTGAGGCATCTTCTGCAAGATTGTCTGATTGGGACATGCAGGTATGCCTCTTTGAGGTCCAAAGTTACAAGCCAAGCCTTTTTGCCCAGCATGGGCAGAAGCTGCTGCAGAGTCAACATTTTGAATTTCGGAACGTTGAGAAAAGTATTTAGAATAGACAGGTCCATAATCGGTCTCCATGCTTTGTCCTTTCTTGGTACTAAGAAAAGTCTTGAGTAAAATCCTTTTCCCTGCTTTTGTCATGGCACTGGCTGAATAGCCCTCATGTCCTTGAGAGATGAAACTTGGTTTTGTGCCTCTGCCCATTGATTGTGTGGCAGGTCTGGCATACCTTTTGCCTTTGGAAGGGTGTGAAAGTGGAACCTGTAGCCCTGAGAGACTATATTTAAGACCCATTTGTCCTGGGTAATTATGTGCCAATTTTGTAAAAAAAGTGCTAGCTTTCCCCCCAAGGGTGCTGCCAAAAGAGAAATGCTTGGCATTGGCAGAGGGATGTCATTGGGACTGTTTCCTATATGGCTGTGTTTTGTCTTCTCCGCTTTTGGAGGTTAGAAGCACCCCACTGTTTGGGCCTGTATGAGCCCTGGGGCTGTTGTCTGCCTCTAGGGCATCTGTATCTGCCTCTTTGTGGCCTGTCTGACACGGGAAAGGACCAGTTTTTAGAAGGCCAGTTCCTGCTAAATCTGGGTGGCTGCACCTGTAAGAAATCCTTCTCTGTCTGCATAGATTTAGCTTTATCCTTCATTTTCTTTAACACCTCTTCTGCCTTAACACCAAACAAAGTATCATGCTGTAATGGAGCATCCAATAATTTTGCTTTAACATGATCAGGCAGAGTCTGTTCCTTTAACCAAGCATGCCTTCTAATAACAGAGCCTGTTACAGCGGCCCTGCAAGAGGCCTTCAGTGAATCATAAACACATTGCAAAGTATGTTTTCCCACTTATTCAGCTGCATGCAATAAATCCTGCAATTCCTTATTTTCAGCACATTCAGAATTTGTCAACATTTTCTGTTTTAACAGAGACATTAAATATTGTTGATATTTAAGCATATGAAATTGACAATTTAAAGCCCTTACAGCCAAGGTAGCATAAGTGTAAACTTTTTTCCCCCATCTGTCCAGTGCCCTAGAATCTCTATCTGAGGGGACAGGGTTTTTTGCAGTAGCAGCCTTGACCCTTTTGGGACCCTGTGAAATAGTTTCTGCATCAGCTGCAGGGTTTTTATATAGAAATTTATGAGAATTTGGCACCCTGTAGTATCTGTCTGGCTTAACAGGGGCAGGAGGTAAAGAGTCGGGAGACAGGCCGGATTCTGAAAACATATCTACAATGTCTAGAACAGGAGGAACAGCAAAAGGTCTGTGCTGAGGTAGTAAAAGAAAGTCTCTGAGCCTTTTCTTAGATCAGAATAATCTTGGCTCTCCCAGTGGAAATGCTCCCTCATGGTCTGCAAGGTTTCCCCAAATGAGTAATCCTCAGGAGAAGAAGCTGAAGGAATAGATTCTTCAGCATCAGAATCCTCAGAGGGAGGAAGAGTATCCCTGTTCTGAAAAGGAGTCAGGGGAAATGGAAACCTCAGAGGAATCATATTCGGTGTCTTGCTTAGGCCTCTTATCAGGAGGGGGGTGGGAACCCCTGATCAAAGTAATTAGGTCTTCGGCCATTTTGAGCATCTGTTTCTTAGGCATGGAAATCTGTCCTGGAGAGTGCTGTACTTGTTCCTTTGTCTTTAAAACTGTTTTAGTCTTTGTCTTTGATGCTGAAGTTGGCTTGATATAAAGCTGTGTAGGTCTGAAAACACCCTCAGAAGCTGATGCCTGCTCAGTGGCTCCGGACACATCTGAGGGATTAGTTTCCGAAGGCCCAATACCTTGAGTATCCAGAGGCCTAGCAGTCTCCACGTGGGAGTCGGAGGCGGCCTGTGGCTCTGAGGTAGCGGGTGTCAGGGGCTGCGAAAGCGCCTCACTGAGAACCGGCGACTGACCTAAAAGAGGCTTAATCATTGGTTTTGGACCTCGGATGCCTGTCCTTTTCTTTTTCCTTGCACTTTTTATGAACTCTACTAGCAACGTCGTAGTCACACAGTAAGAGTGAAAATCCTTATGAGGTATTTGCTTCCCACAAGAAATACAGTTAACTTTTTCTGACATCGGTCTGGAGCAAGAAAAACATTTCCCCAACGGGGTACTTAGCTTTATAGAAGACTTCGGATCTGAAATTCAATTTCGAAAATCTCAGGAGTTGGCTGACTGGCACTTGCGGACCGCTTTTGTTTTGGGCACCGCACGGCAAGAAAGACTGAAGAAAATGGTGTCGGCTGCATCTTTTATACCCCTGTCACACTGACATCAGGGAAGAGGCGACAGCAACCAACGCCGGACCAAGACTTTGGAATTCAGGCCGACTGCGGGTAGCCTGCCAGCAGGATAACCCAAGTGTAATGACTGCAACAGTGAAACAAGAACATCCCAAAAGGTGGACACAACAGAAAAAAAAGCCCAGCAGCAAGGATCTTTACCATAACACCAAAGTCTAACTGATCGGGTGAAATCAGGATTTTGGAGATATGAAAGCTACCAGCAGAGGTATACAAATAAAACAGAACCTGACAACTGTAGAGGATGACATCGTAAGTCAGATCAATGCCAGCACACATGCTCAGCAAGTTAAACTTCAGCTCAGAGCACCACTCAAGTAACAACAGAAACACTTTTCTGCCTGTAAATTCTGAGTGTTTGTCAGAATCGTTTGAAGCAACACAACGGGTATGACCTGAGCCGCCAGCCTTCAAAAGGTGTTAAATCAAAGTGAACTTCCAGACCGAATGTACACCACACTAACACATCATGTAGGCAAGTATCAGCATTTAAAGCCATAAACAGATGATACGTTACACCTACTTTTCTTCTAGTTATCTCATTATATATACAAACGTAATTATATACAAGATAAACATGCTTTAAATTATACTGATCATTTTAAACTGTGATTCTACAAGACATTTTAGATTCAAACTTTCAGTTTTTATCATCACCATCAACTCTCATACTGCCTAGATGTGCACTGCGATTCTCCAATGCTCTTGCATATCTGGATTACTGGACAAGGCTACACAGTCTGGACATCGGACCTTCTTGAGGCACTTCTTGCTGCAGTACAACCCTTCTTGAAAAAAAACTTCAAAAGCCTCCTTCTGCAAATCTTGGCTATCACAGTTCTCCAAGTCTCTGTTTTTAACCACCACAAACAAAATCTCTTAACAGCAGCTCTGATATCATCCCCCATACCAAGATACTAGACATGAAAATTGATGAGAACCTGATATTTGACCTACATATGCAACCGGTTATCTAAAAACTCACCAAAAAATAGAGACTCTGTAAAGAAAAGAGCTACTTAGCGGATTCATCCACAAAACACCTGGCCTTTACACTCCAACTCCCCACTGCATATGGTCTCCAGTACTGCTTAACCTTAAAGCTTCCATCCAAAACAAACAACCATTGCTAAAATAAAATAACAAAATTTGCCACCAACTCAGTCAAAAACTGCTTCGCCTGAAAACAGCTTGATTTGTTTGAGCTACCCAAAAAACTCCCTCGCATCCAACTACTCCTAGTCCACAAATTAATATGCAAACCAGGCCAAAGGAAGGGCCTACAGGATTTGTTGTACACATACAACCCTGCTAGGCCACTTTGATCTGAAAGCAAAATGTTCCTCACTGCCTACAAACCACACCCATCAGGAGAAACCTCTCGCTATTCCAGCTATGTAGCCCACTCCTGCAACTCTATCCTCCTTGCCCCCTTAAACATACTAGCAATCCTTCCAATTTCAAGACCAATCTAAAAAATATCTGACACCTGTACAACCCTCAAATGAGAAGCATGACTGCCACTTACAATAACTGCGCCTTTCACACTATGAATACAGCTAACACTTCCATACCCTAGCAGGTAGTAATGGCCTAACATCAAAACAAACCCTCACTTTATGCATCCAATAACTACTTCAGATCATGTGCCAACAACAAATAAAAATGCATAGTAATGAAATAAAAATGAGACACAGGCACTTTCCCTGATCAAATGTCAGAAATTTAAGGAATGGGTAGTGGAAATTATTCAGAAGTTAAGAAAGACAGAAATTTCTTCTGAAAATATAGCTAGAGAGTGGGATAAAAATAAAGTTTAACAATGGGGTGGAAATAGAGATGTAGTTAAAGAGGTAACAAAAAATATTTAGATGGACTAATAAAGGTTAAAGTACTGCAGAATAGGGGAAATCACACAAAAAACATGAACAGGAGCAATTACAGAATGCTAGACAGAAAATAAGGGATTATGTCGACAGTATGCCCAAGTTTAGAAAGGCTGCCGTTTAACTGTTTGATAACTCCAGTGCACAAAAAATCTTTTAGCACAAACACTCAGGCAACAGAAAGTAGAAAGGGTTGAGACCAAGCTTGGGGATATAACAAGGAACATAACTGGAGATCCTGTAGATATGCTACAAATATTTTGGAAATTTTATGAAAATCTGTATAAAGCAGAGAAATGTGGAAGTCAAGGAAAGGTACAAATGGAAATGTTTACAGAAGAATTAAATATGCCAAGCTTAGAGGCAGATGAGGCTCAATTACTAACAGAAAAGGAGGAGAAGATATAAAACTGATGTATAACCAATATACCGGAAAGTCCCCAGAAATAAATGTTATTCCTGTGGAGGGAAAAATGGTAAAGATCTGGAAGGTTCTGTTTAACAATATTTTAAAGAGCAGTACCAATATCCTGGAAGCAGTGCTGGCTGTAATACCAAAATACGGTAAAGACCAGGCAGATCCAGTTCATATAGGCCCATTTCAATTCTAAACCATGACTATAAAGTGTTTACATAACCGCTAATGAATGGGAAAGGTAATGCCAACATTGATAAATATGGATCAGTGTGGTTTTGTGGAGGAGCTACAAACATTTGACAACATTAACAGAACAATGATGATCCAGAGGGTAGCAGAATGTAAGAAAATGCCACTGTTTTTGGTGGGTCTTGATGCAGAGAAGGAATTTGATAGAGTAAGCTGGGATTTTATGAACAGGGAACCCAGGCTGGGGTGTCCTCTTTTTCCTTTATTTGCATTATATTTAGAACCACTGGAAAATAAAATAAGGGACTCAGAAATTTGAGGTTATAATTGCTACGGTAGTCAAGAAAAGCTGGCTTTATTTGCAAAGGATATTATTTTATACCCGATAAAACCAAAAAAAGGACATTTTAGTATTGTGGAATATTTTCAAACAGTTTCAGCTCTTTTCAGGATACAAAATTAATGAAGATTAAACAAAGGCAATAGCTGAAAACTATATACCCACACACAAACTGGCTAAGCAATACCCATATTTATGGGGACAACATAAAATGAAGTACTTCGGAGTATGGATTAAAAAAAGATTCTGTTGTGGCAGCTAAGGATATGTGAGATATGAATAAGTAAAAGATAATACAAAAACTGAGAAACTATAAGCTCTGTTTTTATGGATATGAACAACAAAATATAAGCACTCAAAATATTTTACTCCCTTTAGTTTTATACACAGGTCAGGAATATTTCTACAACCAGAAGAGAACTTGTGGATAACAATAAAGAGCTGAAGGATTTTATCTGAGAGGGGAAGACGGCAAGAGTCAAGTGGGATAAAAAAGAAGTTATGTACTCACCATAACTTTCCATCTGAGTAGTTAGACTTCATTCTTCTGCACATATGGGTATTCGGATCAGATTCGGATCCGAGCCAGCAAAACTTTTACAAGCATCAGCTCCGAGCTCCTCCCCTACCTATAATATATCACTTCCTCCTGACTAACCCCCGATCGAGTTTGCTGTCACTAACTAGCAATGTAATCCACAATCCAAACAGGATAAGACCCGAATAGTGAGGGGGATGGAGGGAGGGAAGGTGCAGAAAAATTAAGTCTAACTACTCGGATGGAACGTTATGGTGAGTACATAACTTCTTTATCTGAAGTAGTTAACTTCATTCTTTCTGCACATATGGGACAGAGTCCCCAGCTACTAGTATTCCTGGGAGACCCTTGCTCTCCCTCTAGAAATCAAATCTAATTTATAATGAGAGATAAATGTATGCAAATTGGCTCACGTGGCTGCCACACAGATATCATCTAAAGGTACTTTTGACCAGAAAGCTGCAGACGTGGCCATTGATCTAGTGGAATGAGCCTTCATTAAGCCAGGAGGAGATAAGCCTTTGTCCTTGTATACTTGTGCAATACAAAGAGTGATCCACCTTGCTAAGAACACTTTTCAAAAGAGAGAGACCAGCCAAAAAATCTAAAATGACTGGAATGGGGGCTGTAAAAGGGTTCTGATTGTGTTGAGAGGCCCAAATGGAAAAAACGTCTACACTTGCTACTGTAGAGTTTCCTAGTGGAGGCTACGAGAGATGCTATCAGAATGTTCTTAACAGGGGATGAAAGTCCGAGAGTCCTGATGATCATGGGAACTGGAGTAGCCACGCCGTCAGCTTGAGACTGTCCAGGTTGGGCAGGGGCAAGCCTGACGGATGAGCAAGTAGATCCAAGCATGGATCTAGAGTCCATGGAGAAGCCAAAAGGTGAGACCATAGGAAGGGAAACCACACTTGGCAAGGCCAGAAGGGAGCTATGAGAATGACTTTGCACTGCAACTGGCAAGCTTTCTGAAGGAACTTCGGTATCAGAGGTAACGGGGGATAAGCATAAAGTAATGCGGGAGGCCAAGCATGGACTACAGCATCCCTTGGGACATCCTCTGGAGGGGGGATCAGAGCAAAGTAGTTGCTGCACTTCATGTTGGAAGGAGACACGAAGAGGTTACAGCAAGGTTGACCCCATACGAGGAAGATTCTCATCGCCACTGATGGATTTAGAGACCACTCATAAGGCAGAAGGATTGCCCAGCTTAGACTGTCCGCTAAAATGCTGCAGCATCCTGGGATATGCATTGCTATCAGAAACCAGTTGGTGGATATGGCCCACTCCCAAACTCTCATGGCCTCGCAACAAAGAGGGTAGGATCGGGTCCCTCCCTGCTTGTTGATATACCAGATTACTGACATGTTGTCTGATTGAATGGCCACTGTCCCTGGAGGTAGGGCAGGATGGAAGGCTTTCAGTGCTAAAAGCACTGCCCTCATCTCCAGGACATTGATATGTAGCTTGATCTCTAGTACGGACCACGTGCCTTGGACTGTTCTTCCCAGGAAGTGCCCCCCCACCCGAGCTGGGAGGCGTCCGTGGTCAACGTGGCTTGGGCTGGCAGGGTTAGAAAGCTGTGCCCCGCAAGTTATGTCTGATGACTGAAGCCACCACTGGAGTGACATTCTGCATGTCCGGTTGATTTGGATTTGGAAAGTCATCGGGAGATCTAGCCAGGACAATTGAACTGCTAGATTCCACTGAAGGGTTCTCATATGAAAACGTGCAAGAGGGAGAATGGAAATGGAGGCTACCATTGAACCCAAAGCCCTGAGAACATCGCCTGCTGTGACTAGAGGGTACTCTGAAACAGCTGACACGTGGAGTCTGAAATTTTCTATCCTTTCCGGGATGAGAAAGATCTTTGACTGAATAGTATCCAACTGTGCCCCGAGAAAGTCTATGACCTGAACGGGAGCCAGGTGGGACTTGTTGAGGTTGATCATGATGCCTAACTTGTGAGCCAGACCAAGAAAGTAGTGTAGGGCCTGGCACAAGAGACGTTTGGTGGATGCAGCGAAGAGCCAGTTGTCTAGGTAGGGGAATACCTGAATGCTCTGAAGTCTCAGGTGAGCTACTATGACTGCCATTACCTTGGTGAACACCCTGGGGGCTGTGGTGAGACCAAACGTTATGGCTCTAAACTGAAAGTGACCGGCCCCTAGCCGAAAGCACAGAAACCTCCTGGAGCTTCTGTGGACCTTGATATGATAGTAAGTGTCCTGGAGGTCTAACGAGCACATCCAGTCACATTCTCTTAGAAACAGTAGAATGGACTGTAGAGTGACCATCTGGAATTTTTGTTTCTCTACCGACGGGTTGAGGATAGACAGGTCCAGTATGGGCCTGAGGTCCCCCGTCTTCTTTGGCACTAAAAAGAACCAGACTGGTCGGGGGGGACCGGTTCGATGGCTCATTTTTGTAACAGTTTTGTAACCTGTAAAGCTGCGGCCTCCCTGTGATCGGGTGGAACATCTGGGAGGTGTGCTGGAGTTATGGGAGATGATATGAAAGGGATAGAATAGCCTCTGGATATGCTGTTTAACATCCAGCAGTCTGTAGTAAAGGACTCCCATACTGCTGGATGTAAGGAGAATCTTCCACCGACTGCCTCCAGAGTAGAGCAGTCGGGCAACCCCTCAGGGTTGCTGTGTGTCCTGTCAGAAAAGGGTTCTCTAGACCCAAAGTTTCTGGGACGCCCTCTGCCTCTGGGACAGCGTCAGTCTTGTCCCCCTCTGCCTCTGGGGGACGAATAGTCCTGAGTGACCCGGAAAGACTGACTTCCGGAACCACATCTTTTGCCCCTTTTGGTTCCTGGAATAGGATCTCTGGCGGTTAGAGAAGTGGATTCCGATGACAGACAAAGTCTTTCCATCCTTCTCACTCTGGGTGAGCGTGTTGCGTACTGTCTTCCCAAAGATGGATGATCCATCAAAAGGGGCGTTAATAAAAGACGCCTTAAAGGGGTCCACAAATTGATAGTCTGATCCAGGCGTGTTGTCTCAAGGCAATGCCTGTACCAGCAGCTCTAGCGGCTCCCTCCGTAGCATGGGAGAGGAGACACATAGATGTATTTGTCACTGATTTCAGTGTAGTCATCTTCGCAGTAAAGGACTGCCTGTCCTGCTGTGACAGACTCCAGGGGCAACTCAGTTCCATTATAAGATCACGCTGCAGTCGGGTAACATGTGCCAAGTAATTCAGCGCATGGACAGAAAAAGTCGCTGATGAGTACATACGCTTCCTGAAACTATCCATCGACCTGGACTCCTTGTCTGGTGGATGGACCAAGGAACTCTCCTGTGCCAGTTCCTTCTTTGTGGCAGCTGCAACCACCAAAGCATCCACAGGGGCTCCTTTGGACCATGCTTGCCTGATGGCGGGGAAAGAATTTTGTCCAGTCTTTTGAGTATAGGCTCCATGGTGTCAGGATCCTTCCATGCCCTAGTGGTGATGAGGTCCACCAAAGGGTCGGCTGGTGGGGAAACCCAGGAAGTAGATGGGCCCACGCCAAAGGCCTCCAGAAACATGGACTCATCCGCAGAGGGTTTGGGGGCTGACCAACCTCCTCTTTGGCGGTGGATCTCCATAATGTCTCCGAAGGAGACGTCCTCGGGAGGTGATCTGGGGGTACCTTCTCCTTCATCTAAGTCTGAATCAGTGGTAATGGACTCAGGGGAGTCCAAGTGCCTCCTTTTACACTTGCGTTTATGAGGTTCCTCTCCAGTGGGACTTTCTGAGGAGGACTCATAAGCCTCCAGGGGTTCCCTGAGGGGAACAACCTGGGGTTGCTTTGGCACAGGCTGTCCCTGAGACAGGGTGAGGGGAGCAGAATCCGAAAACAGGGAGGTCTGGGTAGGATCCAAGTAGGTGAGCTGTGGTCTCAACCCCTGGGAGAGAACCCTTTCCACTGCCCCAAATGCTGATGGAGAGCCCACCTTCATAACCCGTTAAAGATGAGGCCCTCCCCAGGTCCAAAGCAGGGATCGGAGCCAAAGGCAGGGTAGTCTGGGCACCAAGGATGGGATCCAAAAGAAAATGACCTCGTCCCTCGGGTCCGACTCCCTGACCATGGCCCCAAGAGAGTGTCCTGGATCCAAAATCGGATCCGAGGAACTCAAGGTGACGGCCGGCGTCAAGGAAACGAGAACCGCCAGCGCCGAACCAACAGCACCAAAGGGCCTCGGATCAGAGAACCCTGAAGCATTGGGTTGGATCTGGGAAGGAGAGATTGGGTGAAATAGAGTTGTAGAAGGACCCCCATCTGAATCTGATTCTGGGTGAACCTCCTCATAAGCCTGTCCATGTCAAGGTCAGAGACACTCTGAGTCGACCTTGAAGAAGCGACCGAAGTGGGTCTTGGCTGGATCTGAGGGGAGGGCCTCGGCTCCAAGGGCTCCATCGGCTCCGGCGAGAAACTGGGAGAGCAGAGCCAAGAAGAGCGGGACCTGGGGACTTTAGAAGAGGGGCTGGAGAAAGACTCCCTGTCAGGGGATCTTTTTCTGGGCCTGTCCCTCTCTTTGTGGCGCTTCTCCCTCTCTCTCGTCCCTACCTTTCTGGAAAAAATCTGAGGCCGCAGGATGAGCGGGAGGTTGAGTCCCTGCCTGCAAGAAGTCACTGGCTGGAGCGGAGACCGAGGCAGACTCTAGGGCAGAAGCTGGCAGCAGACCCTTGGCCATGAGCTTAGCCTGATGGTCTTTCAAGGCCCTGGGGTAAAACCTGCACAAATGTCGCAGGAGGCTGACAAATGGAGACCCCTAAACAAAGAACACAGAGTGTGGCCATCGGCTGGTGAGAGCTTGTGACCACACTCTGCATTTTTTTAAAAAGAATTTTAGGCTGTTCAGCCATAAGGGCAGAACAGTAACTAAACCTAAGGCCCACACACACACATACACACACACACACACACACACACACACACACACACACACACACACACACACACACACACACACAAGGGATGGGGCCTAGACAGGAACTAAAACTACCAACAAGCTACAAAAAAAAATTTTTTTTTTTTTATAAACACGACGACCACGCGTGAAGGGGGGAGGAAAAGGGGAACAGGTACGCACACCAACTGTACAGAAAAGAGCAAAAAAAAAAAAGAGAAACCTTACCACCTTTGCTTAGAGCTCAGAGACCACGATGCTAACTCTTAGAGCGGCAAACGAGATCTGGGGTTAGTCAGGAGGAAGTGATGTATTATAGGTAGGGGAGGAGCTTGGAGCTCGGAGCTGATGCCTGTAAACGTTTTGCCAAATCGGATCCGAATACCCATATGTGCAGAAAGAATGAAGTTAACTACTTCAGATCTGATTCTTCCAGAACAACATGGTCTGGGAATTTCAGAGCTACACATTTAAGGCTCCTATATGCAGCACAAGCAGAAAAACTATAGCTCAAAGTGGAAAGGAATGATGATGAAATGGGGGGGGGGCTCAAGAAACAAAGACTGGGATTTTGGATTCAGATCCTTAAGGAGAAAAACAATAAGCCATACAGAACAGTGTATTCAAAAAGTAGCAGAAATTATTCCAAGAACTAAGCCAACATGGGAATGGAGAAAGGAGATTCTGCCAACAGGGACGACTGCAATTAGGGATACAGACAACAGGCAAGAGGAGGGTGGAATTTACTGGAGAAAACTAGCAAAGGGGTGAAGATAATGGAGTCAAATAATTAGACAGAGAGAAAGATAATATAATGGCAAGAGGCCAAGAATTTATTTGGACTGCAGGCTACAGATTGCATTCCCTATCAAGGACTAATATCAGAGTATAGGCAAAGAGAAAGAAACAGGGAGACCCTAAGCGAAAGACCAAGAGTGGTGTAGTTCTTAATAGAATCTGGAGGAGAAACAGCTGTTAAAAAAGGGATTAGTACAGCATATATAATATTGCATGACTACTATAAGAATGAATCAGAGGAGGTTAGAAAGGATTTGGAAGAGAGCTCACATAAGCAATTCACAAGGAAACAATGGGGAAAATATGTATATTTCCCAAATATTCAACAAAGTCTAGAAAAATTAGGATCTTTGCTTGAAAGTGGCACAGGAAAATTATTTTCTTGGATGGCGAAAGCCAGGGAACCTTTTTGGCTAGGCTTATATAGGCCCCAGGGCCGATGGGCCGATAGGGTCATAGGTAGGTACTAGGTTAAGTGCTTACGTAGGTATTTTTAGACGCCAAAGGATTCTTCCTCACGTAAATAAATGGAGGTGTGACAGGGAAAAGGTAATTGGCAACATATTTTTTGGCAGTGTAATGAGTTGGCAGACTTTAAAAATTCCCTGTAGACAACTCTGTAGAAAATATCGGATGAGCAAACTGGTATAACTAAAAGAGCTTTGATATAGAATTGGAATTGCCTAGACATAGTAAGGCCTTGCAGAGTCTAAATTATGGTGGCCGCCAAAAAAAAAAAGCAATAGAAAACAGAAATCAAAGTCTAAATCAGCTGTACTAGTAGTAGTGCATATAGTAACACAACTGGAAGTGGGATCTTTAGAAATGGGTAAGAGCCTGTGGTGATTTCTTTCTTTTGTATACAATCTTTTCTTCCCTTGTATAGAACCTATTCATCAGCTACAGTTTAAATGTTTTTGAATCTGTTGTGAAGCTTTTCTCCCTGGGCTTCTGCAGTAAATGGACCACTGGCTCATTCGGAATTTCCCAGATACCAAAGGAAAAATAAATAAAATAATTTTCCTGTGAGAGTACTGTTTGTGACACTTCTGGTAGTGGTTATTTCTAGATCACCATATTTGTCAAATACCTGACACTCCTCCTATGTAGTTTTCCATCTTACAAAGGAGCACTACAGCATCTTAGTTTTGTTACTTTACCAACTACTTCAACTTCACGCTGCACATTTTCCCTTCAATTCTTTCTACATCTCTAGCTTGCAAATCCTGTAGTCTGAAAATGTCTGTCACAGAAGTACGTTTCTGCCATGGTTTTCTTTCTGGCATCAATAAAACAGATGAAGTAGGTATTTTGCTTTTCAAGCGTTTACACCCGAACTGAGCTGGTGGCAAACTGCATTCCTGCCCTAGAGTAATCCCTTATTGCAAAACCGTGAAATGACAATTTTCACAGTTACTGCTACTGGTCTTTTTGATAAGATTTTATACTAGCTGGGCAATTCTCCCAGGTGTCTATTAGACTGTAGATAGTGGATGTTAGGCTGAATTCCTGACTCTCTACTATAAATGTCAACTATCACATAAAAAGAAAATAGACTTCAATGCACTTGGTGTGTGTGTGTGTGTGTGTGTGTGTGTGTGTGTGTGTGTGTGTGTGTGTGTGTGTGTGTGTGTGTGTAATTATTTCAGGATACCTGGAATAATAATGTGCACATATGGCATAAAACAAAGCCGTGCCCGTTCTATAGAATACAGCCATTCTTTACTTCTGGAATAATGACAACTCAGTAATCGGTAAAGACAGATTCTGAACATGTGGTGCATCAATGAACCTGAAGAGAAGTCATACTCCCTTATTTCTGTTAAAGGTGGTTGTAACACAAATTCCAGACCGAAACTGATACAAAATCATTCTAACATTTCACTGTGTATAAGAAGCCATACTGTCAAGTTTTCCTTTTGGAGTTCTTAGTAGAACTCACAAAGAATTGCAAAAAGCACTTGAGTATAAAAAGTACCAAACACATCCATTTTACCGCAAGGAATTTCAATGCAGCTCAATAATGAAACTGCCCACACCACACTGCCCTCGTTACAGAGAGTTCTTGAAATGGCATATGTGCAACAACAACCTGGTTTTCCTGAAGAAATGATGTTTTATTATTTTTACCTCTGATGCAATGAGAGCTCAGTAAAGCTATAGTCAGGATACATGCTGCACCCCCCACCTTGAGAATAAGTCATGTAAGTGAATCTACTCCAACCCTATTGCACCACCAGACCACTAAGATCCAGCAACAAAAATCACTTGCACATCAATAACTCTGCTGATTAGGCACTATTCGTTTGCGCCATAGCCAAATTATGGAACTCCCTCCCACCCACAATTACCTCCGTACCATCATGCACCCACTCAAAACTTTACTAAAAGCACACCTAAAAACATGCTGGCTATGCCCTTGCAACTCCCACTCTAATATCACCCAATCCATCCAACCACTACCTTTCTTTCCACTCCACTAACTACCTTGAATATAGCAAGCTCAGATGCTCATAAGCCTAGCAATTATTATGCAGCAGGAACTTATTGTAACATTTGTTAATGTCTGTTATGTACTTCGCAGATAAAGATTCTAGTTGTCTACTGATGTACTATGTTCATCTGTAAATATGTCTGTAATTAATTGCCATGTTAATCGCCATGTAATCCAATGTAACTACTGTTTATTTTAACTGTGGAGCTTTTCTCCCCAGGCCTCCGCTGAAAATGAACCTACATCCAGTCGGACACTCCCGGTCAACAAATGTAAGTAAATAAATAAATAAATAATATTTGCTATGATTAATTTTTTACTTGAGTTTCACTAACATTAAATTGTTCTCTCACTGTGCTACAAGATACCTAGTTTTAAATAAATTCAGTGACAACCATATTCAGCATATTTTTAGCGCTCATGTGTTTAGTTTAAGGGTTTCTTTAAATCGACCCTCTTAAATTGTTTTTAAATACTGTATCGCTACTGGCTATATGTGATTATGCTTTTGTGTTTTCAATTTAAATGTAATAGCGCTTGTTATACACTTTGTTCTGAGGAAGTCCTTTGCAGATATTTGGATGAATTTAGCTTAATGCATGCCTTTTCAACAAATTTTGGTGGTAGGATTTACTACTTTGGTCCAACGTGTCTTGGTTTTGCTAGGCTCTGTTGGTCACCCCTGGGTGCACAGTTTTTTTTTTTTTTTTTTGTTTTTTTTTTTACGGATAAAATTTTATAGGCTGTATAAAAGTTTCTTTTTTCCAGTAAGAGTAAACTTATTACCATTTCAAAATAAGTACATTATCTTTCTATATAGACCACTAAGTCACATTTGGGCCAATATTGCCTTTTATATAGTCTGAACAGGTTATAGTATCTAACTCGCCTGTAAAGTACCCAACTGCAGGAAACAAAATTCTTTACTCCAAGTTAAATTCTCTATAGCCTCCTATAACAAAACAAAGATAGAATTAGTAGACCATATGAACCTCTTAGGTGTTATCATTGATGAAAACTAAAAATTTAACCACCAAGTATAGCAAGCCATACCAAACTCACCAAAACCTTGGTGACTATATAGAATGAAACCATACCTTACTGACAATGCCAGGAAAACTATTGTCGCAACCTAATGCCTACTTTCCTCTATGCAGCTCCCATACTCAAACTCAAATTCAACAATGTGGCCAAATTTACCATCATACCCACCAGTGTGTAGTCCTAAAGCAGCTAAACCAGCTTGAACTTCAACACCAACTTACATTTATCCCAATTAATCACAGCCCATAAACTTACATACAAACCAGATAGCTTCCCTAGCTATAAAATCTCATACACCACGATGTGACAACCCATACTCTTAGGTCAGCTGACAAAATGTTCTTGGCTATTACCATACATAAGATCACTGCAAGGTTGTCTATTGTAATTATGTATCCAAATTATGGACCACCACCCGAAGTGACACTAGACACCATGAAAATCTAAATCCTTCAAGAACTCAGTAAGACAATTCCTTACAACTGCTGGTTTTCCTCATATACAGCTCCCAGCTAAACTGCACTTAAACAGTTTTGACTATTTAATTTCTAAAAATAGCTACTTTTCTCTAATCAGTTAACCTTTATTGCAGTGTTTTTCATTTGTCGATCTCTCCCCTTAAACCCTTAATACCCTTCTACACAACATTTCACTATCCTCTCTTTCTCTTCCTCCCCTCCACATCTTAATTATGGTAACCCTTAACCACACTTTTTTTCTCCATAACTCCTAATGCAATCTTTGGTCACACACACGGTGCAATGTACTCTCTTTCTCCTCTTCCTACCTACCCAAAAACTTCCAATTGTATAATCACACTTATCTATGTCTTGCTATTCATGACTTCTCAAGCTCTGTGGATGGTTCTCACTTAGTACTACATGCTAATATAGTATTCCTGGATATACTACATGTGTACTGCAAGTTATTATTTTTTTTTTTAACTAGGTCTGCTCAAGTTTATTCATACGTTGTACCCATTTAATTTTTCTTTTAGCTCATGTTATCTTAACACTAATATAAAATGTTACAAATATGCAATGTACCCATGATACAAAATGTAAAACCTTATGTAATCTAATCCAATATAATCTGGAGTTTTTCGTCCCAGTTCATCACTGAAAAGAAGTTTCTGCCCAGTCGGACAATCCCGGTAAACAAATGCTAATAAATAATATTCAGCTCTCAAGGAACTACAAAACAATTAACCATAGGCTCATAGGTGGTTGCTGGCCTATTGACCCAAAGGTCTTTATAAGTCTAGCCATGTATACTCAATATAATACTAGAAAAGCCCAATATAAAGGAGCTTTCCTAAACTCGAGCTCCAACACATTTTTGTAATACGTTTACAATATTGAATAAATGAGTTTGTACCTACAAACATATGTGGATTTACTATGCAACTGATATTAAAGGCATTGTTGCTGCAGCACTGAATGTGCATTATATTAATAAAAATTGCAAACAGATATGTATCTAAATATATAAGGGATAGCTAGCCCCCCTGATTGATAGGGGGTGGTGACAACTGACCATAGAATTCACAAGGATTCTCCACTCAAATACTTTATAATGGGTCATTTCAATTTACTATGCCATGACATGTTAGGAAGTGTTAATAAATTCTGAAATAAAAATCAGCAGAGGGAACATAATCATTTTTTTATAATGCTGATATGTCCAAGTAGTGACAAATTGTTCTTATCTAATCATTTCAACTTAAATTTATTTTATCACAGACTTTCTTACAAACTTCAAAAATAGTTAGTGTATGCTAGTCCCAAAAAAAGTAGATTTTTTACATAAGAAATAAACTGATTTGTAGTGTTGCTATAGCATTGTGTAGTATTCAAAACTCCACAGTTCACTATGTGTTCATAATTAGTTGTGCATCCAATAATCCTGTTTGTATTTGAAATTATTTTGTAAGCACCACATCAGCAGCAGAAATGATTTTAGTACGAGTATCTTTCCTTATTTGAATTCCAGAAATCATATTATGAATCTTATAAAGTAGATTAATTACTAATACACTGTTGCTGAGAGTGGGCAGCCTTGTCCCATACTAGTGGTAATTACAAATCTTTCAGACTATCCCCAGTAATCTTAATATAGACATGTTCTCTATATAAATTCTGAGTTACTGTGATTTCATGCAGAAGATTATAGGATTCTAGAACCTTCCAAATATATGATCTGTTTAGCAGATCAAAAGCCGTTACAGCATCCATTTTCAATAGATGGATTTTATGTATTGAACATAATAGCTCATAAAAGCGTCTTGGTCTCATACATTGCTCTTACAGGAGAAAAAACAAATTAGGGTTTAATTAAAATGTTTTCCAGCTGAGCTAATAATTTTATTATTCTAGAAATAATTTGATAATTAATATTTATAACCGATAATTGTACCAGAACATTACAGAACATCTCTTTCTTCCATTTTACTCAAAACTGTTTTGCTGCCTCCATTGATAGCAGTATAGCCTAATTTGGAATAGTCATGAAATTTAACAATTTAAGGGCCAATTCTTCTTTAAATTTTATATAAAATGCTGCTGTGAAGCCATTAACCCCCCTCAGTCCTTTTTTTTCTCTTCAGATAAGAAATAACTTTTTTATATCCTGCAATGTAATCTCTACCTTCCTAAAACAGAGTCGGTGATCCAATTTTTCATTATAAAATAATCCTTGAAACATTCCTTACTGTAAAATTTTTCAAAATAGTTTACCATCTCGTTATCTGATGTGTATGTTATACCATTGCCTTCCCTCATAAGTGTTCAAATATTTTACTACTAAAGTGAAATGCTAGTACTTTATGTTATCGTTATACAAGTAAAATTGAATTAAGGGAGACAGTTTAAAAAAAAAAACAGCTCAGCTACACATTCAATATTTTCTCTTAATATTGTTTTTCATATATTTGCCACAGTTTACCAAAATTACTTTAAAGAATTTTCATTTATTGAGATTAGCTTAAAATTCAAAACTGATTTTTCTTTTTATGCCATCTATCATACTGCCATATACAATTAAAGACACCTCTTTTGAATTTGAGACAGATAGCCATAGAACAATTACTATTCCAGAAATCAATTATACCTGTTTTAATTGCATCACAAAAGCTAGGGAAGCTATTTTTCTATTATATTTTTCTCAATAAAGGAGATAATTGCCATATAATCTGTAAAAAATTTTTTTAATAATCACTATTGAAAGAGGTCATGCAACATGATCATCATCTTCTTTCGACTGCTCCGTTAGGGGTCGCCACAGCAGATCATCTGTTTCCATTTCTTCCTGTCCTCTGCATCTTGCTCTGTCACACTAACCACCTGAATGTCCTCTCTCACCACATCCATAAACCTTATCTTAGGCCTTCCTCTTTTCCTGTTACCTGGTAGCTTCATCCTTAGCATCTTTTTCCCAGTATACTCAGCATCCCTCCTCAGCACGTCCAAACCAACGTAATCTTGCCTTTCTGGCTTTGTCTCCAAACCGTCCAACCTGGGCTGACACTCTAATATACTTATTCCTAATACTGTCCACCCTCATCACACCAAGTGCAAATCTTAGCATCTTTAACTCTGCCACATCCAGCTCAGTGCCACTGTCTCCAACCCATATAACATAGATGGTCTCACTACACTCTTGTAGAACTTCCCTTTCACTCTTACTGGTACTCGCCTGTCACAAATTACTCCTGACACTCTTCACCCACTCCATCCTGCCTGTACTCCTTCACCTCTCTTCCACACTCACCATTACTCTGAACTGTTGATCCCAAGTATTTAAACTCATCCATCTTCGCCACCTCTACCCCCTGCATCCTCACCATTCCTCTATCCTCCCTCTCATTCACACACATATATTCTGTCTTAGTCCTGCTGACTTTCATTCCTCGTCTCTCTAGAGCATATCTCCATCTCTCCAGGGTCTCCTCCACCTGTTCCCTACTCTCACTACAGATCACAATGTCATCTGCAAACATCATAGTCCATGGAGACTCCTGTCTGATCTCGTCTGTCAACCTGTCCATCACCATTGCAAATAAGAAAGGGCTCAGAGCTGATCCTTGATGTAATCCCACCTCCACCTTAAACGCATCAGTCACTCCCACCACAGACTACACCGCTGTCACACTACTCTCATACATATCCTGTACCACTCTAACATACTTCTGACACTCCCAACTTCCTCATACAATACCACAACTCCTCTCTAGGCACCCTGTCATATGCTTTCTCTAAGTCCACAAAAACACAATGCAACTCCTTCTGACCTTCTCTGTACTTCTCCATCAACACTCTGAGCAAAGAGCAAACTATGCTTTCTCTAAGTCCACAAAAACACAATGCAACTCCTTCTGACCTTCTCTGTACTTCTCCATCAACACTCTGAGCAAAGAGCAAACTTTGTAGTGCTCTTTCCTGGCATGAAACCATACTGTTGATCACGAATCATCACCTCCCTTCTTAACCTAGCTTCCACTACTCTTTCCCATAACTTCATGCTGTGACTGATGAATTTAATCCCTCTATAGTTACTGCAACTCTGCACATCACCCTTATTCTTAAAAATCGGTACCAAAACACTTTCTCCATTCCTGAGGCATCCTCTCACTTTCCAAGATTTCATTAAACAATCTAGTTAAAAACTCCACTGTCATTTCACCTAAACACCTCCATGCTTCCACAGGTATATCATCTGGACCAACAGTCTTTCCATTCTTCATCCTCTTCATAGCTAACCTTACTTCCTCCTTGCTAATCCATTGCACTTCATGATTCACTATCCACACATCATCCAGCCTTCTCTCCCTCTCATTCTCTTCATTCATCAGCCCCTCAAAGTACTCTTTCCATCTGCTCAACACACTCTCCTCGCTTGTGAGTACGTTTCCCTCATTATCCTTTATCACCTTTACCTGCTGCACATCTTTCCTAGCTTGGTCCCTGTCTAGCCAATCGGTACAGGCCCTTTTCTCCCTTCTTAGTGTCCAACCTTTCATACATCTCTTCATATGCCTTATCCTTAGCCACCTCTCTCTTTGCCATGCACCTCATCTCCTTATACTCCTGCCTACTTTCTTCATCTCTCTGACAATCCCACTGCTTCACCAGCCTCTCTCTCTGTATACTATCCTGTACTTCCTTATTCCACCACCAGGTCTCCTTGTCCTCCTTCCTCTGTCCAGATGTCACACCAAGCACCTTTCTAGCTGTCTCCCTTACTAGCTCTGCTGTAGTTACCCAGCTATTCGGTAACTCACTGCCACCCAGTGCCTGTCTTAACTCTTCCCTGAACTCCACCTCACAATTACCCTTTTTCAATTTCCACCATTTAAATCCTTAGTGCTGCCCTCACACTCCTCCTCTTCTTGATCACCAACGTCATTCTACAAACCACCATCCTATGCTGCCTAACTACACTTTCCCCTGCCACCACTTTACAGTCTCCAATCTTCTTCAGACTGGCCCTCCTACATAAGATATAATCCATCTGTGTGCATCTTCCGCCACTCTTGTATATCACCCTATGCTCCTCCCTCTTGTTAAAATATGTATTCACCACAGTCATGTTCATCCTTTTCACAAAATCCACTACCATCTGTCCTTCTGCATTCCTTTGTTTAACACCATACCTACCCATCACTTCCTCATCTCCTCTGTTCCCTTCACCAACATGCCCATTGAAATCTGCTCCAATCACCACTCTCACCCTTGGGTACAGTCATCACCACTTCATCCAACTCACTCCAAAAATTTTCTCTCATATCCATTGCCATTTCTCCTCCCATCCACACCATGGTAGAACAATTTGAACCCACCTCTGATACACCTAGCCTTACTCCCCATCTGGTCTCTTGCACACACAATATTCCAACCTTACTTCTGTCCATATCTACTAGCTCTCCCTATACCAGTCATACTGCCAACATTCAAAGTTCTGACCCTCACTACCGCAGTCCTAGCCTTTACCTGCCTTTGAGTATGCCTTCCCCCTCTTCTCCTCCTTTAGCTATCAGTAGTCCAATTTCCGCCAGCACCCTGCTGGCTAACAGTACTGGTGGAGGTAGTTGTTAACCCGGGTCTCGACCAATCCAGTATGTTTATCTGTACTGGTGTCCACATGTATGATTTATCAAAATTTTATGTCAGATGCCCTTCTTGACGCAACCCTCCCCATTTATCTGGGCTTGGGACTGGCACACTGTTAGACATGAGAAATATGGATGTATTCTTTTGCTTTAGAATTAATATGCCACCCATCATAAAGATTCTCTCAACTTATGCAAGACTGAAGTAACCTTCCATTAACATGATAAACATTTTTGCTAGGAATAAAGGATCTGACGATGGATCTACTATAACATTCCAGTAATCATCATTTATGGACATATTTCCTAACCTCTTCTTTACATCACTAATACTATCTAAAAACTGCCAATATTCCGAAAATGGTCCATACACTGACCCAATTCTTATTTCAAAAGTCTTGTGAATCAATGTAGCTGCTTTGACTCAATACCTCTTTAGAAGATTTTTTTATAAACTGCAGTACACGTTTTAACTTTGAAAAGCTTCAAGTGCCATTAATGTTCAAAGACAGGATATCAAAATGCATTCTTAATTTATATATCCTGTACATATCTTTATTCACATTTCATTCACTTGAATCCCATAGATAAACAGAAACCAAGTACAACACCCATAATATAAGAAAAGAGACATAACTGGAAAGGGAGTACAGAATAAAAAAAGACAAAAACCTATGGTAAAGTCCGTCACTGACTGTAGAAATGCACTGGATGAGCACATGGAAGTGTACCAAGCCCAGTATAGAAAGTCCATGCCTGGCCTCAGTGGAAAACAGGATACAAACTGATTCCCAAATAACTTTCAGCACTATATGATACTTGAAAGTTGATCTTTCTTGTTTTGCCATTTTATTGAACATTAGAGAAAGCATTGATTATCTCGTATGGAAGGTCTGAAAAACTGAAATTCTACCTTCAACCAATTTTCTCTTCCTCCTTATTGCTGCTGAGTGTAAGCTTAGTTTGCACTCTTTACATGTTTAACAATGATGGGTCGAGGGCTCTTTTTTAAAGTATCCACTCTTTCAAACATGGAAGTTCTATCAAACCAATGTATTTTGGTATGCCTTCAATCCCTCCTCATTTAATACTGTATGAAAAATGGCTTGCAAAACGCTATCCAGTCTTTTTTTTTTTTGCTCCCATTCTGCTGGAACACCAAGAATTTTTTTCATTTTTTTTTCTTATTATCATTATTTTGAAAATCAGTCAACTTATTCTGCAAAGAGCTACACCCGTTTTCATTCTGCTCCATTTTATTCAATGCGATGCTCAGCAGAATTAAGTCCATCTTCTAGCTCATTTAGGCGAGTGTCCTGATAATTCTGTCTTGCACCAAATTTCTTTTATAGTATTTTGCATTTGTAAATTTTTAACTGCTGTTTCCCAATTGTCCAGTTTTGAGAAAATAAAATTGACTGAAACCCTGGTTTAGAGAGGTGGCTGTAGGTTAGGATTTAGTTTGCTTATGAGGACAAGTAAAACATATTGCTATTCCATCAGTGAGTCCCAGAACTATACCACCCTTAAACAAACTGCCAATTCATTGCTTGAAACTGCTGGTGCTCTGACTGAAAGTGCTACTGAAACAATTCGAAATATAAACTGATAAGTATATTTTTCTGGCACTTAATTTCAAAGTTCTGCATATTCCTAATTTTTGTTGCTATATATGTATATATATATATATATATATATATATATATATATATATATATATATATTTATTTATTTATTTATTTTTTGCTGGCTTCTAATCTATGCTGAAATTGTTGTTTTTTTCTCCCACCCTTATTCCTGCTAACAATTTTTTGTGTGTTTCCCACCCTCCCTCCGTATTGGTATCTTCTTCTTATACTTGGTGGCTTTGGAATTGCCCGCCCCTGCTGTATATTTGATCTGTGACACTCCTCCCAGTCTAGTGTCATTTGCTCATTCTACCCAATACAGAGAAACAAAAAAAAAAACACTTTTCTGCACTTTATTCATCTGCTCTTACTGTATTTGTGTTTCTTCCTACTTTATTACTTTATTTTGCTTTTGCTGCCTGTTCTTAAAAGTACTTAATTGCATTTATTCTGCTGCATTTATTACTGCTTGTTAGTACCTGATTAAATTGGGCAGCTGCAGTGGTGCAGCGGTTAGCGTTGCCACCTCACAGCAAGAGGTTCTCAAGTTCGATCCTCGGCTGGAGTGCCTTCTGTGCGGAGTCTGCATGTCCTCCCTGTGGTCGCGTGGATTTTCTCCAGGTGCTCCAGTTTCCTCTCACATCCCAAAGACATGCTGTAGGTGGATTGGACACACTAAATTGGGCCTAGGCATGAGTGTGTGTGTGTGTCTTCTGTGGAAGGTTGGGTGCTGGGCTGGCAACTCGACACTGTAAAACTCCACTGCCAATCATGAGCGGACAGGTGATCTGCTGTGGTGACCCCTAACCAGAAAAAGACAAAAGAAGAAGAAGTAGCCTGATTAAATTGTAACTGTTATTCTAAGCCTTTGGTTTACACACTAGGGCCTCTGACCAGTTGTTTTACATTAAGAAGGTTTGTGGTCTGCACTGTTGTGGCAGGACAGGTAGTTTACATCCTAAGTTGGAAGCTGCTCATTGAAGGCTTAGTGTCTGTTATTCTAAAAGTGTATTAGTTCTGGTTTAAGCACTTGGGCTTTGGGCCAGTTATTTTACATTAAGAAGGTGTGGTCTGCACTCTTGTGGGAGGAGAGGTTAGATTCTGCCCTTCTGAGCTGGGAGTTTCTGGTTAGAGGCTTATTGTGTCTGCTTATTTGAACTGTTTCTTTTTGAAATTGGTACACCTTGTTTGCTGTAGCATAGACTAGATTCAGACCTGCAGAATCTAGCTTTGTTTGCATAACTTGAGCAATAATCCAGGCCATCTTTTTTGGAGAAGATTTCCCTGCACCCGAGTGGCAGGAGTGTGCAGTTGGAACTTGTCTAATCAAAGACTGCTGGAATGGGGCTCAGTTTTTAGTTCTTATTGGTTAAGTTGTTTAAATCAGTTTGCTCATTTGCTACTGTTAACAAAAATACACTTTATGCATCACCACTTAGTTAGGGTTAAACTATTCCCAGCGCCATAAAATCTGCTCTTCAAATTTTCCTCTAGAACTAGTCAGTTTTTTTTTAGTTTTGGCACTCAAATCTGTTTCTTTGAGCTCAGCACTTGTTCAGAACTTGCTGTAAGCAGTAAATAAGCTTCTAATTACTACAGCACTCGACTGTCCTCACTTATCTAGAGGAAAACAGTTTTTAGTACTTAAATAAGCACCTATCCAGGCATGTTTAAGGGTCAGCTCCCGGTGTTTTCTCCTGTCTACCTGATGAATCTCGGCATCTTGGGGCAATGCAGCAATTGCCTTATGTACACAGACAACTCTCTCCTCCTACCACCCAATTCTACAACCTGAGAGATGCACTTATATAGACAAACTGGAAGCAAAGCTCTCTTTAGCCAAGACTGGACTAGACAGTAAGAGGAGAAGGTAAACACTTGCACCACACCTCACTCATCACATAGTCCCTCAAAACCTACACCACCAAAACACACCTACATTCACGGAGGCTCTCAAAAATCTGCCCAAGCAACAGAGCCCTCCAAAGCAGAAATGCAACCTCCACCCCCCAGCACAACCCAAATGACACATAGCCCACAAACTAGGTGTGCCACTCAACCACAGCCCATAAGGCATAACAACGTACCAAACACTAGTCATAGGAGACTATAGTCAGGCACACTGATGTTCCACTCCAGGCTAAACAAGGAGAAAGTTACTGTCAGGTGCCAGGATCTGCCATATAACGCATGCAGTCAGGTCACTTCACAACAAGTACAAATATGACTGTCATTGTCCATGTTTGTGTGAATGACGTTAGACGTACCTCCCTGGACTACATGAAGAGACATGGAGCTCTCCGATCTTTTAGCCCAACCAGGTATGACCCTAGCCCTGAGTAGCATCCTGCCATTACCCAGAATGATACCACAGTTGTTGGTCTTTCAGCTTTTCCCCAGTTAGGGGTCATCACAGCGGAACTCCAGTCCATTAATGATTGGCAGTAGATTTTTACAGTGCCGAGTTGCCAGCCCAGCACCCAACCTGCAATGAAGGCACGCTCGTTCACGCATGTCTTTTGAATGCCACTCGACCGTGGGGAGGACATGCAGACTGCACACAGAAGGCACTCTAGCCAAGAATCGAATGGGAGAACCTGTTACTGTGAGGCAGCAACGCACCGCTGCACCACCGTGGCCTTACCCAGAATGATACCACAGTACAAGGACAAAATGATTGACTTCAACAATTGGCTAAGCTTCTGGTGTCATTCTTAGGGGATCCAGCATCTGTCTGCCTGGGATGACATGATCAACAGACTATGATGCTTTGCCAAAGATGGCCTGCACCTGTCATCCTTGGGATTCCAGATATTGGCCAAGGCTTTCACCACCCCTACAGTGCCTTTTTTAGGCAAGGTTCAAATGACAAATTCACCACTGTAACAGGTACAAGCAAGCAAAATCTGAGGGTAATGCTACTTAATGCTAGATGTCTAAACCTCAAAATGCACTCACTCGAGGCACTCCTTAAAATGGAGAACATAGACATCTGTCCACTTTCAGAGACCTGGTTCAGGGCTCCAGAGAGCACCCCTGCATTACCAGGCTATAATTCATACCACACCTTTCGACCACCTAACCTGGACTGAAACACTAAAGGCGGAGGCGTGTCCATATTTATTAAGGATATCCACACCTCCAGGCTAGTTGCTCAGCATAATGCAGTTGAGATTATCCAAGTGCAACTAACTCTGGGCAATACCGCAATCCAAATTGTAGCTTGCTACAGATCCCCCATCATGCCCCAGGATTCCCACTCATTTCTTGATGCACTGGAAAATATTAGGGTACAGCCCAACACCCTAATAATGGGCGATTTCAACTACCCCACCATTAACTGGGAAAACTACTCATGTACCAACTCTTTTTCTCAACGTTTTCTGGAATTCATGAATTCCAACACCTTGGATCAACTTATCCACACCCCCACCAGTGGAAGCAATATCCAAGACATGGTCATTACCAACATGGGTGAAATGTGTTCCACACCAAAGGTCAATTCCTAGTTGGTCAGATCCAACCACAGGCTAATCACTATAGACATCCACATCCTGCCCCCTGTTTTTTTTTTTTAACAGAGTAAAATCCCATGATTAGAGGAACTCCTTAAGAAGCTGAGATCCCTCATAAAATCCTCCAAAGTTAGTTATGAAAACAAAATTGCCACCGATTCTAAAGACAACAACAAAGCATTCTATAGCTTTGTCAAGAATCTCAATGGCAACACTCAGATCTGCTCTGAGCTACAGCACAATGGCACTAAATATACAGAACCAACTGATATTGCCAACATTCTGGCAGATTGGTTCAGTGCTAACTTTACCCTCCTGTCAGCCCCTAAAGGGCCCATCTCTATACCGGAAGAATGCAAAGTTCCTGTAATCACGGCTGCACAGGTAAAAACCACACTCTCCAAAGTCAAGAACACAGCATCCATGGGACCTGACAACATCCCAGGCTGCGTTCCACATGAACTACAGAATGAAATGGCATCCCACCTAAGTAGCATATTTAATCATAGACTCACCTCAGGCTTTGTGCCCACTGAATGGCGCATAGCGATGGTTATCCACACTCCACAAAGGGGTGGGCACCATGGACCCTAGGAACTACTGCCCCATTAGCCTGGTCTGCAAGGCCATGGAACGTATCATGGAACTTATAAACAAAGACACTGGTAATCTCCAAACTCTGGACCCCACCCAGTTCGGGATTGTAAAACGCAGATCATGTCTTCTAAACCTGATAAGACTTCTTTGAAGCAGTCACCAAAGCCATAGACGAGGGTAAGTTGGTTCACACAGCCCATCTAGTGCTTGCCAAGGCTTTCAATACCATCCCCCACTCTGGAATTATAGATAAACTCACTAAACTGGGTATAAATCCCTATGTTACAAGATGGGTTGCCAATTGGCTCACTGACAGAGCCCACACTGTGAAAGTAGCAGACTCCAAATCTGACTTCAGACCAGTGACACGTGGAGTACCACAGGGTTCAGTCCTGGGTCCTCTCCTGTTTGGTATCTACTTCTCTGAAGTACAGGCTAACACAGAAGGTCATTGGCTTATGAAGTTTGCAGATGACTGCAAACTAGGAGCCATAATTGACACTCCCAATGATGTGGACATCCTACAAAAGGACCTCAGTGAGACAGATGCCTGGTGTCAAAGCCATGGCCTCAAGCTCAGTGCCAAAAAGTGCACAGTCATCCCCTTTGGTAAAAACTCTGTACCCATGAACTACCACATAGGCAGTAGTAAACTTAACACCAAAAGTATGATGAGAGCTTGGGACACAGGTGGACAGTAGTCTCTCCTTTGAAAATCACATCACCACAGTAGTCAGGAAATCCTTCTACGTGGCACACCTCATCACAAAAGGTTTCTCATCCAGGAAAAAAAAAAAAAAAAGAGGTCATTGTTCCCCTCTACTCTTCACTCATTAGACCCATTAGAGTACAACGCCCCTTTTGGCATGTACCTCACAAGACATGCACAACAACTGGAAAGACTGCAGAAATGCCTCACAAAGAGGATTACTGGCCTCAAACAGATGCCCTATGCAGACAGTCTCAAAAATCTCCAGCTTTACTCCGTTGCATATCACCTACTCAGAGGCGATCTCTGCCTAACATACAAAGCTATGTCAAATCCAGAGCTGTTGGACATGCTCCATTTAAAGAAATCCCAATCCCTCCTAGCTACATGCTCTAGGGACCTAAACCTTGTCACCACAATAAACAGAGCATGCTGGAGGGATAGATCCTTGTTCCAGACACTTCCCATACTCTGGAACAAACTACCTATCTATATCAAACAAAGCTCCTCATTAGCACTCTTCAAGAAAAATCTTAATTGGGTGGGAAATAGGAAATTCACCTTGGGGATCACTTCTGTGGCTCTACTCGACAGTGGCACAGGAAAATAATTTTCTTGGGTGGCGAAAGCCAGGGTACCTTTTTGGATAGGCTTATATAGACCCTAGGGCCAATAGCCTAGTACCTACCTATGACCCTAAATGAAAATGACAATCATACTATTTTTTTTTTAACTTCTATACTACACCAGAGAAAGTATGGTTGTATAAGTAACTTTACCATAACAGCAAATACTTGAATGATTACTAAGCTATACTGGCTATATCCCATATAGAATACAACAGCCAGTCAACGTCCAAAGTTTCAGTGCACCTTCCATACTATCACACCATTAGTCAGCTCGAGCTGAGCTGCCTAACAAGGCAGGCTTGTGCACCAAGCCCTTCAAAGCCTTCATGCCAACAGAAATAGGGACTGAGCCCTGACAGGACAGTGCTAGAAACAACCAAAAAACAAGTGTACACACCCTGACATAAAAAAACACATTAAAACAAGGGGATGGAGGGAGTGGCTACTGCAGCATTGATCATTCAAACATCTACAGTTATGGTACATTTAATTACACAGCTGTACTATGGTCTTCATACTGATCACTGCTACAGTAGCTTAATCTATATGGGCAGGTTACCATAGCTTATAACAACTTGGAAGTGGAAGGAGAAGGGTCCAGGATCACCTAGAAAATGGTCCTAGCAAAGCCTGATGTAGACCTAGAGAAGGAATCTAGCTTGTAGTACTTTGTAAAAGTATGTATAGAGGACCAAGCTGTTACTTCTAGAATACTTCTAGAGTTAAATCCTTTACAAAAATCCATAAATGAAGATAAGGCCCTGGTGGAATGCACCTTGACCCAGTCAATAAAAGTTTTTCATGTGTTGGGAATAACAAAAGGTAATAGCCTGAAACAAACATTTTGAAATGGTCTGCTTTGACATAGGTTGTCTCTTCTTACCTTCACAAGAAATTAACAACTGATTGGAAGTTCTGAAAGACTTGGCTCTGTCAAGACAGTACCTCAGTTGTATGTGGACATCTAAGGTATGCAGTATTCCTTCGCCCTCATTTTCGGGTTCAGGGAAGAAGACCGGGAAATGGACAGTTTTGCCTTAAAGTAAACTTGGATACCACTTTAGGCATAAAAGAAAGGTCAGTCGTGTCCCTGTGGAAAGGGAGAGAAGGTTGACCCACTATATGAGCTTGCAACTCAGATACTCTTCTTGCAGAGCTCGGAGCAACCAGTAAAACTAGCTTCCATGTTAAGAACCTCAAATCAGCCCGATTAACTGGCTCAGATGGAGCAAGTGACAGTTTCTCCAACACAAAATTATGATCCCAAGGAGGTGCAGCCAGTTTTCTTGGAGGCTTCTTATGCAAAACTCCTTTCAAGAACATTGTCATAAAGCTGCATTGAAAAATGAGGATCCGTGGGCAGACATGCTAAAATGGCCAGTAAATGAACCTTGACAGAGGAAGAAAAGCCATAGGATAGTAACGTACACAAAATATAAACCTATAAAACAACTAGCCCTGAATGGGTACTGGTTTCATTGTTGGCACCAACTAGAAAACATTTTTCCATTTGCTAACGTACGATTTTTTAGTAGCAGGCTTTTCTTGCCTCTGTTAGTATCTACTGCACATTTTCGGTAAACAGATGTCTAAAAGTTAAGCCCCTATCATCCAGGCAGTCAATTGAAGTTGCTTGAGGTAGGAGTGTATCAAACATCCCTGCTCTTGTAGGATTAGATCCAGTCTGTAAGGAAGCTTGTATTAATTGCGCCTGGCCAATTCCAAAGGAAGGAAGGAAGAACCACTGCTGCCTGGGCCAGAAGTCACCACAATGATTTTGGGGGATTCCTTCTGAATCGTCATTAGTACCCTGGATAATCAGTGGAAAGGGTAGAAAAGCATACAGGAACAGTTCTGTTTAAGGCAAACAAAAGGAATCTGTTTTTCAGGCCTTCTTGCATAAAATCCTGGAACAGAACCTTCCCAGCAGACTGTTCAGAGAGAAGGCAAAAAGAGGTCTACTTGAGGAACTCCCCACGGATGGAGCAAATCTTTGAAGACCCCCCTGATCTAATTTCCATTCATGGTCTGTCTTTGTCCTGCTCAGACTGTCTGCCACACTGTTTTGCTCTGATGGAATGTAGTATGCCTGTAGAGTGAGAGTCTTATAGAGCTATATCCCATGCTAGCATGGCTAGTCTGCTCAAGGAGCAAGATCTGGTTCCCCTTTGCTTGTTTAGGTACCACATCATGGTGGTATTGTCCATAACAACTTGATGTGACCCTAGGAACCAAAAGTGATTGAGAGTTGTGTGCCTTTATAACGGCAAGCATTTCTTTTATAGTTATGTGCTTGTGTCTTTGCCAGATAACCTGCACTTTTATCTGCCTTGACACTGCCCTGCAAGCAAAGCCCGAGATATCTGTGGTGATGGACTGATCTGGAGCAGGAGGGAAGAAGGGGAGACCTGGATTCAGGGATATTTAATGTCTCTATCAAATGATTTCTTTTGACAATTTCTAGAATTGGAATCTGAAAAGATAATGGCTGATGGAGCTGGGACCAAAGAGACCTCAGACACCATTGTATAATTCTCATGTGGAGTCTTGTCAGAGGTATCATGCAAATCATAGATGCTATAAGACCCAGAATCCTGAAGTACTCCCTCACGGTGACCAAACTCTGAGTGGAAAATCTCTGGAATAAATCTAGTTATAGATGTATTTTTGCCTGTAGAAAAAAGCTGTTTGTACTGAGGTGTCTAGCAGGTATCCTAGGAACTCAATCCTTTGTGACGAAATCAAAATAAAAGTTTTGAATGTTATCTTGGAATCCCATCCTGCATAGAAGATCTATCACCCTAGTTAGAGTTTCCTGACTTTGAAAAGGATTCTGCAAACATAAGCAAGTCATCTAAATATGGAATGTAGCCTGCAATGGGCTAAGACCGGAGCTACACAAAGTGTGAACACTACTGGAGCAGGGGATACACCAGAGGGTAAGGCAGAGAACCAATAATGTGATCCAGGCACATAAAACCTTAAGAAATGTTTGAAGTCTAGATGGATAGAAATGTGATTATAAGCATCTTTTAAATCTAAACTTACCAGAAAAATCTTAACTGAGGAAGAAGAAAGATTCTTGAATAAAAACCTCTTTCCAGCTGGAAAGGAGGAACTGTTTCTATTATCCCCTGAAAAAAGCATGTGCTGTGGGACAGGAGGGAATAATGGGGGTTGGTCTGGTGGATATAGAAAAATTCCCTGGAAAGGAGGATTTCTTCCCACTGATATCTGTAACTCTTGAGACAGTCTCAGAACCCATTTATCCGAATAGAAAAATGCAGATTCAGATTTTGAAGGGTTAAGGGACTGCATGATGGAGGATGGGGGATGGGGTGGGGACAAAGTCCCTTACATAGTCATTCTGACTTATTCTACTGTCCTTTGTTCTGGGGGGCGGGGGCTGCTTTATTTTGGAACCCTGTCATCTACTTACCAGCATTTTGCTGACACTATTTTGTTTTTGCCAAAAGGAGACAAGGGAGCAGAAAATCCCTTGGAAAATTTAGAGAATAAGGGCTGAAAAATCGGAGTGATACCCTATATCAGCTTACCCCACTCATCACATTTTTTGATAACTTCTGTACTAGTGGGTCAAAAAACTAAATCTTTATACAAAGGTGAATTTAAAATCTCTTTTTTCATCCTAAGGTTCTGAGAATGCAACCAGGCAAACTTCAACAAAATACCAGTGGCCAAAGCCCTGGATGCAATATCTACAGTCTCATAAACACCCTAAACAATGAGTAGTGACTTGAGAAATTGAAGAAACTAAACCATAGAGTAGATTCGTTCCTCACAGGAGAGAACTGCAGACAAAACATTTCTGATACTTTCACAATTAGTCAAAACAAACTAACATCTGAGCCAGACAATTCAAAATTCTAAAAATTAAATTTATAGAAGCATACACTTTCCCTCCAAACCTAGCAGTTGCCATTCTTATCAGAAGAAAAAGGATTAGAATTAACAAAATGCTTGGCAACAGCTGGATTATATCTGGGATGAGTGTATAAAAATTTGAAAGGCTGAGCAACATTGTACACTCTCTGCCTGCTTTCTTAGGTGCAGCAGGCTGGTTGTCAGGAAAACCACATGCTGCGACAGACATATCTAATGCGGACAGCACTAATTCATAGGAGATCATTAGGTGAATGGCTCAAGAGCCCTTACAAGCCTAGCCATTATTACCCAGAGTTTATCAGATTTTTGATCCTTAAGGGCTAGAGGATGGCTTAGGTTTGTGCCTATAACTTTTAGTATTTTACAGACTGCCCCTGTCCATAAGAGACATGGGTGCCATCCCAGGAGTAAATTTATGATTCCCCATCCATTGATCCAAACTACATTTGAACAGCATCAGGGAAGGGATCCACTTTACATGAATAGGAAGCCTGTTCCAGAGAAGGGGTAATCTCGGAAACATATTTGTCTATCCATCATGCTTTATTCATGCCACAGACCAGGTTTAGATCCTTGGATCAGGTAGTCCTCATGCAGTTTGTCCTGCAAGTATGTAGAGTTCCATCAGGACTGGATCAGAGTGTGCTTTGCAGGTTAGCATAGATCACCCCTTAACATTTGGTAGCAAACAGAGTAAAGGAATAGGGCTTTTAGTCGGTTCACATAAGACATTGTTGTTCACACCCTGTACTTTTTGTAAGGACCCTCTGAGGCCACTCCAGTTGTTGCAAGTGCCTAGTCAAGTACATGCTTGAAAGGTGCATTATACTTTGATGAGGATCAAATACAGAGCGACTATAACTTCCTTGGATATGGATGCCATGTCTTTATTTATAAGCTATAAGCTATGCCACAAAGGACTTCACCACTGTGGACACATGGCAGTCAAACCTCACGATACTATCTGTGTACCTAAATCTCTCACATCTGGGTCCACTTTTGGGGATGAGCTATTAATGTTGTACTCTGCAGGGGTATTTGATTTCCCAGAGGGTATAATTATGCATTTTTTTAGGCCATGGCTCTGGCAACAATCATTTGCCAGAGTCAGACCTTTCTGAATGACCTCTACATCACTGGGGGATTCAGTGATTGCTCCCAACTTGCAGTCACCAGCTAACTTGGTTGGCCAAAGACCCTGTACATTAGCCTTGACTTCAGAGAAGTATATTCCAAACAGAAGAGGTCCCAGTACTGAACCATGTGGTACACCACTAGTAACTGGCCTCTTGCCAGAACTGGATTCTCCCACCTCTAACATGTGCACTGTCCATGAGCCTTTTGGCTAACCATTTGCTGATGTAGGGATTTATGCCCAGAGTTTTGTGAGTTTATCTATAATAACCGAGTGGGGAATTGTGTCAAATGTCTTAGCTAGGCCAAGGTTGACAGTGTGTACTGTTTTACACTCATTCAAGGCCCTAGTGACTTTCTCAAAGAAGTCCACCAGATTGAGCAGACATGACCTGCTCCTGACAAAGCCGAACTGGGTTGGGTGCAATGTTGGATATTTCCTATGTAGTTATTTATCCAGTCTATGATTATTCCTTCCATGGCCTTGCATAAGACTAGTCAAACATATGGGTCTATAATTTCCCACGTCGGTTGATGCTCTCACTTTGTGAGAAGGGATGACCACTGCTGCACTCCACTTCCCAGAAACAAAGCCCTGATAGGTCAAGTTTCAAGCTATTTAAGAGACATCCTGGGATATTGTCAGGATCCAAAGCCATGTTTTTAGCTAGATAGCACAGATACTACCAGTTTTCTGTTAACTGATAGAGGAATGGTGGACAGTATTTCTTGGGAGGAGGGTAAGTGGAGGTCATTCGGAGGTGAAACTGAGCTGAATTTATTGGCCAGCAAATTTGCAATATATTCTGGCTTTGTATAGGTGATGCCTTCTGTGACAATAGGTGAAGGATAGTGAAGACAAGTGAAGGCTGTCAGCCTAGCATAAAATTCTGTCATTTGTAAATATTAATGTAAGCCACAGGCTTGTTGTTTTAAATGGAAAAATGCTGTTACATGTAGAACTGCATAAAATGTAACAGTGCACTCTGCTGTAAGGAAGCTAAGTCAAGCATTTTATGACTATCTGATCTAAACATGGTGCCGACTGGTCTAGATGAAGGAATTCTTGCTATTGTTTTAAGGCCAGAGCTAATGGCCATAATTTGCATGCATAAATGTCCTTTATGGCTTTGCTTCCTGACCAGGTGTGAGCTTACTAAAGAATGTAGCCTGTTAGCCTGGGAACCCCAGGAAAGTGTGAAGAATGATGCAATGTGAATCAGGACTGGGATATCAATTTAAACAGAGAATCAGAGCATAAAGCATTTTTGTCTTTACCATCCAATTCATCAGCACACTGCCTGTGTTCTATAAGTAAGTTTATTTTATAATTGTGTTTTCCCTTAGAAATAGCTAGAAATTAGGAAGATTAGACTGTTTTTCTGTGATGTCAGAACTTTACTACTGTATTATGTATTTCTCTGATCTCTGAAGTCTTGACTAGCACTATATAGTAAGAAGTATTGTCTTGTGTTTTATTGTTTATTTTAAAACCTTTCAACTGTGGCTATTTTGTGTAGAGATAATTTAAGCTCTAGAGTACATTGTATGTATATAGTGATCCTGTACCAAGTCACTCTAATAAGCCTTGACTGTTTAGCCACACTTACCATTTGGATAATATTGCACAGTAATAATTGGGCATCCTTTTAAGGGCCTTTGGGTAGCTGATAATTATTAGCTGGGTGGGGGCAGTGATTTCTACTGTATAGTCTGGGTAAAAAGGGCACAGCTGGAGAACCTGTGCCAGCCTTCCCCAGGAGTGTCTGTCATTGTATAAACTCTTATCTCAAAGTATGTACGTGTCAGCTACTTGGGCAGGGACACAAAGCACTGGCTGGACAGAGGGTGCTGGAGGTTTTAGCTTGCCCAGCTGGCTGAGATCTGGACCCTACAGCTGTACCAGTGAGGAGTCTTATTAGGGACCGGGAGGCAAAGGGAGAAACCAGCCCCAGACAGACTGATCTCTGTGTGCTCTTAAGGGAAATTAAGGGAAATTGTGCTTTAGTGTGCATTTGTTATCCTTTCCCTATATGGATGCCCCTCACTGATGTTAGTGGTGAGGATTGAGGCTCCTTGATTGATGGGCCAGTGCACGGGGCATCACACCTTCTACAACAAACTCTGCTCATTGTTCGGTGTTGCCCTTAAGATTGTAGGCATAACTGAAAAATGTCTTATGGTTATCCTTGGCATGGCACACTATTTTTGCCTCAAATTCACTTTGAAGACTTGACTAGTCCCCTGATTTGCTTGTTTAAACTTAGACTAGTGAGGGAGGTTTTGCTCCGTTGAACTTGTTCTCTTACTTCGAGAGGATTGTTTTTTTTCTTTTATGGTATAACCAGGGATCCACCAGGGTGACTTTGGTTTGCACTTTGTCCTGGGCTTATTTTGGTCTGGTACTGCCATTTCTATGCAACTGCGGTGGTGGTGCTGTGGTAGCATTGTCGCCTCACAGTAAGACGTTGTCCCGGTCAATTCTCAGCTAGAGCGTCTTCTGTGTGGAGACATGTGTGAATGGGCGTACCTTCATTGAAGGTTGAGTGTCAGAGCTGGCAACTTGGCACGTAAAAATCTGCTGCCAATCATTAGCGGACCAGAGTTCCGCTGTGGCGACCCCTAACCGGGAAAAGCCGAAAGACGCATTCACTGCCATTTCTATGTAGTTATTTATGTGGTTGCACAGGGCTTGTGTGTATGCATCTGCATAGGCTTCTGTGTTTTCTAGGTTTGGCGGAGCTTGGAAATTAGCTATGCCATCACTTAACAGGAGGTAAATTGCTTTAGAAAATTTCTTAAAGGCTTTAGGGTTAGGTGGGAGTTCTAGTTTTATATTTATTTCAAGGGAGACTGCTTTGTGATCCAATTTTGTCCTATGGTTAGTTGGACATGGAGCAGATCAAGCATATCATATTGCTTGACCAGTCTTGAGGTGTGCTTATTCTTTATGTAGATACATACACCACCATCTTTTGTCCTTTCATGTGTAGTGGGTGGTTGGAATGTGTGAAAGGCATTATACCCTTGCACTGCCAGGGTGCTTTCCCTAACAAAGGATCATGTCTCAGTAACTGCACCAATGTCAGCATTCTCCAGGGTGAGGAGTGCTTCCAGGGAGTATTGTTTTGTGTTCGAACTCCTAGCATTGAGCAGCAATACACGAGTAGATTTTGCTATGTTGGAAGGTTTATTTGTTTGGCAGTGCCTAAAAAAGGCACTATAGAGGTGGATAATGTTTTGGCCAATATCTGAAAGCCTAGTAGTGACAGGTGAAGGCCATCCCTAGTAAAGCAGCTAAACCTGTCAGTCATGTTCTCCCAGACTGACAAATATTGGACTCCCTTGGTAACCAAGCCAATTATTAAAGTCAATCATTTCGGTGGATCTGTGCTCAGTAGCAGAGCTGGTTAGCTGGCTGTGACTGATTCTACAACCATCTGGATATACAAAGCTGATACAAGTATACTTTTTTGTACTTGTTCTGCTTCAGTGATAGTTAACAAAATTGTATGGCATTTGTTTCACTGAATACTGATTGCATACTGGTGGTCTCCCTCCGCAGTTTGTTTCTCAGGGCTAGTACAGCACTTTGGCTCCAACCCAGCTGGTTTCACAGTGGGGGTTGTTTTATATTCCATGAAGTTTTGTGTTTACCTACTTTGCCTGGTGGTCTGTATTGTCTTATACTACTGGCATAGTTACATTTCTGTGTATTTGTGCTCAGTAGCAGAATGGTTTAGTCGGCTGTGACTGATTCTACGACCATCTAGATAACGCTGATACAAGTATACTTTTTTGCACTTTTTCTGTTTCAGTGAAAATTAACAAAACTGTTCTGCATTTATTTGTTTCACTGAATATAGATGGCATATCGGCGGTCTCCCTCTCTCCCTGCAGATTGTTTGTTTTCCCACCCTCTCACCCAAGTGGTGTATTCCTAAACTTGGTGGCTTTGGAATTGCCTGCCCCTTCTGTAAATTTGCTCCTCCCAGCCCCATCTCATTTGCTCACTCAACCGAGTACACAGAGATAATTTGGGAAGGACTACCCCCTTGCTTCTTTGATTTCAGACACTCCTACCAGTCCCATCTCATCAGCTCTGTCTACTGTGTAGAGAGAAAGCATTTGGAAGGCCAACCCCCTTAGTTTCTTAATCTTGAATTATCTTCTGTTTTCTCCCTCTCCACTCAAAAAAAATGTTCACACTTTATTCAGCTGCTCTTACTGTAACTGTGTTCTACCTACTTTATTACCTTATTTTTGCTATGGCTCTTAAGTGTTCAAGTGCTCTTATTCTGCTCTATTTATTACCGCTAGTTAGTAACCTGATTAAATTTATCTGCAATTCTAAGCATCTTAGTTTTTGGTTTTAGCACTTGTGCTTCAGGCCAGTTATTTTACATTTAAGAAGGCTTTTGTGGTCTACACTCTTGTGGATAAACCCTTATCAAAACCCTCTCTCCATAAGTATGCCAAGTACTCAGAACACTATGTCTGGACAATTCCCATCAATTTCTCTGCCAACCTGGTCAACATAGGCATACTGATACAGTGTAGCAACTACCTAATGTTCACTGACAGCCCTCTTCTCCTAGCACAGGATTCTTCTACTTGGGAGAAATGCATCTACATCAGTAACTTGGAATCCATGCTCTCGCGGGTCACAGTCAGTACTCCTGACAAAGAGGAGACTGCCAGCAGACACCACACCACATCACCTAGCCAAGCACTACACCCACCTATGCAGAGGTTGTCTATAAAAACTTACCTAAACAGCAGGGACCTCCAAAACTCACTCAAACATTCCACACACAACACCAAACACATCACACACAGCAGACAACACACCAGTGTCTCACAAATCCAGCCCATAAGGCATAACAATAAACCAAACATCACTAGGAAATACACAATACAGGATCCAATAAAACCAAAAGGGCATCCAACAAACGATGCCAGATAAACAAATAAACGTTTAATACTATGGTTTGAAGCGCTTTTCATCTGCAAAATGTGCAGACTTCCTCAGAAACATGAATAAAAATTACAATCAGTCCTTATAAAGGAAATTATGCTCGCTAGTTGCTAAAAACATCAATAAAACAATTAAGCAAAAGGTTGCCATAGACACAAACTCCTCCTATCAATTGACTCGACCAACATCCTACACATTAAAAATATGACCTACATTATTTAACTCTAAAGTAGGTTAGTAAATCAAAGGCTTCCATAATGAAAACCACGCTACCACTTACACAATGTATATAATACTGATAATATTGTCTTTCAGTACTGTGTAGTGCCCTGTCAAAGACGTTGATGTTGTTGTAACTGTATAATATTATAATAATCCAATATAAAGTAAAATAGACAAAGTGTAGCTTAAATGTAAAACACACTGGACTATCTCTGTAAACTTCTAAGTTTTAGAACACTACTTATTGAACATGAGTCATTCAATCCTGGAAAAGAATACGCATTAAGCCTAATTTGCCATTTAAGTTCTGATTCTTCTAAAAGCAAGGGTAAGGGAGCACCCCTCTTATTTTCAAGTATTTGATCAATAACCAAAAACTTAAAACTGTGTTCATTGTGACTACAGATGTGTTTAGCCAGTGCATTCTCCTGTTTTTTCTTCATGATGGCATACTGATGCTCATATATTCGCTCACGTAATTTCCGCTCCGTTTTTCCCACGTAAACCAAACATACTAGTCATTGGCAACTCAGTTGTGAGACAACGATGTCCCCCTCTCCAGGTTTGATGAGAAGGAGAAGGTCAGTCAGTTGTCGGTCAGGTTCCAGAATCCGCCACATCAGGCACACACTTAAGTCTCTCCTCAACAGGTACAGGTATGACTCTCTCATTGTCCATGTTGGTGTGAATGACTTGATTTACCTCCTTGCACTATATGAAGAAAAACACGATTGAGCTCTCAGAGTACGTGTCTCCAGCAGGTATGACCCTAGCCCTAAGCAGCATCCTACCTTCACCAAGAAGGATACCACAATACCAACAAAAATAATTGACTTTAACAATTGGCTTAGTTTCTGGCATCTTTCCAAGAGGATCCAGTATCTGTCTGCCTGGCATGACATGGTTGACAGGTCTCGATGCTTTGCTAGAGATGGCCTCCACCTGTCAACCTTGGGATTCTGGATCCTGGCCAAGGCTCTTGCCTATCCCATTGTGCCTTTTTTAGGCAAAGTTCCAAAGACAAATTTTCCAACATAAAAGATCTGTCAAAAAGCAAACTGAACGTTATGCTGCTTAACACTAGGAGCTTTAACCTGAAAATGCACTCACTGGAAGCTCTGCTCTCACCGGAAGATGACAATGTCTGTGCGGTCATGGAAACTTGGTTCAGAGCTGTGGACAGCACCCCTGCCTTACCAGGCTATCCCTCATTCCACACATTCTGACCCCAAAATGAGGTCAGGAAGATACATCAGCACCCTTAGTCTTCATTAAGGAGAGGCATACCTCAACTGGTTTGCCAGCGTGATAGATTGAAATTACTCCAGGTGCAACTGACAGATGGTAGGACACATCCAAGTTAGTCGGCTATAGACCCCCCCCCCATGACTAAGGACACCCACTTCTCCTACCTAGACCTACTTGACTCCATCAAGGTACTCCCCAACACCCTGATCCTTGGTAACTTCAACTACCACACCATAGACTGGGTGAACTATTACTGCACTAATGCACTCACCCAACAATTCCTTGACTTCATCAGTTCTACTACACTAGACCAGCTTGCCTCATTCCCTACAAGGGGAGATAACATTCTGGACTTGGTTCTCACCAACATGGGTGACCCCTGTACCACACACAGAGTACGTTCTTCCCTGATGAGATCATATCATTAGTCCGTTTCATTCAAAGTTTCTATGCCATCCAACACCCCCACCACCACCACCATAACCAGGCTAAAGAACTTCTCAGAGCTGACTACAACCTCCTAAAGGAGGGTATCTGCAGCTTCACACCACTGCCCCCCCCCCCAAAGGATGCAGACAACTGTGCTGAACAGTACATCAGTGCAGTAGACAAGCACTTTTACAACTGCATGGACTCAGCCATACCCAACAGAACTAAAACCAGCTCCTCAAGGAAATACAAACCTGTCTGATGGACATCCTCTATCAACAGGCTTTACAACAAAAGGAAGAAACTGTTGCCCAAGGGTAAAAAGGAACAAATTCCAAACTGGAAAAACTCCCTCCTCAGTCTCAACAAGCAAATTAGATCACTAGTGAAAACCTCCAAAGCAAATTATGAATTGAGACTAGCCTCCAAAACAAAGCAAAACCACAAAGCCTTCAGTTACGTCAGAAACCTCCATGGAAAAGCTCAGGTTTGTTCCTAATTAGTACTTAACGGTACCACTGACACTGATCCTGTTGACTTAGCCAACCTGCTACCAAATAGGTTCAGTGCAAACTTCACCCCTATACCCCCCCAAAGGCCCATTTGACATCCCTGATACTTGTCCTGCACCTCACATCTCTGTAGATCAAGTGTTAAAGGCCCTATCCAAGGCAAAGAACACAGCTTCCATGGGACCTGATAGCATCCCAGGCTGTATTCTGCACCATCTTCAGCAAGAACTAGCTTTGCCATTGAGCACCCTATTCAACCACAACCTAAGTACAGGCTTCCTTCCAGCAGAGTGGAGAAATGCCATCGTCGTCCCCTTGCACAAAGGTGGTGCCACTACTGACCCTGGAAATTATCCCCCATTAGCTTGACAAATCTGATCTATAAAGCCATGGAGCATATTATGGATCTCAAACAAGGACATAGGCAATCTCCAAGCACTTGACCCCGGTTTACCATCATATAACTGAATCGTAGGCTGTCAAATAATGTCTGGTCGAACTGAGCTATCTCCGTAACAAAAATCGAACTGGATATACTCGGATACATATAACCAAATACCACGAAAAAGCCGATGTTTTACATTTCAACAAATGGTATGCGACCATATTGGCTGTTGCAGATCTGTAACATACGTGTCAGCGTTTGAAATAGCATGATTGCATCTCAGCGGTATTGCAGGGGGAAATAAGCATTGTTAAGTGCTGTTATAGACAGTCACATTTTTATTTTTTATTTATTTTACATTTGTTTACCGGGAAAGTCCGACTGGAACTAGGTCCATTTACAGCGGAGGCCCGGGGAGAAAAGCTCCACATCAAACAATTTTATATAGTATATATACAATTGAAAGATTTATCATACAATAGTTTGTTCCAGGCAGACTTACTTTACACATAGTGGACCCTGGATGTTGGTATTTTGGAAAAAAGTACACGTTGACTGATGCAAAGAGACATCTCCTCTCATTTTTGGGAAAAAAAACACCATTGACTGATGCAATCAAAGAGACATCTCACAAGACATAATAGCAAATAGTAGGCGCTGTTATGGGAGTATTCTGAGTACTGTGAATTAGACATCGTAAGCATTGAAAGAGAGGAGGGTAGTAAGAATTGGAGCAGAGCAGGAAAGCATTTATGTAATGCAAGGACAGAGCCAGGACTGCAAGAGGTGTGGCTTAAGTGATTTTTTGAACAATGAGTTAGATGGTGCTGAAGAGATATTTTGGGGGAGGTTATTCCATTCCTTAGCGATGGTATGAGAGAAAAGAGCCTTCCCTGCAGTATTGTTGGCTTTGGATATACAGAGCAGGGTCTTGTTGGATGAGCATAGAGGACGGTTTGTTGAGTATTGGTTTAGTAGTTGGTTTAGGGCTGGAGTTTTGTGGGGATTCTTTAGCATGTTGAAGGTGAGCACTAGTTGGTGGTACCTAATGAGCTGAGGAAGTTCTAACCATTTTGGCTCCTTTAAGGCAAGACAGTGATGACTTCTAAAAGTGGAGTTATTGGTAAATTTTGCAATTTTATTGTAACATGATTCTAGTTTGTCTAAGTCTGTTTTTCTGATGTGAATTAGGATTGGTGATGCATATAGTAGGGTAGACAAGAGGTGGGTTTGGGCTAGGGTAATTTGTGCTTGGTCTGATAGGAAATGTTTGTGTTTGTATAAAGTTCCTAATTTTTTATGTACCTTTTTAATGGTTTGAGAGATATGGACATCAAAGTGAAGATCCTTATCTATTTCAACACAGAAGAGCTTAGTATGGGGGGAGGGAGAGATTGTGGTGCCATTTTTGGAGGTGATGGTGAAGGAAGGAGGTGTGGTTATGGATTTGTTGGGGGTGAAAAGAAGTAATTTGGTCTTGGGGTTTAAAATAAGTTGGATATCAGTAATCCATTTTTCCATGGAGTAGAAGGATTCTTGGGTAAACTTTTGAAGAGTGGTTATGGATGGGGCTGAGCAGATTAGGGCTGAGACATCTGCGTACTGTATAAGTGATGCATGCAGGGTGGAGGTATGTAGTTGGTTGGTGAAAATGGTAAATAGTAAAGGACCCAGTATTGATCCTTGTGGAATGCCTATGGTAGTTGGTAGTAGAGGTGATAGAAAACAGTCAAATGGCAAGGTGTACTATCAGAGATAGTTTTTGAACCAGGAAGTAGCAGAGGGGGCAAAGGACATGGTGGTGAGTGTGTCTAAAAGAAGGCTGTGTGAGACCATGTCAAATGCTTTGGATAGGTCTAAGAATATGGCTGATATGATGTTGTTGTTTCTAAGTTGATTAACCTGGCTGGTAAAGGTGAGAAGAGCAGTAGTTGTACTGTAGTTTGGGCAGAAGCCATGCTGTGTGAGGGAGAGGAGATTATGTGAGGTTAAGAAGTGCATCACCTGGGTGTGAATGCATTTCTCCAGGAGTATGGAAAGGGGGGATAGGATAGCAATGGGGCAGTAGTTTGATAGTTCATAGGAGTTGCTGCCTTTGTGTAGGGGAATTATGTAAAACACTTTCCATAGTTGGGGGATGCAAGCTTCTTGTATGGAGTGGTTTATTAGAAGTGAGACAGTGTAGGCTAGGGACTCTGCAGCTAATTTTAGGAAAGGAGTGGGTAGACCATTTGCAGCGAGAGTGGTGGGTTTTAGTTCCGAGAGTAGTTTTTTTTTAACTGTGGAGGTTGGTACAGGTGAGAGTAAAGGGGGGTATACTATTGTGATCTATAGCTGGGGTGAGTATAGGGTTATTGTTGGAGGTATACTATTGTGGTCTATAGCTGGGGTGAGTATAGGGTTATTGTTGGAGGTATACTATTGTGATCTATAGCTGGGGTGAGTATAGGGTTATTGTTGGAGGTATACTATTGTGATCTATAGCTGGGGTGAGTATGGGGTTATTGTTGGAGGTATACTATTGTGGTCTATAGCTGGGGTGAGTATAGGGTTATTGTTGGAGGTATACTATTGTGGTCTATAGCTGGGGTGAGTATAGGGTTATTGTTGGAGGTATACTATTGTGATCTATAGCTGGGGTGAGTATCGGGTTATTGTTGGAGGTATACTATTGTGATCTATAGCTGGGGTGAGTATAGGGTTATTGTTGGAGGTATACTATTTTGATCTATAGCTGGGGTGAGTATAGGGTTATTCTTGGAGGTATACTATTGTGGTCTATAGCTGGGGTGAGTATAGGGTTATTGTTGGAGGTATACTATTGTGATCTATAGCTGGGGTGAGTATGGGGTTATTGTTGGAGGTATACTATTGTGGTCTATAGCTGGGGTGGGTATAGGGTTATTGTTGGAGGTATACTATTGTGATCTATAGCTGGGGTGAGTATGGGGTTATTGTTGGAGGTATACTATTGTGGTCTATAGCTGGGGTGAGTATAGGGTTATTGTTGGAGGTATACTATTGTGGTCTATAGCTGGGGTGAGTATCGGGTTATTGTTGGAGGTATACTATTGTGGTCTATAGCTGGGGTGAGTATAGGGTTATTGTTGGAGGTATACTATTGTGGTCTATAGCTGGGGTGAGTATAGGGTTATTGTTGGAAGTATACTATTGTGGTCTATAGCTGGGGTGAGTATAGGGTTATTGTTGGAGGTATACTATTGTGGTCTATAGCTGGGGTGAGTATCGGGTTATTGTTGGAGGTATACTATTGTGATCTATAGCTGGGGTGAGTATAGGGTTATTGTTGGAGGTATACTATTGTGGTCTATAGCTGGGGTGAGTATAGGGTTATTGTTGGTGGTATACCATTGTGGTCTATAGCTGGGGTGAGTATAGGGTTATTGTTGGAGGTATACTATTGTGGTCTATAGCTGGGGTGAGTATAGGGTTATTGTTGGAGGTATACTATTGTGGTCTATAGCTGGGGTGAGTATCGGGTTATTGTTGGGTAACTGGGTAGATAATGAGAGAAAAAAAGAGAAAACTTGCAGAGAAAACCAGTTTAATAAAAAGCAAAGCTTTCGGGCATAACCCTTCTTCAATACTAATACATTCAAATACTAAACTCTAAAAGCTTAAATACAGGTCTAAAATCACATGCCCAGCAGCCAAATTAAATCATGTGACAGAAAACAAATTATAAATTAAAGACATACACATATAAATATATTAAAAGATGTGTAGATACACAGTATAAAATATTTACTTTACATTATTACGTAGCTTAACTAACACAGGTTTTAAACTGACAGTGCTATTTAAACCAGGATGAGTGTCAGCAGCTAATCTCAATATCCATTCAAATTCTTTGAGCTCAAGGCGGTTGTTGACATCACCACCTCTTTCATTTGGACATAGAGCATCAATCACTCTAAACTTAAATGTATGTGTTTCACCACAAGTTTTAATATGTTTACATAGTGCATTATTGTCACAATTTCTCCTAATTTCGGAATTATGGTCTATAACACGTTCCTTAAGCTTACGTATTGATTTTCCCACGTAAAATGAACTGCATGAGATGCAGGTAGCCAAATAAACCACAAAAGTGGTATTACAAGTAGCTGTAATTTTAAAATTAAATACTTGTCCATTGACAGGATGAGTGAAAGTATCACTACCATTCCCTAAGATGTAAGCACAGGCAACACAGTTAAAGCATGGAAAAGTACCAGTTTTAGCAGCCAATTGTGTATAACAGGGTCTATAAAAATCTTTATAACAGAGTAAACTTTTAATCGTCCTCATATTTTTATATGTAAAATGTGGCTTGGTGCCCAATATAGTTTTTAGTTCATTCAATGCCATCAGAATGGGCCAGTTCCTGTTAATAATTTGTCTAACTGAAATTGACCTACCATTAAAAGTTGTGACGTACCTTATTTCATGTTGAGTAATGGTGTTATTACACTGACTATCTGTGAGGCTTGACCCATCTTCCAAAAAAGTTGGTATAAGTGATGTCTGCCTGGCTTCCATTACATCAGATTTAAGCTTGGATAATAAATTCATATCATATCCACTAGAAAGAAAGTCCTCTACCATATTATCCAGTTGTGAAGCAAATGTAGTATTATCAGTAGTTAGTCTACTTGCTCTAATAAATTGTGATTTTGCTACACCTTTAAAGACATGTGGCGCGGGCATACTACTGTGATGCGTATATCTTCCATTACTAACATCCTTTCTATAAATACTAGTGTTTAATATGCCATCATTCAATTGCAGTTTGACATCTAAAAAACATATGCTACTATCAGACACATCCATTTTAAATTTCAAAAAATTAGTACTAGAATTTAAATAATCAATGAAAATAGTCAAATCATCCAAAGTACCATTCCATATTAGTAGACAATCGTCTACAAATCACTGATAGAAACTAATGTTACTAAGAAATAGATTTTGTGCATTAAACAAATAATTGCATTCCCATTGGTAAAGCACTAAATTGGCGTAAGTATTTGCTACGGATGTGCCCATAGCTACACCTGTTAACTGAAGAAATAAGGTATTATTAAACATAAACACATTGTTCCTCAGAACTACATCCATAAGGCAACAGATATTACTAATGAGCCTATGGTCAGGACTAGGTTGAGAAGACAAAAATTCTCTAAGTAGTTCTATTCCCACATCATTGGGGATAACTGTGAAGAGGGACATGATATCAAGCGTCACTAAATAATGTTTCTTGGTATTTAAATCAGTTTTTACATTATTATACCATACCCGTAGCTTTGACAATAAATCACAAGTATCCTTTAGAATAGAACTACATTTAGATAAATAAACTTCTAATTGCCTATGCAAATAAACTGATATGGGTTCAGTAACCCAACCACCTCCAGAGACAATCGGTCTCATGGGTGGGTTTTTCAGGGATTTATGAATCTTAGGGATCCCATATAAATGTGGAATCAGAGGACAAGGTACTGTAAAATAGTTAAAAAGATCAATATCTATGTCATTATTAAGCTGCAGCTCATACACAACCATGTTCACATAACTTATACAATTTTTTACATCAGTTCTAGTGATAACTTTAAAGGCAGTATCATCATTTAAAAGCAGAGAAACAGCTGAAAAATAATTATCACAATTCATTAAGACAGCCTTGCCACCTTTATCAGCTTGTTTTATAATAATGTCACTACACTGTTGTAAACTTTTTAAGGCTTTATACTCAGAGAAGCTTAAATTATATGCCTTGTTTTTAACAGGTTTTAAATAGAGTTCTCTAATCTGAAACTCGCAAATGTCATGAAAAGCCTTTAGTACTGGTTTTCTCTGCAAGTTTTCTCTTTTGAGTTCGTGTTTTGCAGCTGGTTTCTATTCTAAAGGATACTTGTGATTTATTGTCAAAGCTGCGGGTATGGTATAATAATGTAAAAACTGATTTAAATACCAAGAAACATTATTTAGTGACGCTTGATATCATGTCCCTCTTCACAGTTATCCCCAATGATGTGGGAATAGAACTACTTAGAGAATTTTTGTCTTCTCAACCTACTCCTGACCATAGGCTCATTAGTAATATCTGTTGCCTTATGGATGTAGTTCTGAGGAACAATGTGTTTATGTTTAATAATACCTTATTTCTTCAGTTAACAGGCGTAGCTATGGGCACATCCGTAGCAAATACTTACGCCAATTTAGTGCTTTACCAATGGGAATGCAATTATTTGTTTAATGCACAAAATCTATTTCTTAGTAACATTTGTTTATATCAGCGATTTGTAGACGATTGTCTACTAATATGGAATGGTACTTTGGATGATTTGAATATTTTCATTGATTATTTAAATTCTAGTACTAATTTTTTGAAATTTAAAATGGATGTGTCTGATAGTAGCATATGTTTTTTAGATGTCAAACTGCAATTGAATGATGGCATATTAAACACTAGTATTTATAGAAAGGATGTTAGTAATGGAAGATATACGCATCACAGTAGTTTGCCCGCGCCACATGTCTTTAAAGGTGTAGCAAAATCACAATTTATTAGAGCAAGTAGACTAACTACTGATAATACTACATTTGCTTCACAACTGGATAATATGGTAGAGGACTTTCTTTCTAGTGGATATGATATGAATTTATTATCCAAGCTTAAATCTGATGTAATGGAATGCCAGGCAGACATCACTTATACCAACTTTTTTGGAAGATAGGTCAAGCCTCACAGATAGTCAGTGTAATAACACCATTACTCAACATGAAATAAGGAACGTCACAACTTTTAATGGTAGGTCAAGTTCAGTTAGACAAATTATTAACAGGAACTGGCCCATTCTGATGGCATTGGATGAACTAAAAACTATATTGGGCACCAAGCCACATTTTACATATAAAAATATGAGGACGATTAAAAGTTTACTCTGTTATAAAGATTTTTATAGACCCTGTTATACACAATTGGCTGCTAAAACTGGTACTTTTCCATGCTTTAACTGTGTTGCCTGTGCTTACATCTTAGGGAATGGTAGTGATACTTTCACTCATCCTGTCAATGGACAAGTATTTAATTTTAAAATTACAGCTACTTGTAATACCACTTTTGTGGTTTATTTGGCTACCTGCATCTCATGCAGTTCATTTTACGTGGGAAAAACAATACGTAAGCTTAAGGAACGTGTTATAGACCATAATTCCGAAATTAGGAGAAATTGTGACAATAATGCACTATGTAAACATATTAAAACTTGTGGTGAAACACATACATTTAAGTTTAGAGTGACTGATGCTCTATGTCCAAATGAAAAAGGTGGTGATGTCAACAACCGCCTTGAGCTCAAAGAATTTGATTGGATATTGAGATTAGCTGCTGACACTCATCCTGGTTTAAATAGCACTGTCAGTTTAAAACCTGTGTTAGTTAAGCTACGTAATAATGTAAAGTAAATATTTTATACTGTGTATCTACACATCTTTTAATATATTTATATGTATATGTCTTTAATTTATAATTTGTTTTCTGTCACATGATTTCATTTGGCTGCTGGTCATGTGATTTTAGACCTGTATTTAAGCTTTTAGAGTTTAGTATTTGAATGTATTAGTATTGAAGAAGGGTTATGCCCGAAAGCTTTGCTTTTTATTAAACTGGTTTTCTCTGCAAGTTTTCTCTTTTGAGTTCGTGTTTTGCAGCTGGTTTTACTTGTTAGATAATGAGAGAACAGATTCTGGGAAGTGATGGTTAAACTGAGAAGCTATGCGGTCATTATTATTGGTGTTGTGAGATGGGGTGGGAGATTTGCCAGGTTTTAGAAGGGAATTGATAGCCTGCCAGAACTTTTGGGCGTTTCAAGAATGTTTGTTTTGGCTCTCTAGGAAGTAGTTTTGTTTATCTATTTTTGTATGTTTTTTGGCCTAATTACGGAGTTGTTGATATTTGTTTATCTTGGCTGGTGTTATTCTTTTTCCAGCTCTTCCAGGCATTGTCTCTGGCTTTTAGTAAGACTTTTGCCAAGGGGCAGAGTTCACTTTAGTTCTACGCTTCCTGATGGGAGCTAGTATATTTAGAACATTCATGAAAGTATTATTGAAGTATTCAACTGCCTGGTCAAATGCTAGGGTTTGTAGTGGGTGCCAGTTACTTTGCTGTAGCATGCTGTTAAGAATTTGAAGATTTACCTTGTGCTCATCCTTAGTTTCCTTATACAGTATAGGTTGAAGGAGGAATGTGGGGCAGTGGTCACTCAGTACATCTGGTAGGCAGCCCACATGATAATTTTCTTTGGGGAGATTAAAGTCCAATCGAGAATGAACTTTTTTGGATTTTTTGTCAACTCTGGTGGGTTCTTGGAGTAATTGTGAGAATCCAAATACGTTAATCTGGTATGAGGGATTGTTGGAGTTGCAGGCTTGCCAGTCTAGGTTTAGGTTGACTAGCCGAATGGTTTCTTGGGCAGGTTGATTGCAGCCCATTGTAACATTTCCTCCATTATAGGTCAGTTATTTCCTGGAGAACTGCAGAAGATATTGATTCTCTTTGTGTTTGTGGGAAATAACTGAGCCTAATGTTTCGGCATTTTGAACTTTGGGAAGTGGGGTATTCAGAGGCTGGAGGTTAAGTGTGTTTTTAAATAAGACTGCAACTCCACCTCCCTTTTTGGTATTTCTGTCTTGCCTTAGGATGTTATAACCTTGGGGGAGAATTTCTTCATTTTTAGGGTGGTGGGTTTTAGCCAGGTTTCAGTAATGGTTAGTATATCTGAAGAGTAGTGGGCTATGAATGCATGTAAGTCATGTAGTTTGTTGGATATACTTCTAGAGGTTGTTGGATATACTTCTAGAGTTTAGGTTAATAATAAGTAGGTCTGTTTCCTGTTTTGTGAGAGAATTGTGTTGCATGGACCTGGGTTGAGGTGCATGTCTCCTGAGATTAGTAGCCATTTTTTGAGGAATAGTTTGAGTTTGATGGCATGAGCTAGGTCTGTATGTACTCTAGATGATGTCTACTGAGAGGTATTGTGGTGTGTGTTTTGTGTATATAAAATAATGAGTTATTGTTAAATAGTGTGGAGCAGATTATAATGTTTGTGTGTGTAGGTAAGTGTTGTGTGGAAGGTAGTGTTTAATGGTATGTTAGTGTGTATGGATGTGGTGTACGCTAGAGTAGTGAGAGTTAGTAGTAGTAGTATGCCTTACATGATTTGTCTGGGATTAGGAGAGGGGACGTTTGTAAGCAGGAGGGTGTAGTATGTAAGTGGGTATGGATGTGCTACCTGAGGGATGGTGATAGGCTGTTGGGGGGTGTGTGTGTGTGTGACTATTTTAACTATAAGTTTAGGAGTACTGGGGGCGGGTGGAGTTTAGGGGCAAGGTAGGGGAGCGGAGTGAATGGAGGGAGTTAAGACCACTACAAGGTAGTTGGCAACGGCACTACAAAACAAACAATCAGCCAAGTAATATAGGCCGGTAAGTTACAGTGCTGATTAGGCTAATCTCTTACTGTTCTAAGTAAGAAAACAAGAGTGTTTAAAGTTGATAGTACCAACAGAGTGTTTAGAGTTTAAAGTGAAGGTATGCCGTCTTACAAAAATATTTTATCTGCTTTACTTTATTCAGCTGTTAGCCCTTGTGATACAATTTACCAGGACCGCCTTAGTTACCGAGCTTATGTCCTGTAGTCGGGAGCGAGCTAAGAGGAGATTAAACCCAAGTATAGTCCAAAACTCAGGGGGGAGTTTTACAGGGAACTAGAGTCTGGGTTGTGTGCATGCTAAATAAGAGTATTTTCACAGTATGGCAGTTAGCCGCTATAAAAGTTATTCAATTGTTAGCAATCAGACAGTTAACATACACTATTGCTGGACTAGTCACTCTGCAGGTAGAGGATTTTCTGTTTGATTGTCATTGGATGGACTCCTTATTGGGAGCGTAGTTTGTTTCAGGGTCTATGCCGTTGAAAGAGATGGTAATTGCGTGCACACCTCGCCGGACCGCTTGTAGCCCCTATATGCTGGACGCTGAGATTTTAAAAAGCTATTCACATATTCAGCTATACACGGCCATGTCTGAGGTAATGAAGGATATTGTAGTTTGTGAACTACAAATGGAAATGTGATGTGGAATGCTATGGTTACCCTAGTATGTGTAAGATAGTTTATAAGCGGTTTACACAGCCTGCAATAAATGTATTAGCAGTTACATATGTTCTTGTTGCATACCTTCAATGAGTAGTGTTATGTCCATTAAATAATCCTTGCTATGATGGAATTGTATTGGCATTGCATACTTTCTTTGACGTTTTGTGCTATATGCCAGCTTTATGAATATAAACTGACTGTGGTATACAGTTAGAGGATTTTGTATGTGAACAAATTTGTATTGGTACTGCTGTTGACACACAGTTAGGGTATATTATGCACTGCATGTGTTCCTTTGCCAGGTGAATTAGCTGATGAGAGTACTGGTCCCGGACGATTAGATGGTGTATACCATACTGTGAGGTCACAGAAAGGAAGGCAAATGCTATTAATTGAAGGCTATGTCTACTATTTAGAAAAACAGGCTGGTGGCAGAAAATATTGGTTTTTCCCTAAAGCATAGGGAGAAATGTAAAGGCAGATGCATCACTGAGGGAGGTAGTGAAGGTGAAATATTGAAGAAAACCACTCCCCACTTTCATGCCCCTAACCCTGCTAAACCTGACTGTCTTGTAGTGAAAGACACAAAAAGAAGGAGAGCTGAACAAACTACAGAGGACCCTTGCAGAGTAGTTTCTGAAGTCCTGGCTACTACATCAACAGATGTTACTATGACACTCCCAGACACTAATGCATTGAAACAGATTGTGGTTAGAGCAAAAAATAAAGGGAAAGCTGCTGCATTTAAGGATTTCTCTACTTTAAGGGACCGATATGCTACCCATTAAAAGTGTCAGTTTTGTAATTACGCAAGATGGGGATGAGGGACAGAGTCACAGATAGTTGTAATTACAACCATAAATAATCTTAAGATACTGTGTAACATGGAGTTTATAATGGTTGATGGCACTTTTCTGATTACTACGTCAGATTGTAAACAAATATACAATATACATTGCCCAATCTCTAATGGGGACCATAGGAAGATTATCCCCGTGGTATATGGGTTACTGTCTACTAAAATTGAATTATGCAACTACTTCTGGTAAAATGTACTACGTCTGTGTAATGAAAACAATGTCACATTGGCTCCTAAAATGATTGAGTGACTTTGAAAGGGGAGCAGTGAATGCCATTACAAGACACTTTCCGAACTCAGCAGCCAAAGGATGTTGGTTTAATTTCTGCCAAATTATATGGCGACAGATCCAGAAACTGCACTTGGCTGCTGAGTTCAGACAGAATAGGTCATTTTCAGTCCCTTGTAAGGAAATACCAGCCTTAGCATTCCTGAAGACCGAGGATGTTTTACCTACATTCCATAGTATTGAGCGTGACATGCCTGAGGATGCACACACTTTATGTACATTTTTCAAAGAGAATTACCTGCTAGGTAAACCTAGAAAGTATGGGATGTGGGGATGCACATCAGAAAGGATTCCACCGTTGTTTGACATATTATTTTGGAGTCATCATGATTCTTGCACAGGAGGTTTCCCTAGATCACAAAATGCTGTTGAAGGCTGGCATTATAGTCTTCGTAGCCTTCTAGGCAGAAAGACATTGTATATTATGGATATATTATGTGCAATCCAGTTGAAACAAAATCATGTGGAGGACCTGGTTTCACGGTTGCCACTATGTGCACTCCCATCAATGAAATGGAGACTTCTACTGGAGAAGGAAAATGCATTTAGAAAGCTGTTGGAAAAACGGGACACATATGTAGGGGATTCACTGAAGTGGTTGCAAAACACTGTTCCTTCTGTCTATTCCTCAATGCTAAATAGGCTACTTTTATGACATGGATTTCTCACGCTGGTGCATTAAACACAATGTTTCTGTTCACACAGCATGCCTCATTGTAAAACAGGGAAGTCACTACTTATCTTTATTATCACTTGGCTTTTACACAAACATTATGTTGGAGTGCAACACTGTTTCTGTAACTGCATATTACACCTTTCGTAAGATTATTTGCAGTAATACTGTCCGTTAAGCATCGTGAGAGTACAGTGTGCAATAACGCTTCACAGATACATGCTGACATCATATAATGTGGAGGCAGTGCTTTTGCTACGTTTTACAGGACGATGACTTAGAGCTACGCTCTGAGATCGAAATAGTAGATTGATATTTTTGGTTATGCAGTTCACATTTTTAAACATTCAATATTGTGATAACATACATTCCGGTTTGAGATATCTCTGTTTTGGCATTCTAGGACACTGTTATATGATAGTAAACCCTTGACCCCACCCAGTTTGGATTTGTCAAGGACAGATTTTGCCTATTGAACCTGGTTGACTTCTTTGAGACTGCCACCAAGGCCCCGGATGATGCTAAGTCAGTACATAAGGCTTACCTTGACTTTGCCAAGGCCTTTGACACAATCCCCCACTCAGACATCGAAAAGCTAAAAAAATTGGCATAAATCCCTATCTCATTAGGTGTGTGGCCAACTGGCTCACAGACAGGACCCACAAAGTCAAAATAGGTGCCTCCACCTCTGACAGCAGACTTGTCACTAGTGGTGTTCCCCAGGTGTCTTTCCTGGGACCCCTACTGTTTGGCATCTACTTCTCAGAAGTCCAGGCAAAGACAAAGGGCCTGTGGCTGACCAAGTCTGCAGATGACTGTAGGTTGGGTACTGTCACCAATTTCCCCAAATGATGTTAACATACTGCAAGAGGGTCTCACAGCAACAAATGACTGGTGCCAAAGTCATGGTCTTAAGTTAAATGCAAAAAACTGTATCATACCATCTGGCAAAAACACGGCCCCTACTGATTACCACATCAACGGTAACCCCCTAAGCATACAACCCAACCTGTGGTGAGAGACCTGGGTACTCAGGATGACAACAACCTCACATTTGATTATAATGTAGCGGCAGGTGATCAGAAAAGCCTTTTACAGTTCATCTCATAAGTAAAGGGATTGCATCAATATAAAAAAAAAAAAAAATTACTGCCTCTCTATACTCCTCCCACATTAGGCCACTAATCGAGTATAACGTCCTATTTGGCATCTACCTTTCCAAACACCTGCACCAACTGGAAAGGCCACAGAAATACCTCACAAAGAGAATCCATGGCCTCCAACATCTGTCCTATGTGGACAGGCTCAAATCACTAACAGTCTACTCAGTATCATACAGATTGCTCAGAGGTGATCTGTGTCTCACCTTCAAGGCAATATCGGACCCTGACCTACTAGAGATGCTGCATATCCACAAGTCTAACTCCTCATGCATTACCTGCTCAAAAGGCCTAAATCTAATATGTGACATCAACAAAACCTGCTGGAGAGACAGGTTTATCTCCCAGAGGCTGCCCAATCTCTGGAATAGACTTCCCATACACAATAGAGTACCTCGCTGACCTTCCTCAAGCGCATCCTTGATGATTGGATGGGAAACCACAAATTTGGCCCAGGGGTTCTACCCATGTCCCTCAGTGACAGGGGGAACAGGTGCTGACTGAGGTTTCTTTTTTGGGGATAAACTCTTGGCTAGCTTGTAAGGGCTCCAGGGCCATTAGCCTAGTAACCTCCTCTGATCCTATGTTTGCATTATGCCATCATCTTTGATGATGGTAGAATGCTTGACTCTTACCCACCTGTGACACACATTCCATTCTGAGAGCTCAATTATGTATCTTCATATGTCCAGGGAGGTACTTCACAGGTCATTTACGCCCATGTGGACCATGACTGAGTCATACTGGTATTTGGGGTTTGGTGATCTGAGTGCTTGCATGACCTGGTGAATCCTTGCCCCTGACAAGCCACCAACTAACCTTCTCCTTATCCAGCCTGGTGAGAGGAACATCAGTATGTCTCACAGTGGAGTCTTATGACCAAAATATTGCATTGTGTGGTGTTGTCTCATGGGCTTGGCAGTTGACACTGCAGATGTAGTTGTGTTGTGGTGGGAGTTGTCTTGTGTGCATGCTGAGTTTCAGGACAGCATCTGGGAGGGCTTTGAGGTTTGGGCAAGTTTAAGTTGTGTGAGCACCTCTACATATCTGGGCCGATGTATCTAGCCCTTAGTAAGTGTGCTGAGTGTGGTGTGTGTGTGTCTGCATCCGTGTGTGTATGTGTGCCACTTACACAACCGGTTTAGCATTTTGTGTGTATTTGAGAGTCTCAACTCCAGTGACATTGTGTAACTACTTTTCCCACGTACTGTATTCATCTGTTCCAGAAGTAAGTGGTTGTCAGTAAACATGAAGCAATTGCTACATTGCCTCAAGATGACCACACCCACCAAACTGGATGCAAAGTTAGCAGAAAGTGCCTATCCATGGTTGCAATAGACAGATGGCTGTTTGCAGTGGGACGAGGATGGGTGCTTACATAGTATAATTTACAGCTAGCCTATGCCGGTATCCTGCCCAGTGGACAAACCAGTTGCTCTTTGAGCAGTGATAGTTTTGACTGGCATAATAATGTAAACTAAAGCTAATTAAATGCTGAAATGTTACTCAGCGCTCATACCAGTTGCTCCTTGACAAGCTCTGGACTGTGGAAGGTTTCATAGGTAGTTCTTATAGGGAGAAGTACAACAACTACTGCTAGTGACTGCGTATATGCAGGGCACCACTAACCTCTGCTGAGTGAAGTGCCATGGCTTGCAAATGTGAGGCTTATATACAAGCAGAATAAAGCAAATTTTAAACTAGGTATGCCCACAGGCCAATCAAGTAAGCACACAATAAGGTTTCCAACAGCAATTCCAAGCTCATATTGGCGGAATCATCCCTTTCCTACCATAAGAGTGCAGACTTTCACCCTCTTAATGTAAAATAACTGGTTGGGAGCCCAAGTGTTAGGGAACCTCAGGTTTCTTCCTGTAAAAATGTTAATTTCCTTCCAAAAGTGTTTGGGAATGTAAGAGGGCTTTTTTTTGTCTGGAGAGTTTTGTGCCTTCTGATTAAGTTCTTAGCTAGGCGACAAAGCTATACAAAAGAGGAGCAGTTGTCAGTTGGGGGGGGTTGTTTCCATTTTTACCATCCTTCATCCCTCCGTTAGAAGTTCTTTGATTACAGTTGGGAAGTCATTCAGTTTTGAAGAGTTTACAATGCCTGTGGACAAATGGGAAGAATTTCTCTTGAAGCTGGAGTAGATTGTTGGTGAGGCTTATGACTGCTGCATTAAGGTCATGTAAGGAGAGTATACGGTTCCAGTTGTGGGCTGTGAGAAAGTTTTGGAGTTTGTCAGTACTACTGCTACACTGGTTTCTGAAGGCTTTTAATATTGGTGGTTTTATGGGATGGCTGATAATTGTAAAGGTGATTGGGCAGTGGTTACTTAGTGATGATGGCAGAAGGTTTATGTTGCACATGGAGTTTGGTATATTTCTAATAATCAAGTAGAGTGTGGAATGTTTGGAGAATCTGAGGTCAGGTCTTGTTGGTTATTTTATGAGTTGAAGGAAACCTAGGTCTGCTAGGAAAGTATCCATGATGGATGAAAGAAGGCAAGAATAATTAAAATTGAAGTCACCAAGAATGACTATGTTATTATTTTTGAGACAGTTAAGGATGTTAGGGATGAGTAATTTGAATTTATTTAGGAAGAATGGGGTAGAAGATAGGCTGTAGAGATCAGCAGTGGTTTGCCTTTGAGTGGGAACTTTTAGAATAAACCATGGCAGCTGTACAGTGTCATGGGTAGAGATCTATATTTTGATGCCAATGTGGGATACTGATAATTGATTGAAAGCACCAATTGTCGAACAGACAAAAAGCCAGTACAACTGATAGAAAATCAGCTGTCCACATGTACAGAACTTTTGTCAGAGATTGTGTATAGTGGGGATTGGGGGATTTGCCCTTTTCCCACTGCACTGCAATCTTCATTTGGTATACAACATTAGCAGATTATGTGGGGATGCAGGGGGTGCAGCCATTCTACAAGGTGAATTTTCGATGGATGGTCATATGCGCGTGTCTGCAGGAAGGTAGAGTAGGAAGTAGGGCCACACAAAGAAACTACAGACAAAAATGCAAAGGGAGGTGGTGACATTATCAGGGATGTGGACAGTGGAGAAGGGGGCATTATATACACACAGATAAAAGTCACCTAATTGAAGATAAAAAAAAAAACAAAGGAGTCTGGTTGACAGTCATTATGAATCCTGATCCAAAGCTTTTATGATGTGGGGATGGCATGCTTCTCAACTTCTTTGCTTAAGAATTCTGTGCAAAGCCAAAAATAAGTTGGGAAAGAGGCCCAAAAATCAGTGACAATTTTTAAATATTACTCCCATTCACTTAAAAAGTTAATATACAAATAGATTTTGCATCATAATGTATTTTCTGAACAGGAAGGTATGAAACTGAGTGACATTATGGGCTGACTGTAAACATACTTTTCTGCATCTTATTATGAAGAGCATTTCTCTTTTCAGCCTTAAATAGTCCATGTTCCACACTGTTCCATATTGAAAGGGTCCATCATACATTCATTTTCAGATTTTTTAACTAATGTCTATGGTAAATACAGAATCATAGTGATTCATCAAATAAAGTTTGCAAGTATAAAATAGCATATTTTACCATGTTGTGAGCTTCCTAGTTTTAGTTGTCAGTAACTTGTTAGTAATTGTTTCAAATTTTGACCACTTGTTCCACATTATAAGTAGTATTCCACATTTTATTTATTTTATTTTACATTTGTTAACCGGGCTAGTCTAACTGGATATATGTCCATTTTCAGTAGAGGCCCAGGGAGAAAAGCTCATGCAAGTTACAAAGACAAGTATACAATATAACGGTAGACAAGTTTACAGAAAAATCGTTAGATACAATAAAAAAATGACATGAAATAAAAACACTTCGTAATAATTTTAGTAAGGGATAGTCATAAAAAAGAAGTAAGACTTTTTTTTTTTTGTTATAAGGTTAGAAGATAGGGAAAGAGCAATAGTTATCAGATGAGAGTAGAAGTTCATTTTTATCAGGGAAGTATACGCTATAATAGCATGAGCAATAGGAACCAAGTTTAGTTATGAAATTTTTATATATTGGGTATAATCAGTCAGGGTTGGAGCAGGGACAAAGCCAATGATTCTTTAGATATTCTTTAAGATGCTTTTTGAATAGATGTGTGGAGGCAAGTGAAGACAGTTCAGTTGGAAGTTGATTCCAGCTTTTTCCTGCTGTGTTGGAAAAAAGTGAGTCTCCTGCTTTGTTGTTTGATTTGACATTAGAAACTAGAGGTTTGCTTGCGGAGCGAAGTGTAGGGAGATTTTTGTAGGGGGCGATTAGATTAGTGAGGATTGGTGTATTATTGGGGTGATAGAGGATTTTTTGGGTTATCACAAGTTGCTGATAGAGTGGCTTATTATGCAGTTCAAGCCATCCCAATAGTTTGAGGTTATGACAGTGGTGAGTTCTATAGGGGGAACAGGTAGCAAATCTAGCTATGTTATTATGACAGGTGGAAAGTTTATTAATGTTATTTCTAGATAGATTAGTATAAATTGCAGAAGCATAGAAGAGGGTAGAGGAAAGGTGGGTCTGAGCAAGAGTAATTCTGGCTGGAGGGGTAAGGAAGGGCTTGATTCTATAGAGAGCGCCTAATTTTTTGTTGACAGTTTTTATTGTTGAATTAATGTGTTCATCGAAGCTAAAGGAGTTGTCAATTGTAACTCCCAGTAAGCGGGTAGAGGTATCAGGGACTATATTAGTGCCATTGCTAGAGGTTACTATGAAGTTAGGGATAGACGACTTAGGAGTAGGAGCAAAGAGTAGTAGTTTTGTTTTTTTGGGGTTCAGAAGGAGGCAGTGTTGCATGAACCATTTTTCAATGTTGTTTAATACTGATTGGGTTTGGAGTTGAAGAGACTTTATGGATTTGGCAGAACAAATTAATGTTGAGTCATCTGCATATTGGATGCAAGTGGCTTGTGGAATATTGGTATGTAGATTGTTAATAAATAATGAGAAGAGAAGAGGACCTAAAATCAAGCCTTGAGGTACACCAATTATCACTGGGAGGGAAGAAGAAAGGGTATTATTCCAAAGGACAGCCTGCTGTCTGTTTTCAAGATAGGATTTAAACCAAAGAAGTGATTGTGAGTCAAGTGATTGGGCTTTTAGGATTTCAATGAGTAAGTTGTGATTCACCATGTCGAAGGCCTTTGAGAGGTCTATAAATAGGGCAGAAGAGAAAGTATTGTTGTTGCGATTTTCATTAATAGAGTTGGCGAAGGATAGTAGAGCAGTAGTAGTGCTGTGGAATGGTCTAAAGCCATGTTGGCAATTGGCAAGCAGATTATTGTGGATAAGGTGGTCAAGTAGCTGTCTATGTATGCATTTCTCCATTATTTTAGCAATGGGTGAGAGTACGGCTATAGGCCTAAAATTTGATAGCTCAGTAGATGTGCCACCTTTGTGTAGGGGGATGATGTGGAAAACTTTCCACATGGATGGGATTTTGCTTTCAGAGATAGTTCTATTTATAAGGATGGAGATGGGGTAGGCAATGGCTTTAGCTGCTATTTGTAGGTATTCTGCTGGAAGGCAATCAGCAGATGGGGTGCAGGGTTTGAGTTTTTGAAAGAATTTAAAAATGAGGGATGTAGGAACAGGTTGTAAATGAAAAGTAGGAGTTGTAGGATTAGGGGTGTTTAGAGGCAATGTGGTGCTTGGTGGTATAGAATTTGCAAGGTTTAGAATGGCTTCAGTAAAATAGTTATTGAAAGCATCTGGAATCTGGTTGGAGTTATTTTGGAATCCAGAAGGTGAAGGAGTTTTAGAGTGTTCTGGATGAAGTAGTTTGTTAATGCCTGACCAGAATTTTTGAGGTTATGCTTTTTGTGATTGAAGGAGTTTAGAGTAGTAGTCTTTTTTATCTCTGAGAATGTCTTTCTTGGTGGCATTTCTTAATTGTTTGAAATAAAGGTGATCTAATGGACTTTTAGAAGCTCTCCATTTGTTCCAAATTTTATTTCTGAGGTGGATCTTTTGCCTAGTTTCCTTGTTAGCCAGGGGGCAATTTTGGTCCTTAGGCAGGAGGATCTAATTGGGGAATGGGAGTTTAAGATTTGTAGGAATTTTGTATTGAAAAAGGTTACTGCTTCATCTAGTTGGAGGTTTAGCATAGGAGACCAATCACATGCTTTGAGTTCATTTTGGAAGGATTGAGGATTGAAGAATTTTTTGGAGCGGCAGGTTATAATATTATGAAAATTAGGACAATGGGTTTTCTGCCTAATAACATAGGTTATCATGTGGTCACTAATATTGTCTGGAAGGATTCCTGGTTTATAGGTAGTAAGATGGCTATTGAGAAGGATCCAGTCTAAGGTGGTAGCTTTATTACTTGGTTTATGGATTCTGGTAGGAGTGGTAATTATTTGAGAGAAACCATGTAGATTTATGTGATTGGTAGGATTGTGTAAAGAGCAAGTTATCCAGTCTATATTAAAGTCTCCTAGAATAATGGTTTCTTGAGGCAGGTGTGAGGAGAGGTGATAGAGTATGTTTTCAAGTGTATTTATATTATTTCCTGGAGGAAGATATATACAAATAACATAGATGGATTTGGAATTGTTAACTACTAGCTTGGCAGTTAGGATTTCTGCATTGTTAGTTGGTGGTAGGTGCATGTCAAAGTTGCTAACTTGGAGTCCTGATTTGTACAAAATGGCTACTCCACCGCCTTTTTTGGCTTTACGGTCGTTTCTTAGGATATTGAACCCTGGAGGAATAATTATCTGGTCAAGGGTAGTGGGTTTTAGCCATGTCTCTGTTATGCAGAGAATGTCAAAGGAATAAACTTGTAAGAGTGCATGAAGGTAGGTAGTTTTGTTGTTAATGCTACGGATGTTAAGGTGTGCTATTAGGAGGGAGTTAGATGGTCTATTTATAGTGGTGTGATTAGGTGTTGTTGAGTTATTTGGGAGACTGAGTATATGAGTATTGGGACCGGGGCTAGGATGAATATTGCCGGCTAATAGAGGGTGTTTTTGAGGAAATTGGATACACTATAGAATTTTGTAGATAGTGAGAATGGACTGTTTGACGTGGAGGTAGGTTAAGTGTGTAGGTCTGTGGTACTTAGGAAGTAGGTATGTAGAGGTACAGGTTATATTACTATGTTGGAGAGTATGTCTTAGGGAATTAGGGAGAGTTTGTTGGTTGGGATAGTGTTCAAGGAAGGAGAATTGTTCAAGGGAGGTTAGTGTGTAAGGTACAGTGAGAGCTACAAGAGTTGCAGTTAAGATTAGAGGATGAGTAAAAACTGATTTCTGTGTTGGATCCATTAGGTTGAAAGATAAATGGTAAAAATCAGTGGAGAGAGAGAGATTGAATGTGGAGGTATGTGGGAAGGGGGTGGAGAGTGGTATGGAAGTAGAGGGAAGGAGGAGGGAGAGGAGAGTTAAGTGTGTTGGTTTAAAAGAGATATGAGAGTGGAAGTAAAGACGTGTGGTGGATTGGGTGAGATAAGGGTTAATAAAAAATAGTAAAAATGAGGAGGAAGAAAAGTTTCTATACTGTGTAGTGGTTCAAGGTAGGGTGAGGAAGGAACAGGTGTTGGAAGTAATCCTAAGAATAGTTAAGATAAGAAGTTGCAGATGTGGGGGGTGTGGTAGAAGTGTGGCAGGGAGTTTTGATAGGGGAAGAAACAGGAAGGGGAGTGGTAAAGGAGGTATATAGTTAGGACCACTGAGGGTGGGTGGGAATTGGGGGTAGGGTAGGGGAGCGGAGTGAGCCCGTAGGGCGAACGTAGCAGGTTAGAGCAGGTAAGTAACAGATTCCCTGGAGTCAATCAGAGAGGAGGAGGAAAACCAGAGACAGATGCAGTAGTCACAGGTAAGTACTGAGTGACTTCTGTAGTTCAAAGGACAGAAGAAAAGGGGGATAGGATGAAGGATAAGACGATAGAGTGGAAAGGGAAAGAAAAAGAAAGGCTAAAAGGATAGAGAGGAGATCCTAAAGAGAGTGAGAAAAGAGATTAGTGGGTGAGCAAAAGGTAAGACGAGAAAAGGGGAAATCAGGTAGGGGAGTAGTATCATTAAAATAGGAGAAACCAGAGGAAAGGTAATAGCAAATAGGATGGCAAACAGCGCCCTCTAGAGGTCAAGGAGCAGAATGCGGGATAAGTTAGAAACAAATAGTAGCTAGAGGTGACTCCAACAAAATAAGTCAGGGAGGGGGGAATACACCGCAGGTACAAGGACAGGTAGGGGTCTGGCTGCTGGCTATCTTTAGGCTGGAAGACTGAAAACTATGAAGGACTGTAACCTTGTTAATTTACCACACAATCAAACATATTACAGGGACAGGGCAAAAGAACCAGGGGGGAAAAATGGGGACACTTGACAGGTGTAGGATTGTATGCATTTGCATTAGCAATCATATGGCTCAACTGTATTTCATTAAGAGAAGCCCCATTTGGGCTTTTAAAAAGCCTATGTGCCTCAGTATTCTGCACTGAAAACATGTCTCACACAGTGTTAAGATTTTTTTTTTTAATCTTGATATTCGTGGTAAACACGAAGTTGCATCACTTCATTAAAAGAATGTTTTACAAGTACAAAATAACATTACTAACTAGGAAGCTCACAAGATGGTTAATCTGTAGAAACTGCTCCATATTACAAGAGCTACTTAATTTCACATTTTGTTGATAGAAGGTTGAGAACTTATAGTGCCTGCATATCTAAACTGCTTCTTACTGAAATTGGTACACCTTGTTTGCTGTAGCATAGACTAGATCCAGGCCTGCTGAATCTAGCTTTGTTTGTATAACTTGAGCACTAATCCAGGCATTCTTTAAAGTATTCAATTGTATTTATTACTGCTTGGTAGTAACTTGATTAAAGTGTAGCTATCATTCTAAGTCTTTTGGATTAAGCACTTGGGCTTCAGACCAGTTGTTTTACATTAGGAAGGTTTGTGGCCTGCACTGTGGTGGCAGGACTTATAGCTTACATCCTTCTAAGTTGGGAACTGCTGATTGAGGGCTCAGTGTCTGTTATTCTAAAAGTGTATTAATTCTGGTTTAAGCACTTGGGCTTCAGGCCAGTTTTACATTAAGAAGGTTTGTGGCCTGCACTGTAGTGGCAGAACAGGCAGCTTACATCCTTCTAAGTTGGGAACTGCTGATTGAGGGCTCAGTGTCTGTTATTCTAAAAGTGTATTAATTCTGGTTTAAGCACTTGGGCTTCAGGCCAGTTATTTTACATTAAAAGGGTTTGTGGTCTGCACTCTTGTGGGAGGAGAGGCTGGACTCTGCCCTTCTGAGCTGGGAATTTCTGGTTAAAGGCTTATAGTGCCTGCATATTTGAACTGCTTCTTACTGAAATTGGTACACCTTGTTTGCTGTAGCATAGACTAGATCCAGGCCTGATGAATCCAGGCATTCTTTAAAGTATTCAATTGTATTTATTACTGCTTGGTAGTAACTTGATTAAAGTGTAGCTATCATTCTAAGTCTTTTGGATTAAGCACTTGGGCTTCAGACCAGTTGTTTTACATTAGGAAGGTTTGTGGCCTGCACTGTGGTGGCAGGACAGGTAGCTTACATCCTTCTAAGTTGGGAACTGCTGATTGAGGGCTCAGTGTCTGTTATTCTAAAAGTGTATTAGTTCTGGTTTAAGCACTTGGGCTTCAGGACAGTTATTTTACATTAAGAAGGTTCGTGGTATGCACTCTTGTGGGAGGAGATGCTGGACTCTGCCCTTCTGAGCTGGGAATTTCTGGTTAAAGGCTTATAGTGCCTGCATATTTGAACTGTTTCTTACTGAATTGGTACACCTTGCTTGCTGTAGCATAGACTAGATCCAGGCGTGCTGAATCTTGCTTTATTTGTATGCTTGTTGTTTGTTTGCTTGTTATTTCCCTGAAATGCTAATTCCACCTAAAACGCGGCTTTTCAGCACTTCTGTGGATCCCTAGTGATATCTGCATTGCTTACTGTACTTATTTCCTTGTTTCACTTGAAATAAGTTACCTGTAACACATTGCATTTAAGTTACCTGGCACTTGCTCACTAAAGCAATTATATAAGTCAGCACTAAAATATTAAAAGCACAACACCCTCACAAACTCCCCTTGAGTACCTCGTTCCCCATTGGCCCTTTTTTTTCAATTATAAAGGAATTCCCAATACTATTCTAGCATGTCCAAAGGTCAGCTGTCAATCTTCTCTCCGGTCCAGCTGGTGAATCTGGGAATCTTGAGGCAATGGTGCAACTGCCTCATGTACACAGACAACCCTCTCCTCCTCCCAACAAATTCCAACACATGTGAGAGATGCAACCATATAGCCATACTGGAGGCGAAGCTCTCTCAACTCAGTACTGGTGAAACCAGTCAGGAGGAGAAGGAAACCACACTCACTACAATTCCAGTCTCACATAGACCTACGATGACAGCAAACCAAACACATAAACACACAAAAACATACTCGGAGGCTCTAAATAAAAATCTGCTTAAGCAGCAGAGACCTCCAAAGCAGACACCCAAGCAACCGCTACCCCAAAACAAAACACATGCAACACATAGCTCACAAAGCCAGTGTGCCGAACAGTGACAGCCCTTAAGGCTAAACAACACACCTGATACACTTGTAATACGTGACTCTATCATCAGGCACACTGACGTCCCGCTCACCAGGCTGAACAAGGAGAAGGTCATGGTGAGCTGCCTGTCGGGCGCTAGGATCCACCACATAACACAAGCACTCAGGTCACTCCAAGGCAAGTACAAATATGACTCAGTCATTGTCCATGCTGGTGTGAATGACCTGAGACGTACCTCCCTGGACTACATGAAAAGAGACATAGAGGAGCTCTCTGAGCATGTAGCCCAGGCTGGTATGACCCTGATCTTGAGTAGCATCTTACCCTCACCAAGAATGATGCCACAATATGAAGACAAGATGATCAATTTCAACAATTGGCTTAAGTATTGGTGTCATTCAAAGGGGATCCAATGCCTGTCAGCCTGGGATGACATGCTCGACAAGCCACGATGCTTCGCTAGGGACGGCTTGCACCTGTCACCCTTGGGCTTTCGGATATTGGCAAAGGCTCTTGCTACCCCATAGTGCCTTTTTTAGGCAAGGCTCAAAAGACAAACCCACCTCCATAGGTATCACAAGGGATAAGAAACTAAGAGTAATGCTACTCAACGCCAGAAGTCTAAACCTCAAGATGCATGTACTCGAAACTCTCCTTAGCATGGAGAACATCGATATCTGTGCAGTAACAGAAACCTGGTTTAAGGCTCCTGAGAGCACCCCAGCACTACCAGGTTATACCTCATACCATGCTTTTCGGGCCCCAAAACTTGGACCGAACCACAAAAGGAGGGGGAGTATCAATATTCGTCAAAGATAACCACACCTCCAGGTTGGTGGCACAGCACGAAGCATCAGAGACTATCCATGTGCAACTAACAGTGGATAAAACTGCCTTCCAGTTTATAGCCTGCTACAGACCACCCTCCCAAATCCAGGAACCCCACTCGGCCTTCCTGAGAACACTGGAAAATATGAAGGTCTCTCCAAACGCCATTATATTGGGTGACTTCAACTACCCAAACATAGACTGGGAGCATTACTCTAGCTCCAACACCCTAGCCCAAAGGTTCCTAGAATTTATAAACTCAAATGCTATGGAACAACTTGTTACCACTCCCACAAGAGGGGAAAACATACTGGACCTGATCATCACCAACATGGGGACTCTATGCTCCAGACCAGAAGTGTATCCCTCACTGGTAAGATCAGACCATAAACTAATCTCACTGGATATTCACATCCCGACTCCACCCCCTGCCCTGAAAAACCACAGTGAAAAACTTCTCTAAAGCAAATTTCACACTCCTCAAAACCGAGGTGGAATCCTTCAAAGCCCCTGGGCCTGTGGAAAATACGGCCCAGACTGCAGAATCTTTTATAAACGCATTCTATGAACACCTTCAGGAATGCATGGATCATGCAATCCCAAATAAAACCAAGACCCAATCCTCCAAAGGCAGACGTCCTGTCTGGTGGACCCCAGCCATAAACAAACTATACAATAGAAGGAGGAAGCTACTACATGATAGAGCAACATCCCAAAAATGGAAGGCATCTCTGATCAGTATTAGCAAAAAACTACAGGCACTCATAAAATCATCTAAGGCCAGCTTCAAGAGAAAAATTGCACAGGACACTAAGGATAATCACAAGGCTTTCTTTAGTTATGTTAGGAACCTGGGTGGGAATTCCCAGATATGCTCAGAATTAGTCCAAAATGACAAAAAATACACTGAACCCACAGACATTGCCAACATCCTAGCTGACAGGTTCAGCGCAAACTTCTCCCCCCCTCCCCACCAAAAGGGCAAATATCTATCCCAGCAGAGTGCTGCCCCCCTGTCATCTCAGATGCTCAGGTAAGAGCTGCCCTCTCCAAAGCAAAAAACACAGCATCAATGAGACCAGACGGTGTCCCAGGCTGCGTCCTACATGAACTCCAAGAAGAGCTAAACCCAAACATAAAACTACTGTTCAATCTCAGCCTTACTACAGGATATGTACCCAAAGAGTGGCGTACAGCAACAGTGGTCCCTCTGCACAAAGGTGGTGCCTCAACCGATCCTGGAAACTATTGCCCCATAAGCCTGACTAGCTTGGTCTGCAAAGCTATGGAAAGGATCATCATGGACCTCATAAATAAAGATATTGGGGACCTACAGACACTTGATCCTACCCAGTTCGGCTTTGTTAAGGGCAGATCCTGCCTCTTAAACCTGGTTGATTTCTTTGAAACAGTCACCAAGGCCATTGACGAGGGGAAGGTGGTCCACACAGCCTACCTGGACCTCGCAAAAGCCTTTGATACAATACCCCACTTGGGCATTATAGATAAGCTCACCAGCTTAAATATAAACCCCTATATCACTAGATGGGTTTCAAACTGGCTCAAGGACAGAACCCACATGGTTAGAATTGCTGGAGCCATGTCAGACTCCAAACCAGTTACAAGTGGCATCCCACAAGGCTCAGTCCTGGGACCTCTCTTGTTCGGTATATATTTCTCGGAGGTACAGGCCAACATGGAAGGACTGTGGCTGACCAAGTTCGCAGATGACTGCAAACTGGGCGCCATAATCGACTCTCCAGCTGACACAAGCATCCTCCAAAAGGCCTCATAGAAACAGACAACTGGTGCCAGAGCCATGGCCTCAAGCTAAACGCCAAAAAGTGTATAGTCATCCCCTTTGGCAAAAACAAAGTGCCCACAAATTACCACATAGGTGGTAATCCATTAAGTACAGAAGAAGTAATTAGGGACCTGGGGACCCAAGTTGATAGCAATCTCTCATTTGACAACCACGTGGCCAAAGTGGTTAGAAAAACATTTTATATAGCCCACCTAATCATGAAGGAATTCACATCTAGATCAGGGGACATCATCGTGCCTCTTTACTCATCCCTTATCAGGCCCATAATTGAGTACAATGCCCCATTTGGGATGTACCTTACCAGACACCTGCAGCAACTAGAAAGACCCCAAAAGTACCTCACTAAGAGGATCAAAGGGCTCAAACAGATGCCATATGCTGCCCGGTTAAAGAAACTCCAGCTCTACTCAGTGGCATACCACCTGTTCAGAGGCGATCTGTGCCTGACGTATAAAGCCATGTCCAACCCGGAATTAATGGACATGCTACACCTCAGAAAATCCAAATCCCATCGAGCTACGCACTCGAGAGACTTGAACCTCAGCACTGAAATAAATAGGACATGCTGGAGGGACAGATTCATAACCCAGAGGCTCCCTTCACTCTGGAATAAAATCCCAGTCCAGGTTAGGCAGACTCCCTCATTGACTCTCTTCAAGAGGAATCTTGATGAGTGGATGGGAGATCGTAGGTTTACCCCAGGTATCACTTCTGTGTCACTGTTAGACAGAGGCACAGTATACTAACCTCGAAAAAGGGCATAGATAAATTAATTTAAAATGGGTGGCGAAAGCCAAACACATTCTGGCTAGGCTTATAAATGCCCTAGGGCAGATAGCCTAGTATGAACCTATGAACTTTGCCAGCTACAGCTCTCTACCTTCCATTCCCAAAATGTGGAACATATGGACAAAATGTTCCACACGAAGCTCACATAATGTCTGTAATGTGTTACTTTATATCTGCAAAAAGTTATTTGATAAATTGTTATGATTCAGCATTATTTGCCACACATATTAACTAAAAAATAAATAAATAAATAAATAAATAAACACTGAATAGGTAACAGGTCCTTTCAATTAGGAACAGCCAGGAAAATGAACTTTTGACTCATAATGAGTTATTTTATTTACTTATTTTTACATTCGATTACCGGGTAATGTCCGACTGGGCCAGAAGCCTTTTTTCAATGGAGACCCAGGGAGAAAAGTTCCAGTTAGTTTATGACATCAAAAGACAGTGAAAAATAACAGTATAAAGTTAAAAGTACATACATGTGTAAAAAAGTACATACATGTGTAAAAAAAAATAAAGGTAAATATTTCAAAGTGAATAATACAGAGGCAAGAGTATACAGGAATAAATTCAGCTTCAACCACATACAGTACAGTGAGTTAACATGGATAATAGTTACAAAGAAGAAACGTATCTACATGTTCGTTTGGACAGTATCTCGCTCTCAGGTAAGTTAGTAGTAACAGAAATTGTTTTACTTGTTGACAGGCAGAGAATGGTTGATGTCAGGAAGTTTGGATGAGTAGAAGGTGAGAGGACTTAGCTTGGGTTAGTGCAGGAGCATAGCCAGTCATTAATAAAGTGTTATTTTAGGTGTTGCTTGAAAGTAGGGCTGTTGGCGTTCTTTAGAATGTTTGGGGTAACCAATTCCAGATTCTGGATATTTTGTTAGAGTAGAGGGAAACACCTATTGTGGGATTTTGTAACTTTTAGAAGCAATTTATCAGATGATCGAAGAACCCTTGGTTTGTGTTTGCTTGAACTAAGTAATTTATAGCTGGGCAATTATCTGGTGTGTTGACCATGCTGTGGGCAATTGTTGGGTTGATCAACTGCTGAGCAATGGTGAGATGGGGTCTATATTATATATTCGAAGTTTCAAAACTTCAAACCTCATGTTCGACAAAATATGAGCGAAGTTTGAAACATCGAATATATAATAAAATTAAAAAACACTTACCTTAACGCTCTGAGCAGGGGGGCAAACCGCCCTGCACCCCCCACTTAAATATACCAACTTCAAGACTGCACTTCATTGCAGAAAAGGGAAATTATCCCATTCTGCACCATACAGAGTCACTGCTTTTCACCTTCGAACTTTTCAAAGTTCGATCATATGGTGTCAACCATATCACATTTGAACTTTGAAAAGTTTATTAAATAGGGATCCGGTGAGAACTATGTGGTAGGTTTGCAGCAAGTTTCTCTATTCAGTCTTGTGTAGATTGGTAAAGATTTGTGACAAGTAGAGGAGGGTGGTTAGTAGGAAGGATCTGGCTGTGGCTAGTCTGCAGTTGTTAGTTAGGTATGGTTTGGCTCTGTAGAGAGAGCCAGGTTTGATAGGGACTTTCTTGATTGTAAGGGCTACACATTTGTTGAATTTTAGACAGTTGTCTATTGTGACTCCTAGAAGTTTAGTTTGCTTGACTGATTCAATTTTTGTACAGTTGGAGGAGCAGATAGTGAGTGGGGGATAGTTGTTTTTGGCTTTATCAATGGCCGTGGTGGTGCAGCGGTAGCGTTGTCGCCTCACAAGAGGTTCTCCTGTTCGATTCTTAGCTGGAGCGCCTTCTGTGTGGAGTCTGCATGTCCTCCCCACGGTCGAGTGGCGTTCGAAAGACATGTGTGAATGGGCGTGCCTTTCATTGAAGGTTGGGTGTCGGGCTGGCAACTCGGCACCGTAAAAATCTACTGCCAATCATTAGCGGACCGGAGTTCTGCTGTGGTGACCCCTACCAGGAAAAAGCTGAAAGAAAACTGGAAAAGAACACAAGCTTAGTTTTTTTTTTGGGGGGGGGGTTAGTATGAGCTGATTTTCAGTGAGGTAGGTTTCTCTGTCTTGGGAGTGATATTTTGTGTTTTATCTTGTATTTCTTTAAATGTGGGGGCAGAGCAGATAAGGGTGGCATCAGCGTATTGGATAATAGAGGCTAGTTGGTTCACAGTGCTGAGGTTATTGGTGAAAATGATGAAGGACAGGCCTGAGCATGGAGCCTTGTGGAACTCTGACAGAGATGGCTAGGAGAGGGGAGAGTTTGTTTTCCCAGTTAGTGGACTGCTGTCTGTCAGATAGCTGCAGAACCAAAATAAGGAAGGTAGACGAAGGTTATATGATGCCAGCTCACTGAGAAGTTTTTGACGAGAAACTGTGTCGAAGGCTTTCGACATATTGAGGAAAGTAGAAAAAACTAATGCTGAGGAGTAGTAGAAAAAACATAAGGTGAAATCCAGCTGTAGAACAAAGGCATGACTCTGTATAAAAGCTAAAAAACTGATTACCTTGAGATCGTACAAATGACCTTCACTCTTTCTATGGTGGAATATCTCCTTTACACATTGCCCAACTTTCTGTTGATGCAGCTCCTATATGAATGCCATGGAACAGAGCTGGCTCCAAGCATACCTCCAATGTGTCTGTATTTAGGGTGAACTAGTAAAGTCAGGAGTTACTACCATAGGTTCAATAAATAGCAAGGGATCATTGTGCCTTGACAGGGGCTTTCCCTGTTGGTGAGATCTGTCAAAGGCATAAACAATCTATAGTACCCACTTAGTCATTTAGTGAAGAGTACTGGCAAATTTTATGACCTTTATTTTTTTTTTTTACTTGTGGTCTTAACACCCACTTTGTATAAGGTATGCCACAAACTAGGCTTCCACCATGCCCAATTTACTTGTTAGTATCCACAGTTAAGTCCATCTGTGTTACAGATTCTAACAAAGCCCACAGTTTAGGTAAGTGAGATATGAGGCAGTTGAGAGGAATGCTGACAATCACTAGTCTCTTCATACCAATTTACTACCTTTGCCGCATGTGTTTTCAGTTTTCCTGTACCAAAGTAGGGTTGTCACCTTTTCAAATTTATATGTAGAAACGCGAGATTTTGAAGGACAAAACATACTGGTCATTGCAAAGGACTGAACTTCTTTTTGCCAAAAATAAGTTTATTCTTGCGGCATTTGATTTGCTTATGCCATTTCAGATATAAAATAACTATTGACATTGTTGTACAACAGCACCTTCACACCTGATTTGTGCAGAAGTGGGTGTGGCTCATTTGACATGACAAATGTCCATGATGTCGTATGCAAATGTTGCATGACTGACAGTCATGCAGATTTGACAGTGTCAGCATGCATCATTTGTCGTCTGTGACACATTTGTAAATTAGTAAATACTGACGTTTACAAGCACACAGTAAATCACTTCCACTGGCAAAATGTAAATGCTTTCAAGTGTATTTTAGGCCTCCCTTGTAATACGAACGTTTAAGCAATATTAAATCACTGTCAATGTAAAAATGCGAATGCTTACAAGCACTGTACTTAAGCCCACATAAATGTATGCGTCTCCCTCTTACTGTATTTATGGCTCCCTCATCATTTGGCCACACCCGTAAACAACCAAGATGTGAAAAGTTTACAATCACTTCTATTGTTGCTTATTCTTTCCCATTTTGATTGCTTATGAACAGGAGATCTGGCTAGCTGACATTACTATAGTTCTGGCTCCCTCACAAATAGTGTAATATTTAAAATGAGAAGTATTGCAATCACTGTAATTGGGCTTCGCTTTTAAACAGGAGAAATGGGAAGCTATTTCCCTTCACCTCAAGCTAATATATTGCTGTAAAACCCAGTTAAGGAAGGTGCAGTTTGAGAAATGTGTTGTTTTCCCCAGTAAAGTCAAATCTCACTCCTCGAACATGAAAAGTATAGATCCTGCCCTTTGAAATGCAGATACATTTTATCAGGTGGTACACCAGGGAGAACTGCATTTTATGATGTGTCTTAGTTGTATATAGAAGATCCCTTGCTATTTATTGATCATCCTGTGCTTGGAGGTGTAGGGGAAAGAAATGACTAAGTAAAAGTGGAATGCTAGTTGGAACATTGTTTTGAGAAAAGTAAATTGTCTCAAATTGCTTGTGAAGCTAGTGTACTAGTGAGTTCGCGAGGTACCTTTCCATATGGCAGCAGACCATCTTGTTGTGTCAGCTAAATCAACACTGGATTGGGATCAGTTCTCACAAAATGTCTGCACTTGGAAATTTTGCAGCACCCAAGGAGGTTACTCGGGAGTTCTGGAAAAAAGAACAGATTGATCTAACTAACTATCTTACTAACAGACGTTCGTGAAAGTATAATCGTGGTAGAAACCTGGCTAAAATGTACAGGTGGGTGTTTGGAATGTATGACTGCTCTGAAAAACTTGGCTGTCTTACTTTTGTGGAAAGATGAAATGCAGCCACAATGCTACGCATCATACAAAAACATGTTTTACCTGGAACCATCATTATTTCCGACCAGTGGAGAGCTTACCAACGTGTTTTTCAGTTACCAGGGATAAATTACAACCGTTTAACAATAAATCAGTCAATGTTTTGTGGACCCAGTTACAGGTGCCCTCAACAATGCTGTGTAGTCCTTCTGGTCCGGTTGCAAGAAGCAGTTTAATGCCATGATGAATGGTACATTAGTGCACATGGCTCTGAGCCATTCAGACAAATTCACGTGGAGGACTAAATAGTGGACAGACCTTGATCAGCTGTTTACCGGTTACTTCATGACATAAGGGATTTCAGATTTCATTGTGCCTTGACAGGAGCTTTCCCTGTTAGTGAGATCTATCATACGCGCAAACATTTTCTAGTACCCACTTAGTTCATAGGTTCATAGGTTCATACTAGGCTATCTGCCCTAGGGCATTTATAAGCCTAGCCAGAATGTGTTTGGCTTTCGCCACCCATTTTAAATTTATTTTGCTATGTCCTTTTTCGAGGTTAGTATACTGTGCCTCTGTCTAACAGTGACACAGAAGTGATACCCGGGATAAACCTACGATCTCCCATCCACTCATCAAGATTCCTCTTGATGAGAGTCAATGAGGGACTCTGCCTAACCTGGACTGGGATTTTATTCCAGAGTGAAGGGAGCCTCTGGGTTATGAATCTGTCCCTCCAGCATGTCCTATTTATTTCAGTGCTGAGGTTCAAGTCTCTCGAGTGCGTAGCTCGATGGGATTTGGATTTTCTGAGGTGCAGCATGTCCATTAATTCCGGGTTGGACATGGCTTTATACGTCAGGCACAGGTCGCCTCTGAACAGGCAGTATGCCACTGAGTAGAGCTGGAGTTTCTTTAACCGGGCAGCATATGGCATCTGTTTGAGCCCTTTGATCCTCTTGATGAGGTACTTTTGGGGTCTTTCCAGTTGCTGCAGGTGTCTGGTAAGGTACATCCCAAAAGGGGCATTGTACTCAATTATGGGCCTGATGAGGGATGAGTAAAGAGGCACGATGACCTCCACTGATCTAGATGTGAATCCCTTCATGATTAGGTGGGCTATATAAAATGTTTTTCTAACCACTTTGGCCACGTGGTTGTCAAATGAGAGATTGCTATCAACTTGGGTTCCCAGGTCCCTAATTACTTCTTCTGTACTTAATGGATTACCACCTATGTGGTAATTTGTGGGCACTTTGTTTTTGCCAAAGGGATGACTATACACTTTTTGGCATTTAGCTTGAGGCCATGGCTCTGGCACCAGTTGTCTGTTTCTATGAGGCCCTTTTGGAGGATGCTTGTGTCGGCTGGAGAGTCGATTATGGCGCCCAGTTTGCAGTCATCTGTGAACTTGGTCAGCCACAGTCCTTCCGTGTTGGCCTGTACCTCCGAGAAATGTATACCGAACAAGAAAGGTCCCAGGACTGAGCCTTGTGGGACACCACTTGTAACTGGTTTGGAGTCTGACATGGCTCCAGCAATTCTAACCATGTGGGTTCTGTCCTTGAGCCAGTTTGCATTCCATCTAGTGACATAGGGGTTTATATTTAAGCTGGTGAGCTTATCTATAATGCCCGAGTGGGGTATTGTATCGAAGGCTTTTGCGAGGTCCAGGTAGGCTGTGTAGACCACCTTCCCCTCGTCAATGGCCTTGGTGACTGTTTCAAAGAAATCAACCAGGTTTAAGAGGCAGGATCTGCCCTTAACAAAGCCGAACTGGGTAGGATCCAGTGTTTGTAGGTCCCCAATATCTTTATTTATGAGGTCCATGATGATCCTTTCCATAGCTTTGCAGACCAAGCTAGTCAGGCTTATGGGGCGATAGTTTCCAGGATCTGTTGAGGCACCACCTTTATGGAGAGGGACCACTGTTGCTGTATGCCACTCTTTGGGCACATATCCTGTAGTAAGGCTGAGATTGAACAGTAGTTTTATGTTTGGGTTTAGCTCTTCTTGGAGTTCATGTAGGACGCAGCCTGGGACACCATCTGGTCCCATTGATGCTGTGTTTTTTGCTTTGGAGAGGGCGACTCTTACCTGAGCATCTGAGATGTCAGGGGGGCAGCACTCTGCTGGGACAGATATTTGCCATTTTGGTGGGGAGTTTGCACTGAACCTGTCAGCTAGGATGCTGGCAATGTCTGTGGGTTCGGTGTATTTCTTGTCATTTTGGACTAATTCTGAGCATATCTGGGAATTCCCACCCAGGTTCCTAACATAACTAAAGAAAGCCTTGTGATTATCCTTAGTGTCCTGTGCAATTTTTCTCTCGAAGCTGGCCTTAGACAATTTTATGTGTGCCCGTAGTTTTTTGCTAATACTGATCAGTGATGCCTTCCCTTTTTGGGATTTTGATCTATCATTTAGTAGCTTCCTCCTTCTATTGTATAGTTTGTTTATGGCTGGGGTACACCAGACAGGACGTCTGCCTTTGGAGGATTGGGTCTTGGTTTTATTTGGGATTGCATGATCCATGCATTCCTGAAGGTGTTCATAGAATGCGTTTATAAAGGATTCTGCGGTCTGGGCCATATTTTCCACAGGCCCGGGTGCTTTGAAGGATTCCACCTCAGTTTTGAGGAGTGTGAAATTTGCTTTAGAGAAGTTTTTCACTGTGGTTTTCTGGGCAGGGGGGTGGGGTCGGGATGTGAATATCCAGTGAGATTAGTTTATTGTCTGATCTTACCAGTGAGGGATACACTTCTGGTCTGGAGCATAGAGTCCCCATGTTGGTGATGATCAGGTCCAGTATGTTTTCCCCTCTTGTGGGAGTGGTAACAAGTTGTTCCATAGCATTTCAGTTTATAAATTCTGGGAACCTTTGGGCTAGGGTGTTGGAGCTAGAGTAATGCTCCCAGTCTATGTTTGGGTAGTTGAAGTCACCCAATATAATGGTGTTTGGAGAGACCTTCATATTTTCCAGTGTTCTCAGGAAGGCCGAGTGGGGTTCCTGGGTTTGGGAGGGTGGTCTGTAGCAGGCTATAAACTGGAAGGCAGTTTTACCCACTGTTAGTTGCACATGGATAGTCTCTGATGCTTCGTGCTTTGCCACCAACCTGGAGGTGTGGGTTATCTTTGATGAATATCGATACTCCCCCTCCTTTTGTGGTTCGGTCCAAGTTTTGGGGCCGAAAAGCATGGTATGAGGTATAACCTGGTAGTGCTGGGGTGCTCTCGGGAGCCCTGAACCAGGTTTCTGTTACTGCACAGATATCAATGTTCTCCATGCTAAGGAGAGTTTCGAGTGTGTGCATCCTGAGGTTTAGACTTCTGGCGTTGAGTAGAATTACTCTTAGTTTCTTATCCCTTGTGATACCTATGGAGGTGGGTTTGTCTTTTGAGCCTTGCCTACAAAAGGCACTATGGGGGTAGCAAGAGCCTTTGCCAATATCCAAAAGCCCAGGGGTGACAGGTGCAAGCCATCCCTAGCGAAGCATCGTGGCTTGTTAAGCATATCATCCCAAGCTGACAGGCATTGGATCCCCTTTGAATGACACCAGTACTTAAGCCAGTTGTTGAAATTGATCATCTTGTCTTCATATTGTGGCATCATTCTTGGTGAGGGTAAGATGCTACTCAAGGTCAGGGTCATACCGGCCTGGGCTACATGCTCAGAGAGCTCCTTTATGTCTCTTTTCATGTAGTCTAGGGAGGTACGTCTCAGGTCATTCACACCAGCATGGACAATGACTGAGTCATATTTGTATTTGCCTTGGAGTGACCTGAGTGCTTGTGTTATGTGGCGGATCCTAGCGCCCGACAGGCTGCTCACGGTGACCCTCTCCTTGTTCAGCCTGGTGAGCGGGACGTCAGTGTGCCTGACAATAGAGTCACCTATTACAAGTGTATCAGGTGTGTTGTTTAGTCTTAAGGGCTGTGACTGTTTGGCACACTGGCTTTGTGAGATATGTGTTGCACGTGTTTTGTTTTGGGGTAGCGGCTGTTTGGGTGTCTGCTTTGGAGGTCTCTGCTGCTTCGGCAGATCTTTATTTAGAGCCTCCGAGTATGTTTTTTTGTGATTATGTGTTTAGTTTGCTGTCGTGGTAGGTCTATGTGAGACTGGAATTGTAGTGAGTGTGGTTTCCTTCTCCTCCTGACTGGTTATGCCAGTACTGAGTTGAGAGAGCTTTGCCTCCATTTATCCAGTCATTTAGTAAAGAGTACTGGCCAAGTTTTATGACCTTTTCGAGGGTGCTGAGATGTTGAGGAATGCATGCCGAGTAACGACCACATTTTTAAATGCCTAATTCTGTTTTTATTAGCCATCTTTTTGACTGCATAAATCAGTATTACAAATAGACCTTTTTTAAATGCAAGACTCATTACTAAATACAAGTTGCCAACATTACACAACCCATCCATCTTTTGCATTACTTGCAGTTACAGTGGTGTTTGTCACCTAAACGTAATCATTCGTATTTTAACGATTTTACTGAACTTTTTGCCAGATCAGTGTTCAATATCGGGTCAACAGTACACAGCTTGCAATATTTTTTTTTATTTCAAGATGCCATTTTGTATATAAACAAACAAGTGCAAAGAAAGTCACATTCTTTTTGCTCTACTTTTTATGAGAAGCTTTCCAAGGCAGGCGGTGACCACGACAGAACAGAGATTCTAGTTACTTCGACAGCTGTGATGCTGCCAGCTTTACCATCATCACTTTCCGCATTGCTCCTTTTGCGTGTCCATCAGAACACTTGATCATAGCCTTTGCGTTACGGAGTTGCTTCTTTAGTCAATATAAAAGACGTCTCAAGGTTTGGATTGGGTAGAAGCTTCAGTAATATAGCCAATAACAGCATTAACTGTACATATGGGTGGGGCATCTAATTCACGAGGCTGTAGTTTTGCCAGTAATGATTTGACGTACGGCTTTATGCTCTCTGTCGGTCTTGAGAAAACGTTTCTTTATGGCGATTAGTGTTTTCTGTTCTTTTTTATGTATTTGATTTAGTTCAGCCTTTCAGCGTTGTAACCCAGCTTGTTGGAGGGGTATACAAGAACATTTTTTAAAATAAAGTTGAAAGGTTAAAAAAAACTGTTCTCCGACTTTGGATGATACTGTTTTGGAAACTTCCAGGATATGGTATTTCCCCTCCCACTTCACACTTACCTTCCCTAGCTATCAAAGAGCTAAGGGTAATTTGACCCATTATCTGCATGTGATTGACAGCTCACAGCATGTGACCAGAGTAATGTACTGTTTTTTTCTTGTTGGCCTTTCCCTCCTTACAGTGGGACACTTTGTTGCACTCCTCCTGTCAAATTTAGAACCAAGCTACATAGCACCTTCAAACTCCCACTTATTTTTCCTTCCTGTTTGGTTAAATAGCTAACAAATTATGCATTATAAACATGAATATTTCACACACTTGCATGACAGCACCAGCATGCTTTTTTAAGTCATAATTTAAAAAAATTATGGTATTGCATACTTCTTGTAATCTGATGTAGTGTTGTTGATTAATTGTGACAGATATCTGCTTCTTATGTAAAAAGATGCAATTAATGTCTATGCATGGTTATTGCAAATTTATGCTTCGTTTTTGCAGCTGTTCCTGTGCTTCTGCTTGTACTTTGTCACATATCGGTAGGGGTCTTCAGAAAAGTGAGATTATAGTTTGACATTTTTGCTGGACTACCACAGTTCCAGCAATGGGCAATTTTGTGTTGTAACCACAGCTACAATTACAACCCAAATCAACTACATATACTCCATCATATCATGGTTTACTCAGAATTTCGCCGGTTAGTATGTACGGTCTTACTACATATTTTACTTTAATTCCAGTATGTCCATTTACAAATAGTATGCACTCTATCCATTTATCTCTATAAATATACACCGTCCACATTAAGACTGTAGTGTAATTATGATCTAACACCTGTGAAACAGTTATGATTTTAAGGGACCTTACAAATATTCTACAGTAATCAAATACCAGTTAATTGCCAGAAATGTACCAGAAGTCAACTGATCCATCATAAATGACTTTCAGATAAGCTGGCTTTTGGTTTACGATGTGCAAATGTGGCAATTACCACCACTATTGTGAAAAGCCTCTGTACCTCGTCGAGGTAGCCAGCATCACAGAGGTCACAAAGGGGTGAATTTGTGATTACCCATCCATTGCTCCAAGTTGAGCTTAAATACAGACAGGAGTTAGGAAAACCTTCTACATTGCCCACCTGATCATGAAGGGATTCACATCTAGATCAAGGGAGGTCATCGTCCCCCTGTACCCTGTACATTAGACCTATGATTGAGTACAATGCCCCATTCGGAATGTATCTGACCCGACACCTGCAGCAGCTGGAAAGGCCCCAAAAGTTCCTCACCAAAAGGATAAAGGGTCTCAAAAATATGTCTTATGCTGCCCGACTGAAAGAACTCCAGCTCTATTCAGTCTCATACCGCTTGCTCAGAGGTGACCTGTGCCTGACATATAAGGCCATGTCAAACCCTGATTTGATGAGTATGCTTCACCTCAAAAAATCTAGATCCCTCAGAACCACAAGGGCGGGAGACTTAAACCTTGACACGGTTATTAATAGAACGTGCTGGAGGGACAGATTCATCACCCAGAGACTCCCTATGCTGTGGAACAAAATCCCGGTACATGTGAGGCAGAGCACCTCGCTGGCCTTGTTCAAGAGGAATCTTGACCAATGGATGGGAGATCGCAGATATACCCCAGGGATTACTTCAGTGTCACTGCTTGACAGAGGCACAGCAAAATAATAGGCATAGTTTTATTCAAACTAAAGGGGTGGCGGCAGGGGTGCAATAACTATGGGCTAGGCTTATAAATGCCCTTGGGCAGATAGCCTAGTATGAACCTATGAACCTATGAACCTATGGATGGAATTCTGCTTCACATGGATAGGGAGCCTGTTTAAAAAATGAGAATTATCTGATCAACACATCCGTCTCCAACACGTGCTATTATGTCGGAAGCAAAATTTAGGTCTTTTAATCTAGTAGTTCTAATGTTGTTTGTTTTGTGGATGTGCACGAGGTTCATCAAAACTTGGTCCAGGGATGCCCTGTATGCAAGACAAAAATCACCTCTCAGAAGTCTGTATGATACCAAGTAACGAGATAGGACTTTGAGGAATCAGCATAGGACAACTCGCCGTATTCCTTTTGTAAGGAAACTGTGGATGTTCCAGCTGCTGCATACAGAAGGAAGAATTATATTCTTTGATGGGTCTGATGAAGGCCTAGTACCCTGGTATGATGATCCCTCTGGTCTTTGCTTCACTGATTTTAACCTCTTGGGTCCTATACGTTCATAGGTGTATACTAGGCTAACCACCACTAGGGCCCTTAAAAGCCTAATCATGCAACCCAAATGCGACTCACAACCTGGATTTATATTTGATTTATAGGGGGTGATTGACTGCCTTTGTCCATCAGAAACATAGCAGCTAGACCACGGATGAATTTCAGATTATGGATGCATTGGTCTAATTTGTGAATAAACAGGGATATGGAGGAACTCCGATCACATGGATGGTGAGCCTGTTCCAGAGAATAGGAATTCTCTGAAAAACATCTGTTTCTCCAAAATGTCCTACACATATTGCAAGTAAAATTTAGGTCTTTTAATCTGGTAGCTCTGATACTATTTGTTTTACAGATGTGCAAAAGATTAATCAAAACAGGGTCCAGGGATGCCTTGTACGGCAGCTAGCTAGCTATGCATACTGTTATAAAGGGGTTTATACCTACTTCTGTAAGTGTGTTGACAATGCCCTAGTGGGGTATTGTATCAAATGCTTTAGCCAGATCTAGGCAGGCAGTATGCATCATTTTCCCCTTATCCATTGCCTTTTTAACCTTTTCAAAAAAGTTCAGATTCAATAAGCATGACCTTCCTTTGACAAAGTCAGTGTGTCCTTTGTGATAAATAAATTCCATGATAATTATTTCCATGGCTTTGCAAATAAGACTAGTCAGACTAATAGGTCTGTAGTTTCCAGGATCTGCTGTAGGTCTTCCCTTACAACAGGGAATGATCTTTGGGGTCCTCCATTCTCATGGCACAAAGCTTGTTTTAAGACTGTAGTTATAATGACTTTGGTGTACCTGATAAATCACATTTTAGACTGTTAAGGAGACATACTGGGATATTATCGGAACCCACCTAGGCTGTGTCCTTGGCTTTAGTGAGCACAGCCAGCACATGCTCCCTAGTTAAAGTTAAAAGGGGTTATGCTTAAAGGTATTTCTTAGGGGTGATTGTGGAAGAGAAGGGGTAAAGTTTTAACTGAATTTTTTGATTAACAGGTTCACTATATCTCCAGGCTTGATGAATGTGGCACCATTAATCACCAATTCAACACATTGATGTGTGCTACCCTTGAGGTTTCTGACATAGCTGAAGGCCTTCTGGGTATCCTTCATCTGCAAGGCTACCCTAAACTCAAAGCCAGCTTTGTTTGCCCTAATTAGCCCTATTAGTTGCCTATTTGATGAGAGAGCTTTTTTTATCTTTATGGGAATTACCCTTCCCAATTTTGCCATATTTTTCCTTTTGTTGTATATTCTGATTAATTTTGGATGCCACCTGGGCAGTTTCTGATGCTAGTCCTGGGCTCACTTCTGGTACAGCAGCCTCCATGCAGCCCTGGACATGGCTGTACAGAGTTTTTGAGAATAATTCGGCATAGGCTGCTGTGATCTCTGGGTTTGGAGGGGCACTGAATTTTGAAAAAACATCACTTAATAAGAGGTAATTTACCTTGTAATAATTCCTAACTGTTACTGATTTAATGGGATTACAGACTTGATTTTGGTTTCAAAGGAGACAGCTTTAGTAGTAGGATCCTAACAGGGAGTATGAGACATTTAGGGTACAGTGCTCTCAGATATTTGTGTGCACAAGGTCCAATCTGTTAGAGCCTCTAGTGGGTGTATTCACTGTTTTGTCAAGGGTGTTTGTATTTACAAAATCCAGGAATCTCTGTGCCTGTAGATTTGAGGCCATATAGGATTCCCAGTCTACAGAGTGGTAATTAAAGTCTTCCCTGATATGGTGATAGGTTGGATGGTAAGTGTCTCCAGTATGTGAAAGTATGCATTGCGAGCTTCTTGAGACATGGATGGTGACCTTTAGCTAGCTAGAATATGATACAGGATTATGTCTATGGTGATCTGCACATGGAGGAACTCAAGCACATCATCCTGTTTAACTACCATAGAGGTCTGCTTGTTATTGATTTACATCGAGACACCTCCACCTTTTAAACCAGTAACTGCACAGATAAGGACTAAAGTGTGGAGTACACTGAAACGTTGCACAGCTGGGTACACTCTGCTGCTTTAAATGATATCTTGGTAACTGCAAAGATGTCTGTATTCAAGTGTGAGGAGGTTTAGACTTCTGGCACTGTGCAGTAACATCTTGGAAGTTCAGATGAGTTGATTTTGTTATGTCAATACGTTTGTCAATTTGGCATTGTTGAAAAAAGGCACTATGGGGATGGATAAAGTTTTAGCCATTATTCAAAAGCCTACAGAGGATAGGTGCACACAGGTGCAGACTATCCTTGGCAATGCAATGTGGTCTTTTAACCATCCTCCCAAGATGACAAATTAGATCTTATTAGAATGACATCTGAAAGACAGCCCATTGTTAAAATCAACATTTTTTTCTCATGTTGTGCCATTATCCTTGGTGATAATGTGCTGCTCGGTGCTAGGTTCATACCAACCTGAGACACAGTCTGAAAGCTCCATAATGTCTCTCTTCATATAGTCCAGATTGTTACATCTCAGGTCATTCACACCTATATGGACTATGATGGAATCACACTGGCACCAGGTGCATAATGACTTGAGTGTGTACATGATTTGGTGGCTCCTGACTCCAGATAGGCATCAGCTATCTTCTCTTTGTTCAGCCTGATTATCTTACAACAGAGTCCCCCCCCCCCCACACTGATGAGAGTCCTGGGAAGCATGTTTGCTAGCCTTAGAGGCTTAGTGTTTGGGATTCCACACAGAATGACAGTATGTGTGGTGTTAGGTGTTTCTTCTAAGTACATTTGGCCTTGCTGAAGGACATCTTTGACAGTGTGTGTGGTTAAGTGATTTTTGTTGTTTAGGAAGATTACTTTTTGAAGTGCCTCAGCATATTAGTCTGGGCATGTGCTGTGTGCTATGCAAGGTGGGTTAGTCTGTATGCCTCTAATGTCATTGTATATGTGCACCTCTCACATACTATGTCTGATCTTTTAAGGATTAAGTGGTTGTCGGTAAATGAGGCAATTGTTATACTGTCTCATAGGTTCATAGGAGATTACTAGGTGAATGGCCTAAGAGCCCTTACAAGTTTAGCCATTATTACCTGAATTTTACCCGATTTTTGATCCCCAATGGATCGAGGATGGCTTAGGTTTCAGAGTTTCATAGATTAGTACTAGGCTAACTGCCCTTGTGGGCCATTTTAAGCCTAGCCAATTACCTCAAGTGAGATTCAAACCCTGTACCTTGTGTTTGCAAGGTAAACACTAACCATTATACCAACCTGCCTGCCTTTGAGTACCAGGCCTAGGATACTTGTACCCTTAGAGGAAGTGAAGACTAGCTGCTCCAGGGCATTTGCATTGACAAAGTCTAGAAATCTTTGAGCCTGCAAAGTGGTTGTTTTCAACCAGACAAGGGATGGGTGCTTACTTAGTGTAATCTACAGCTATCCTACCCAGCACAGTTGCTCAACAAGCAAATCAGTTGCTTTTTGAGCAGTAATAGTTCTGAGTGCTGTAATAATGTAATCTAGAGATAACTAAATGCAGCAGTGTTGCTCAGCACGCAAACTGTGCTGAAAATGAGAGGCCAGCTAGAGACCAATCCAACAAAGTAAAGCAATATTGGAGCTCTTTCAGAAACTTTAGCTTAATGTGTTAGCGGGGGATGAGGTAAACACAGAATGCAACTTTAAGTAGGTAAAAGATAAGAGGAATAACACTTTAATAAAAAATGCAATAATAAAGGATTAAGGCCCAAACTCTTACAGTACACAGTTCTGCCACATCTATGCATTAAACTATAACAGTATGGACCGGCAGGGTACAAAATACAAACAGCTACTTGTGGAAACGGAAGTGCAGAAAAACAATCTTCCCAAAACTGCTAATAAAAGTTCAAGACTAAGGTCCCACAGCAAACCTGAAAATGTGAACAGATGGAACAGCAGAAAAGTGCCAAGTATTATTACCACACAGGTCTCTACATGTAACTGAAATATTTAAGCAGAAGTGAAATAAATTAATTCCCTCTTATTTGTTTGGAAATCTAGTAATTCAATTTTACACCTGTCCAAGTCTTGGATAAAAGATGCCCATATCCACCATGCTGGTTAAAGAGAAGTTTGGAAATGGCATATCCATACTGTGCAGTCATTTGATTGGTAGGGTACAAGGGGGTGGTGTATCTAGGTTAAAAGGCTATAAAGGGTGCTTTGTAGATGCAGAATAATAAGAGTGCTTTATTGGGAGAGATTATGCTAAACAGTACTAAATTACTAATTTTAACACAAACAAACTCTTGTGGGAGGAGAGGCTGGACTCTGCCCTTCTGAGCTGGGAATTTCTGGTTAAAGGCTTATAGTGCCTGCATATTTGAACTGCTTCTTACTGAAATTGGTACACCTTGTTTGCTGTAGCATAGACTAGATCCAGGCCTGCTGAATCTAGCTTTGTTTGTATAACTTGAGCACTAATCCAGGCATTCTTTAAAGTATTCAGTTGTATTTATTACTGCTTGGTAGTAACGTGATTAAAGTGTAGCTATCATTCTAAGTCTTTTGGATTAAGCACTTGGGCTTCAGACCAGTTGTTTTACATTAGGAAAGTTTGTGGCCTGCACTGTGGTGGCAGGACAGGTAGCTTACATCCTTCTAAGTTGGGAACTGCTGATTGAGGGCTCAGTGTCTGTTATTCTAAAAGTGTATTAGTTCTGGTTTAAGCACTTGGGCTTCAGGCCAGTTATTTTACATTAAGAAGGTTTGTGGTCTGCACTCTTGTGGGAGGAGAGGCTGGACTCTGCCCTTCTGAGCTGGGAATTTCTGGTTAAAGGCTTATAGTGCCTGCATATTTGAACTTTTTCTTACTGAAATTGGTACACCTTGTTTGCTGTAGCATAGACTAGATCCAGGCCTGCTGAATCTAGCTTTCTTTGTATGCTTGTTGTTTGTTTGCTTGTTATTTCCCAGAAAAGCTAATTCCACCTAAAATGTGGCTTTTCAACACTTCTGTGGATCCCTAGTGATATCTGCATTGCTTACTGTACTTATTTCCTTGTTTCACTTGAAAGAAAGTTACTGTTTGTCATTTTTGCATTTAAGTTACCTGTAACACATTGCATTTAAGTTACCTGGCACTTGCTTACTAAAGCAATTATATAAGTCAGCACTAAAAAATTAAAAGCACTACACCCTCACAAACTCCCCTTGAGTACCTTGTTCCCCATTGGCCCTTTTTTTCAATTATAAAGGAATTCCCAATACTATTCTAGCATGTCCAAAGGTCAGTTGTCAATCTCCTCTGGTCCAGCTGGTGAATCTGGGAATCTTAAGGCAATGTTACAACTGCCTCATGTACACAGACAACCCTCTCCTCCTACCAACAAACTCCAACACATGTGAGAGATGCAACCATATAGCCAACCTGGAGGCTAAGCTCTCTCAACTCAGTACTGGCGTAACCAGTCAGGAGGAGAAGGAAACCACACTCACTACGATTCCAGTCTCACATAGACCTACCAAGACAGCAAACCAAACACATAAACACACAAAAACATACTCGGAGGCTCTAAATAAAAATCTGCCTAAGCAGTAGAGACCTCCAAAGCAGACACCCAAGCAACCGCTACCCCAAAACAAAACACGTGCAACACATAGCTGACAAAGCCAGTGTGCCAAACAGTCACAGCCCTTAAGGCTAAAAAACACACCTGATACACTTGTAATAGGTGACTCTATCGTCAGGCACACTGACGTCCCGCTCACCAGGCTGAACAAGGAGAAGGTCACGGTGAGCTGCCTGTCGAGCGCTAGGATCCGCCACATAACACAAGCACTCAGGTTACTCCAAGGCAAGTACAAATATGACTCGGTCATTGTCCATGCTGGTGTGAATGACCTGAGACGTACCTCCCTGGACTACATGAAAAGAGACATAGAGGAGCTCTCTGAGCATGTAGCCCAGGCCGGTATGACCCTGACCTTGAGTAGCATCTTACCCTCACCAAGAATGATGCCACAATATGAAGACAAGATGATCAATTTCAACAATTGGCTTAAGTATTGGTGTCATTCAAAGGGGATCCAATGCCTGTCAGCCTGGGATGACATGCTCGACAAGCCCCAATGCTTTGCTAGGGACGGCTTGCACCTGTCACCCCTGGGCATTTGGATATTGGCAAAGGCTCTTGCTTCCCCCATAGTGCCTTTTTTTAGGAAAGGCTCAAAAGACAAACGCACCTCCATAGGTATCACAAGGGATAAGAAACTAAGAGTAATGCTACTCAATGCCAGAAGTCTAAACCTCAAGATGCATGCACTTAAAACTCTCCTTAGCATGGAGAACATCGATATCTGTGCAGTAACAGAAACCTGGTTCAGGGCTCCCGAGAGCACCCCAGCACTACCAGGTTATACCTCATACCATGCTTTTCAGCCCCAAAACTTGGACCGAACCACAAAAGGAGGGGGAGTATCGATATTCATCAAAGATACCCACACCTCCAGGTTGCTGGCAAAGCACGAAGCATCAGAGACTATCCATGTGCAACTAACAGTGGGTAAAACTGCCTTCCAGTTTATAGCCTGCTACAGACCACCCTCTCAAACACAGGAACCCCACTCGGCCTTCCTGGGAACACTGGAAAATATGAAGGTCTCTCCAAACACCATTATATTGGGTGACTTCAACTACCCAAACATAGACTGGGAGCATTACTCTAGCTCCAACACCCTAGCCCAAAGGTTCCTAGAATTCATAAACTTAAATGCTATGGAACAACTTGTTACCACTCCCACAAGAGGGGAAAACATACTGGACCTGATCATCACCAACATGGGGACTCTATGCTCCAGACCAGAAGTGTACCCTCACTGGTAAGATCAGACCATAAACTGATCTCACTGGATATTCACATCCCGACCCCACCCCCTGCCCAGAAAACCACAGTGAAAAACTTCTAAAGCAAATTTCACACTCCTCAAAACCGAGGTGGAATCCTTCAAAGCCCCCGGGCCTGTGGAAAATATGGCCCAGACTGCAGAATCCTTTATAAATGCATTCTATGAACACCTTCAGGAATGCATGGATCATGCAATCCCAAATAAAACCAAGACCCAATCCTCCAAAGGCAGACATCCTGTCTGGTGGACCCCAGCCATAAACAAACTATACAATAGAAGGAGGAAGCTACTACATGATAGAGCAAAATCCCAAAAAGGGAAGGCATCTCTGATCAGTATTAGCAAAAAACTAAGGGCACTCATAAAATTGTCTGAGGCCAGCTTCGAGAGAAAAATTGCACAGGACACTAAGGATAATCACAAGGCTTTCTTTAGTTATGTTAGGAACCTGGGTGGGAATTCCAAGATATGCTCAGAATTAGTCCAAAATGACAAAAAATACACCAAACCCACAGACATTGCCAACATCCTAACTGACAGGTTCAGTGCAAACTTCTCCCCCCCTCCCCGCCAAAAGGGCAAATATCTATCCCAGCAGAGAGCTGCTCCCCTGACATCTCAGATGCTCAGGTAAGAGCTGCCCTCTCCAAAGCAAAAAACACAGCATCAGTGGGACCAGACGGTGTCCCGGGCTGCGTCCTACATGAACTCCAAGAAGAGCTAAACCCAAACATAAAACTACTGTTCAATCTCAGCCTTACTACAGGATATGTACCCAAAGAGTGGCGTACAGCAACAGTGGTCCCTCTCCACAAAGGTGGTGCCTCAACGGATCCTGGAAACTATTGCCCCATAAGCCTGACTAGCTTGGTCTGCAAAGCTATGGAAAGGATCATCATGGACCTCATAAATAAAGATATTGGGGACCTACAGACACTGGATCCTACCCAGTTCGGCTTTGTTAAGGGCAGATCCTGCCTCTTAAACCTGGTCGACTTCTTTGAAACAGTCACCAAGGCCATTGACGAAGGGAAGGTGGTCCACACAGCCTACCTGGACCTCGCAAAAGCCTTCTATACAATACCCCACTCGGGCATTATAGATAAGCTCACCAGCTTAAATATAAACCCCTATGTCACTAGATGGGTTACAAACTGGCTCAAGGACAGAACCCACATATTTAGAATTGCTGGAGCCATGTCAGACTCCAAACCAGTTACAAGTGGCATCCCACAAGGCTCAGTCCTGGGACCTCTCTTGTTCGGTATATATTTCTCGGAGGTACAGGCCAAGACAGAAGGACTGTGGCTGACCAAGTTCGCAGATGACTGCAAACTGGGTGCCATAATCGACTCTCCAGCCATCACAAGCATCCTCCAAAAGGGCCTCATAGAAACAGACAACTGGTGCCAGAGCCATGGCCTCAAGCTAAACGCCAAAAAGTGTATAGTCATCCCCTTTGGCAAAAACAAAGTGCCCACAAATTACCACATAAGTGGTAATCCATTAAGTACAGAAGAAGTAATTAGGGACCTGGGGACCCAAGTTGATAGCAATCTCTCATTTGACAACCACGTCGCCAAAGTGGTTAGAAAAACATTTTATATAGCCCACCTAATCATGAAGGGATTCACATCTAGATTAGGGGAGGTCATCGTGCCTCTTTACTCATCCCTCATCAGGCCCATAATTGAGTACAATGCCCCTTTTGGGATGTACTTTACCAAACACCTGCAGGAACTGGAAAGACCCCAAAAGTACCTCACTAAGAGGATCAAAGGGCTCAAACAGATACCATATGCTGCCCGGTTAAAGAAACTCCAGCTCTACTCAGTGGCATACCGCCTGCTCAGAGGCGACCTGTGCCTGACGTATAAAGCCATGTCCAACCCGGAATTAAGGGACATGCTGCACCTCAAAAAATCCAAATCCCATTGAGCTACACGCTCGAGAGACTTGAACCTCAGCACTGAAATAAATAGGACATGCTGGAGGGACAGATTCATAACCCAGATGCTCCCTTCACTCTGGAATAAAATCCCAGTCCAGGTTAGGCAGAGTCCCTCATTGACTCTCTTCAAGAGGAATCTTGATGAGTGGATGGGAGATCGTAGGTTTACCCCGGGTATCACTTCTGTGTCACTGTTAGACAGAGGCACAGTATACTAACCTCGAAAAAGGGCATAGCAAAATTAATTTAAAATGGGTGACGATAGCCAAACACACTCTGGCTAGGCTTATACATGCCCTAGGGCAGATAGCCTAGTATGAACCTATTAACCTATGAAGCTAAGGGTGATTTTTTTAAATCTTTATCAACGAACAGGGACTAGAAGATTCAGCAGGTTGGAGAATCTGCTTTTATATCCCGTTGTTTTCCTTTAAAAGGAGAGTGTCAAGATTCCCTGCAGCTCTCATTGTTTTGATTAAGCTGCTAGGTCAGGTGATCCTATTGTTTACATTCAGACAGCTTTTAGTGTGATGGCTCTGGTTTCAGTACCTTGGGGGAAGGGTAATTTAGCACTTCAGGAAATGCTAACAGTTTCCTCTGTGTGCTCTTTTTATTTGCAGCCCCATGGTGATAGTAAAATTTATCATTTCACTTTGAAATGTAGAGAAAGTAGTTATATGAGCTACTTTTTGAGCTACCCCATTTTTTTTTTTTTTTTTGCATCTTTCCTTTGGAGGCAGACACAAATGTGACTTTTTTTAAATATTTTCTGCAACACAGTTGTTTGGTGTACATCTAATGGAAAAAGATGTAATGGATTTTACTGTTTGCTCATTGGTGTGCTTTTTACATAATGTCCCCTTCAGTGTATTGATGTGGTTGGTCCTGCTGTTGTTTATTACATGAGAAAAGGGCTCACAATTATGCCCTTAGATGAGCAGTACAGGATGTATTACTGTTGGTGGAGGAGGACTAATCAGAATGTGACAGAAAAAAGGTGCACTGTTACATCATAACCACCGTTAGTGTTAAAAAAAAAATACAATACTGTAACCACTCAACAGCTAAGTCAACTTTCAATAGTACGCATGCGGAAAAGACAGACTATTGTTCCACATTGCTAAATAATTATCCCCGATCCTGAAAAAGTGCTTCAGGAAGGTACTCTGCAAAACCGTTCAGCATGGGTACCACCCAGAAAGAATTTTAGTGAGCTTATTAAAAAATACTGTACCTTTTCAAATGCCCAAAGAGGGACATTTTTGGTACAAACGTCAGATTTTGCAGGGCGAAACATACCCACGGCCACTACAAAGGACAGAACTTCACTTTTTTCCTAAATAAAAGCTTATTAGTGTAGCATTTTAGTTGCTTATTTTGTTTCTTGTAACATTTAGGTGTTTCAGATACAGAATAACTGTTTTATGCAACTATTACGTAAAATATAGTAAATATTTTTGTCCTAAACTCTCAGGACATTTGCCACATTTTCAATTTTTTTTGCAGGACACAACTGCCCAAAGAGGGACTGTCCCTCACAAAGTGGGACAGGTGGTAACTCTAACTGTAAAATCAGAACTCTTCTAAAGCTGTTTTAACATACATAGGCACAATATTTTTTTTTCTATTCTGCTCGTTTATGCAACTTACCCCATTGCATTACAAATCATATGCAACCTGCAATCTCATTGTGCCATTACTACAAAGATTCAGAGAGTGGATGAAATGCATTCCTCCTAACACCATACCCAAAGAAGTAATCAGGGTTTGCACTAGACTTATAAAAGGTTGTTTTATAATCCTGACTCACATGGCATTGAAAAACAAAATACCAAACATAAATGATGACACCTGCAAGCTGTTGAAAAGTGATATAAAAAAATAAATGTGAGATAATAACCTGACAAAAACAAACAAAGAACAGTAATGCACCTTTCCAGTCCTGCTGCCTGCACTCCATGTAGGGACTGTTCCACCCACAGTCTTACTACTTGAATAAGCCCACTGTGAACTTGCACAACTTTGTACCAAGTGAATTACAGAGTTTATAGCAGTAAGTTATTATATGCTTGTCCCAAAAACTATGCAGCCTTGAAAGGGAAATCTTAAGAAAGTGTGGGGAAGGGTAGCCTTTTACCTTTATGTTAATATTCTTTAGGATTAGTTATTTGTACTGCTCAAGTGTTAACTCCTTGACATTATGAATAACTCCCGTTACTCAAATGATTTTGTAAAGGTTGTCTTAGGTGTTGTGGATGGCTGCGCCCCACAAATCCCTCTAACCAATATAAATATTCTCCAGGGTTGCGCCATCTGTGAGGAAGGGAACCAAGGTATGAGATTCTACGATGCTGCCTCTGCCCTTTGTTGCTGAAAGTAACCACTGCTGTTGTTGCTTCTGTTTTATGATTGTGTTAGTTTTCATGTACTGATTGCCATGTATGATTTTTTCAGAGATGCAAAGGAACTCCTCATGTAGGACAGTGTGGATAAAATGAGAACATTGTTTGGTCAGATGACTGCAAGAGATACATGGCATAGGCTACATGGACTTTGGTCAAGTAGCTAACAGTACCATGTTAGCATACAGCCAACACATTTGGGAGCTGAGAATGCCTCAAATGATGATGTCCTAATAAGCTGGCAGCCCTATCAGGTCTAAAAAGAATAACTTAAATACAAAGAGAATGAAAATGGTGGTTAGCACTGGACTTACAACTGGCTTATTTTGCAAGTTCAGCTTCATGTCCACAAAGGTTTATAGGTATATAACAGGCTAACAACCACCAGGACCTTTATAAGCCTAGTCATGCAACCCAACCCAGTTGTGTCTCTATATGTATCATGGGTATTTATTAGGAGAGGTATGCTAGTTGGGAAGTTTTTAGAGGTTATGTGGAGGATACGTTAGTTTGGGCATTACTGTCTCTGTATATCAGAGATATGGGATCAGACCCTATTTACTATCAACTATCAGTTGACAGATGACATCATCAGACACTATTTACCATCAACTAGCAGTGTCATATAATCAAGTACTGATCCATTTTTATGTTAGCTTCAATGACTATACAGAGAGATTCTACTGTATTTCTTTAGATGATCCTATTATCTTCAAGTGGAATGAAGCATAGAGCAGGCAAGAAGTAGAATGGTGGAACATGGAAATCTGTGATACAGAGTGGATAAGACCTTGTCCCTCCCTGCTTGTTGACTAACACAGAATAGGCATATTGCCTGTGATTACCTTCAAGGTGCCTAACTGCAGAATCTCTTTGAAGGCTGGCAGTGCCAAGAGAAGTGCCCTCAGTTCCTTTATATTGATGTGGTCCCTTTTTCTCTGGGTGGACCACTCCTTCTGAACTTTGTTCTAACTGCTGCTGTCCAGGATGGTTCCCCAACCCAGATCTGATGCATCTATGTAGAGGTGTTGTGTGGGAGGAGGGATCTGCATGGGTACCCCTTGATTGAGGGTAATGCTTGAGATCCACCATAACAGCTCCCTTTTCAAGCATGAGAGAAGAGGGTGTGTAACATCCAGAGGATGTGTGTGTTGGTTCCACAAATTCCTCAGTACCCACTGGAATTTCCTCATATGTAGCCTGGCGGAGGGAAGCACGGGAATCAAGGAAGCCATGAGGCCCAACACCATCAGAGAAGCCATGAGGCCCAGGACCATCAGACATTCCCTGGATAAGATGGCTGTGAGAGGAAATAGAGATTGGAAGAAGTGGATGAGTGTTTCTGCCTTCAGACAGGGAATAAAGGCTGACATCATGTCCATCCTTATCCTGCACCCCAAGAAGACAAGGTCTGGACTTGGTGTAATTTGGGATTTTTGTAGATTCACTGTAAAACCTAGGTCCTCCTAGACCCTGCACACCATGTGTAAGTGATGGAACAGGGGGTGATACTCCTGGTGCAGGATTAACAGGTCATCTAGGTTGTATGCCCTGCATTTTGCAGTGGGCGATAACCAGGGCTACACACTTTGTGAATACTCTTGGCACTGTAGAAAGCCTACAAGGCAATGCAGAAAACTGAAAATGTGAAGAACCCACTGAGAAACATAGGAATTTCATGTAGCTAGGGTGAATAGGGATGTGAAGGTAAGCATCCTTGAGATCCAGGGATGCCATAAAGGCTTGTTGAGGAATAAGACGTAAGAGGTGCTGTGAGGTGCACATGTTGAAGGTAGGCACCTTGAGATATTGATTGAGTAGGGGCAAGTCCAGAATTGGTCTCCAACAACCATCCTTTCTTGGGACCAGAAACATTGTGGAATAAAATCCCTTGGCTGGCTGATCCCGAGAGACATATTCTACTGTGCCCTGAGATAGAAGCTGATCCAGAATTGCAGGGAAAAGGTGGAGTTGATTTGATGGTGGTTGAGGGGTCCCATGGCAGGGGGGGACCGCCCACCAAGTCATGAAGTACCCGTTTTGTATGATAGAAAGGACCCGATTCTCTGAAGTGATTTTCTGCCAGGAAGGTAGGGAAAGGGTTAGACAGAGGGACAGGGGGTGGATCTGGGCAAGGGATTTGAGTCACAGTGGAGGAGCTCTGTCTGGGTCAGGCTGTCTCAGAAAGAAAGTAGGGGTAGAGGTGGTGGAAGATCTAGGAGTGGTTTGCTTCCTAGGGTGTCTCTGTCCCTTAGACTGGACTGCAGAAGAGTCGAAGGACTGCCTCCTTATAAAACTGGTCTTTTGTGGGTAGTTCCTGTGGTATCTAGGAATGGGCAAAATGAGCAAATGTATTCAAATTTTGCAGCTCTTTGCCCTTTCCTTGGAGGGATTTTAGGAGCTCAGCTGAAGCGGTGCCAAAAAGGGCTGGATTGTCCAGAGGTGCATCAAGTAATTTGGCCTGTACATCCAAGGTTAGTCGCTGGAGTCTCAGCCAGGAATACCTTCTCAGGACACAGCCAGATGCTGGAGACTTGGATAATGCTTCTACATCATCATAGATGCACTTGATAAAATGCTTGGTTACCTGTGAGACAGTCGAGAGCAGGCAGTTAGCTGAGACTTAGCAGGAGAATCTGTTACATCAGACATTAGAGCAGTAGCCTTAGACAATGAATCTAGGACAAATTTAGCCATGTGGGTTTGATAATTAATAGCTCTAATGGTCAGGGTGGAAGAAGTGTATATTTTCTTCCCCATTCTGTGCATGAACTTGCTATCTTTATCTGTTGGCAACAAAGAAGTAGAGGGTAGCTGCCTGGAGGATTTGTCTGCTGACACAGCAATAACTATGAGGATTCTTGAACAGGAATTGTGCCTGTTGGGGAATCTTGTAAAATCTATCAGGTCCTTTAGAAGCTGGAAGCTGAGTGTCTAGGTTCTGAGAGGCAGCTTGAAAGTCATCATGGAAAGCTGGAAGCAAAGGGGGAAACTGCAGATGGAGAAGGCTGGTCCATCTGCAGAAGTTCAAAATACCTTTTTTTTCTCAGACACATCAGAAACCTGCCATTTAAAATGTTCTCTCATCAATGTAATGGTATCTCCAAAAGAAAATTCTTCCCCAGGAGAATCAGGACTAAGAAAGTCTTCTTTTTTGGAGATAGAAATGTCCATGGGGATCTCAATTTGGGAAGTATAAGTCAGGGATTCAGGGATAGAACTGGCTGGGCCACCTGAGACTGAAGGGCCTGGAAGGCTCTGAACAAGTTCTGTGAAAAGGCTCCCCATCCTGGTGTAGATCCTGTAATCCTGTGCTTTTCATTTTGTTTCTTTTTTAAGGAAACAGGAGAAGTAGACGGTCTGGGAGACGATGCCAGGGTGGATGGTAAAGCAGCAGTAGGCCCCTTCGACACCATGAGCCATGGTTCCTCCTCACCATCAGGACCTGATGGTTGAACAACCTCAGCGGATGTACTCTGGATTTCTGCAGAACCGGCTTCCTCCAAAGTTCCCAGTTCCAGCAGTAAAACCAATGAGACCCTGGGCTATTATTTGCCTCGAGAGTCTCACTGGACTCCTGAAGTGCAGCATGGGCATTGGGACTAAGTTTTTGGCCTTCTTCTGAGGCAGCTCCTTGGATGTACCTGCCCCTCTTTCCATACCTAATGCCAAACATCGGTGTCTTTGATTCTCTAAATATAAATTTAAAGCAGCCAGACAGCTTCTCAAAGATTTGGGGACAAAGAACTGTCAGATGTCACAAGACTTGTAGTCGTGGCCTGCCCCAAGCAAAACAAGCACTTGTCGTGCATGTCTTTGTGTGGAATCTGTCTTCCACAAGCACACTTTTCCCTTTCTAGCTGACATGTACATCTGGAATACAAGAAAAAAGGTATAATCAAAAATCCCAAAAGGGTACCTAGCTTGAATGCGGACAACCGAAGGCAAATGAGCAACTGAATTCCACGAGCTGGTGATCGTATGTCTGTAGATCACTGTGGCAAAAAAGTTCTGAGTTGGGTACGTGTACATGCCACATGTATAGCCAATGTAGGTTTATGGCTCTGACATGCAACATTGCACGTTCCCCTTATCCAAAGACATTAGTATACTGTCTGGATGTCCAGTGCTGCAGGCAGTGGGCTTCCTACTGTTATGACTACTGCAACATGAGACTAGAAGGACATCAGTGATAACCACAATTCCTTTAAAGCAAACCATGCTGATTGCATGAGTGCCTGCAAATTCATCACATCTGTTTTGCATTCTGCTGACAAGCGACACCCTATTGAGTATTGGCAACATGATTATGGTCCATGGACTGATTCTGTCCTGTCAAAATGAGGGAATCCAAAAATGGCAGACTAAATGGTGGACCATTTCAAAAATATATAAAAAGTTGGTACTGCAGAGCAGTGCATACCAAGTTTGAACTGCAAGAATCAAGGTGTGCTTGATGGAAGCCATGACAGGAATAGCAGCAGTAATAGTACAGCAGCTTGTGTTGAGAGCCAGTGTTCACAATGTTGCATGTCATGACTACCTACACTATACAGAAAGAGAAAGATACAGCACCTGTCCTACTATCACCCAATAGTTTGATAAGACATGGACCATTTCTGAGTAGATAGGATGCAGTAAGGGACCCAGTCAAACGTGCCCATCCACAATTAAAATCATGGTGGCTGTCTGGTGTGCCCAGTCATGTGGATACAATGGTATGGGTAGCACTGATCGTCTTAGCTACAGGGACATTTCATGAAGCTAGGGGTGACATATTAGGTGTATCGCAGCCATACCATTTCCACAACATTACACTACAGTATGTGGAAGAGCATAAATGGTTGTTCAAGACAGCAGTAATGAGAGAACCAACAGTGTATGGGCTATTTTATGACATCATCCATTTCTCTGACATCCCAGGAGGTATAGATTACACCTATCTTACTATCAAGGATTAACCACATGCAGATGACCTGGAATATACTAACTAGAAGGGCTTTCACTCCATATCATGCTAGGTGGTCTGTAATGTCCAGGTTATTATATGTAATGTGTCTGTGTATCACCCAGACAGTTCATATGATTCACACATTTTGTACACACACAACCTATACCAAAGCTTCCTGCAAGGACACTGTCTACAGGGTCACTTGTATCAAAGATAAGGCATGACACTGACTACTGGCAAGACCTACATGGTCATTAGGCTGAAATAGCCTTGAAACTCATATGAATCCTATTTGGTGCACTGGGCAGTCCACACTTAGTAAGTTGAATACCAAAAAGAAAATGAAAATGCCTCCCTTAAATTGTTAAACTGTAGCAGCAACTACTGCAGTCTAATCACTCTACTCTACTAAACCTATTCATTTGACAGAGCTTAATCATTGCCAGTCAATGACAATTAATTGTTGATTGTGATCCTTGACATCTTCAACCAGGATAGCCGCCCCATTTAGCTCCCCTAGTTATGGCACTAGTGGTACTTGCCCTGTGCATGTCAGAATGATAAAATAATGTTGTGGTGTCGAAGTATTTTGTTGTAAATAGCAAATATATTGTAAATAATATGTTGTAAACTGTGTTTTATAAATGGGTTTGTGTTAGTTAGAGAGGTTGCCAAACAGAGTCCTGTTACAAAGCAATAATCCTATTGTGTGATGTATTAAAATGAGTGCTGTGGCCCTGGTAATTAGTGATGTTGGCTTCTTGATGCTGGGACATTTCTGCCTTGAACAAAGGTTCCGGTAAGTGTAAAGTAACAAAGAAGCGACAAGCTGGAAGAACCTGAAGTGGCATGGAAGCTTTCTACCAAGAATCCAGACAGGAGGAAGTTGTGTGAATTCTCTTTGCAACTGTAGCAGAATTAATATGAGAGACATTACAACTTTTCTCATCTGTGCTAAAGAAGTATCTACACAAATATTTTTTCTTGTTTAATAAAAAATCACATTATTTTATGGAATTGTTGCTGCTGTTTTCATTAATACCATGGATATATGACAGCATGATTGCTAGTCAATTTATCATTTTGAAAAACAGTTTATGTTGGTGCATGTTTCTGTCTCAGTTTGTACTACAGTCAACATATGTTTAGTCAAATGCAGCATGTAATTTTATGTGCATTTTAGTTTGGACACTGTTGGAGTTAATATGTATAACTGCATCTTCCATTAAAAAAAGGTTTTGCAGGGTTCAAGACCCCACAGCACCCCATACCCCTACAACTTAAATATATACTAACATGAATACTGAATACAAATGGGGAAAAGGAGACACTTCTATAACCTTAATGACTGAGAATCCAACAATAAGATGCAGAACTCACATTTACTCACCCCCAAACTTGTGCATAAACAAGTGCAAACATTTCAAGATATCTCACAAATACAGAATGATGTCACCATAATCTACACGTACAGCCTTCCCTTTGTGTATTTAAAACAAGCTAACATACATACACATGCCAACAAGGAGCTTGTACAAACACACATACATTTCAACCCAGATTAGAGACCTTCTCATTTTAACTTAGGAAAATCAAATAAAAAAAAAATCATTCTAAATATATACCAATTCACATTTTGAAATTAAACAAAATAAATGGTATCCCTCTACACACGGCAAACTACAGAAGTCTTATATCAGGTACTATAAATGGGCTGGATTGTGGGTACTTCATTTGGTTTCTGCTGGTAAATGTAGCAATGGAAACAAGCTTGTCAGGTATACAGGCAAAACTTCCACATACCCAGCAGCATTATCCAGCTCTGTTGCTAGAAACCTCAGGAATTCACATAAGATGAGAAATTCAGTCCCTTCCGATATATCTTAAATCTTCCCCACAGTCCTCTTTCACGTTGAGGTGTCTGGGTTACCCATTTTCAGTCAAAGCACAAAAATAAGTTATGCTTTTCTGAAAATTCAATTGCAAAAAGCATAGTTTCAGAAACAAAACATACTTTTTTGTAGTTGTCAAGCTCTCACTGCCTCCAACACCCTGTCTTATATATACTAATTCCATTATCACACTACAGTGGAGAAAATAAAAAAAATACTGAAAATACACCAACAGCTTAAGTAATCCAGAACATTGATAAAGTGACCCATGACATTCAAAATTCACATTACAGACACTCAATTACATACAGTGCAATAATCTGTAGACAGACTGATAAACCTTACATACCCATATCAGAGATGAAGTCATCAGAAGCAAGAAAACAGAGAAATTACTTTTTTTTCAGTGAAAAGTTAAATAAATACTTTTAAAATGCAATTGATCAGTAGCAATCACTGACTAAAGCAAGTGCAAATAATCAAGAAAATATGCTTATCTCAGCCTGGATGGCTCTAAATGCAGTGGAAATACCTGCAAAGCATTGCTAAGTTTTGTGGAAGTAACAGAGCTGCACAAATGTGCCTAACTTACAGTAGACAGAAAAAAAAATTAAAACTAACTCCTGTGTCCTCTGGCCTATAAACAACTACAGCTTTCCATCTCAGAGGGACCAGGTAAACACCTTCTGCCATAAGATGGATGACCCTGCAATTTCTTAATGTAAAAGCACAACAAAAGACGCTCTGAAGTGCAGATTAACAATAAACAACTATCAGACATCCAAGTCCCCTCCTAATTCACCCTTCTGCAAGACAATTTAAAAACAACCAGAAGCAGCAAACCAAAGAAACAAAGAGAAATGCTGTTTTTTTTTCAGCAAACAAATAAATGCTTTCAAAATGCAGTCAGTACCCACCCTGATGAGTCGTCATGCCATATTTCAACTGAGAAAGAGCCAGTTCCTCAAGCCTGTTTGGACCCAAAACTCTCGTTCTGTTATCTTATTCAGTTCTAGTTCTCTGTTTTTTCTTTACAAAGCTGCTTCTGTGGGCCAAACATGTTATATCCAACAGAGGAGTCCCTTTCTCTCCTTCTAGCCCCACTTAGTTACCACAGATGATTCAGATTTTGCTTCAGGCCCTGTTCCCCAAGGTATCAAGGGACAGAGAATGTGGGAATCAGAACACAGGCTTGAAAACATCAACCTGATCAAAATTATCCCCCGGAATCATGAAAGCTTGCAGGTAATGAGATAAATTTACGATCCAGGAAACACTAACCTGTCCGTGGAAGATTAGTGTTACCTGTCCGTGGAAGATTAGTGTTACCTGCAGAAATGTACTCCATTGGTAACGGAGTACATTTCTACAAATAGCTAAACAGAGCTATGACAGCTCCAAATAAAGGATGCATACAGTTGAGGAAGCATGCCAATGGCCAAATATAAGGCCATTGGCATTTTAAAATGTTCAAAAATATAAAAATTTAACTTTTATTTTTCCTCGATCTCTGATGTTTAAGCATAGTGCAGCACCGCGCAAATGTGTGGCGCTTATAAAAACAAGAAAATAATTAAAAAAAAACCCCAAAAATAGGCAATTTCACTAAAAAGCTTATTCTGCCATGCAGGTGAATGGCAGGCTGAAGACAACATGGTTACTGACTAGTGGTTGCTAAGTGGAGGGGGAAGCTCAGTGTGAGAGATGTAACCATGCATAACTAGGCAATCCTATGCATATGAGGATAAGGTTAGTAAATCCCAATTTTCCCCAGCATGTGACACATGTCCCAAGAGTGTAAGATTAGGAGTAGGTGAGTAGA